>NC_053038.3:488128184-488438447 GCF_002575655.3 Aegilops tauschii subsp. strangulata | reverse complement strand
TGGTAAGTAAGAACCCTGTAGCCTTCTTTTTACTGCCCGTAATGAGTTGTGTTAGATGACAATATCTGAATCTTTTTTCTTTTGCAGTGGATCCTGAAGCAGTTTACTCAAGATTACCTCTCAAACTACATGATTGGCGGCCGTCCATCACAAGGGGTTGGACTAGAGTCCTGCATGCCTTCTGCATCCAGAAGAGCACAATAGGGCCATTCCGCTTCACCTTGTTCAGCAACTGGAATGTCTATTGCCTCTTTCTTTACCATCTGTAATAGTACAAGAATAGAACCCTGGTACATCATTCTTTATTTGGTGCTTCTGTAATTTTTAAACATATGTACATGTGAATCGAATAATGCATTGGTTGTTTGAACCTAATGGATATGAATAAAGCAATAGCCTACTTTCAAGTTTAAATTAGGTACAATTTTAAATAGCAGCAATTAAATTAGGGCGAAATTGCGTTGTGCAGGTCATTATGGCACACACGATTGGTAAAACACAAACGTTTGCGATATACACCATAATCCGAGACGGTTCACAGAGAGGAAACATGTGCAAGCATGCACACAGTTGCCGTTTGCAAAGCGTGTGTGATGTCAGACACTATCACATATGGTGCGGGAAAACTAAATGTGTGTGATTGCCTACCTATCGTACATGGTTTATAATCATGAACTGTTTGTGATGTGCCAGGCATCGTAAATCTCCCGTGCCTAGAATCTGCCTAAAATCTGCCTGGAAAGCTCCCGTGCCTAGAATCTGCCTGGTTTTAGGCAGATCCATAAAACTCCGACTGCGATGGCAATGCGAGCACAAACGAGTAGCAAGGATGAAGTGTTTGGGATATTCGAGATATCGGAAACGGTTATATAGGGACAATTGTATGCATCAAGGCTCCCTATCCCCGACGGTTTCTGGGTCATGTGGGAAGGACCCCCCTATCGCCTGCACTCACTTGGCGACGGTTCCAAATGCCGCCGCGGAAAGGGGAAAAACCGTTTGTTAGGACCGACGCGCACTAGTGGCACTATCTATTTTTTGCACCTTTTCCCAAGTTTACAATGACAATGCACTACGATTTCTGAAGGAATTTTGGAGGATTTTAGGACATACACCCCCACCCCATATTGGTTGCTTCATTCATGGTTACAATCGTCCATAAGCATTTCTCCTTTGGATTCATCTGTACTAGTTTTCTTAAGGAATTTTTCATCCAATCCAACCTCTGGTGAAGAAGGCCACATGTTTCTAGATTGTAATCAAGTGCCCATGTTAATCATGCCAGATCAAAGATGGCACGTTGGTGCATTTACAAATCCTGCAAACCAAATGGGTGTGTAGCAGTGTTCAAAACTGCATGTGGGCACTAACACGTTCTCTTCTTTTGCAGATAATAATAGGCCCGGAGGTGGATAATGTTTATAACGACAATCACATCGAATGATTGGATCTGCATCACTCAAATATTACTTTGAACTCCTGCCGAGGGACCTTATCGGAGATTACACTCGTCAGCTTCTTTCTTGCCAGAGCAAAGGTGTTGATGGTACTGAGGTTGAACACGCATTTAATTAGGAAAGATGAATGGTATGATTATCAGAGCCGGCAGGTACTGCGGAATGGAAGTGCCTCCAAAAATGCCAAACTTCGTATTGGAAGAGCATATGGCAAATCAATTGGAATTCATTGTGTCAAACCCATACATGACTTGTCAGCGGCTGATCCCTTTTCAGAAATGACACGGTTTGCAATGTTTGAATTTGGGCATTGTAATCTTTGAATTCGAACCTTGCAATATTTATGGTATTTGTTATATTGAACCGTTTCTGTTCTCTTGTCTCAACACAAACAGTTCATCCGAGTGAACCGCATGTCGTATATCGCACACACCTTGATGTGGCTGACCGTTTCTTTTGTGTTGCCTAATCACAAACAGTTCATCCGAGTGAATTGTATGATGTACATCGCACACACCTTGATCTGGCTGACCGTTTCTTTTTGAAGGAAATATGCCCTAGAGGCAATAATAAAGTTATTATTTATTTCCTTATATCATGATAGATGTTTATTATTCATGCTAGAATTGTATTAATTGGAAACTTAATACATGTGTGAATACATGGACAAAACAAAGTGTCCCTAGTATGCCTCTACTAGACTAGCTCGTTAATCAAAGATGGTTAAGTTTCCTGACCATAGACATGTGTTGTCATTTGATGAACGGGATCACATCATTAGAGAATGATGTGATGGACAAGACCCATCCGTTAGCTTAGCATTATGATTGTTAAGTTTTATTGCTATTGCTTTCTTCATGACCTATACATGTTCCTCTGACTATAAGATTATGCAACTCCCGAATACCGGAGGAACACCTTATGTGCTATCAAATGTCATAACGTAACTGGGTGATTATAAAGATGCTCTACAGGTGTCTCTGAAGGTGTTTGTTGGGTTGGCATAGATCGAGATTAGGATTTGTCACTCCGTGTTTCGGACAGGTATCTCTGGGCCCTCTCGGTAATACTCATCACTATAAGCCTTGCAAGCAATGTGACTAATGAGTTAGTTGCGGGATGAAGTATTACGGAACGAGTTAAGAGACTTGCCGGTAACGAGATTGAACTAGGTATGATGATACCGACGATCGAATCGGGCAAGTAACATACCGATGACAAAGAGAACAACGTATGTTGTTATGCGGTTTGACCGATAAAGATCTTCATAGAATTTGTAGCAGCCAATATGAGCATCTAGGTTCTGCTATTGGTTATTGACCGGAGATGTGTCTCGGTCATGTCTACATAGTTCTCGAACCCGTAGGGTCCGCACACTTAACGTTCGATGACGATTTGTATTATGAGTTATGTGATTTGATGACCGAAGTTTGTTCGGAGTCCCGGATGAGAACACGAACATGACGAGGAGTCTCGAAATGGTCGAGAGGTAAAGATTCATATATTGGAAGGCTATATTCGGACACCGGAAGTGTTCCGGGTGATACCGGGTCACCGGAAGGGGTTCCGGGCAACCCCCGGCAAAGATATGGGCTTAATGGGCCAAGTAAGGGAACACACCAGCCCACAAGGGGCTGGTGCGCCCCCTATAGGGCCAGCCACATGGGGAGAAAGGGAAAGGAGAGGAGGAAAAGGAAAGTATGAAGTAGGACTTCTACTTCCTTCCCCTCCCCCTCCTTCCTTTCCCCCTTGTCCAAATATGGTAAGGGGGGCGAATTGGACTAGGGGCCCAAGTAGGATTCCTCCTACTTGGGCGCGCCGTAGGCTGCCTCCCTCCCTCTCCCTCCAATATATACGTGGGGAGGGCACCCCTAGAACACACATCAATTGTTCCTAGCCGTGTGCGGTGCCCCCCTCCACAGTTAACACCTCGGTCATATCGTGGTAGTGCTTAGGCGAAGCCCTGCGGCAGTAACTTCATCATCACCGTCTCCACGCTGTCATGCTGACGAAACTCTCCCTCGGCCTCAACTGGATCAAGAGTACGAGGGACATCATCGAGCTGAACGTGTGCTGAACACGGAGGTGACGTACGTTCGGTGCTAGGATCGGTCGGATCGTGAAGACGTACGACTACATCAACCGCGTTGATAAAACGCTTCCACTTTCAGTCTACGAGGGTACATGGACACACTCTCCCCGCTCGTTGCTATGCTTCTCCTAGATAGATCTTGCGTGATCGTATGATTTTTTTTGAAATTACTGCGTTCCCCAATAGTGGCATCCGAGCCAGGTCTATGCGTAGATGTTATATGCACGAGTAGGACACAAAGAGTTGTGGGCGATAATAGTCATACTGCTTACCACCATGTCATACTTTGATTCGGCGGTATTGTTGGATGAAGCGGCCCAGACCGACATTACATGACTGCGTTCATGAGACTGGTTCTGCCGACGTGCTTCGCGCACAGGTGGCTAGTGGGTGTCTGTTTCTCCAGCTTTAGTTGAATCGAGTGTGACTACGCCTGGTCCTTGTTGAAGGTTAAATCAACACACTTGACAAAAAATCGTTGTGGTTTTGATGCGTAGGTAAGAATGGTTCTTGCTAGAAGCCCGTAGTAGCCACGTAAAACTTGCAACAACAAAGTAGTGGACGTCTAACTTGTTTTTGCAGGGCATGTTGTGATGTGATATGATCAAGACGTGATGAGATATAAATTGTTGTATGAGATGATCATGTTTTGTAAAAGTTATCGGCAACTGGCAGGAGCCTTATGGTTGTCTCTTTATTGCATAAGATGCAAGCACCATGTAATTGCTTTACTTTATCGCTATGCGATAGCAAGAGTTGAAAAAGCAATAATTGGCGAGACGACCATATGACGACACGTTGATATAGATCAAGATGATGGAGATCATGGTGTCATGCCAGTGACGATGGAGATCATGACGATGCTTTGGAGATGGAGATCAAAGGCACAAGATGATGATGGCCATATCATGTCACATATATTTTTGATTGCATATGATGTTTATCCTTTATGCATCTTATTTTGCTTAGTACGGCGGTAGCATTATAAGATGATCCCTCACTAAATTTCAAGGTATAAGTGTTCACCCTGAGTATGCACCGTTGAGACAGTTCGTCGTGCCGAGACACCACGTGATGATCGGGTGTGATAAGCTCTACGTTCACATACAACGGGTACAAGCCAGTTTTGCACACACGGAATACTCGGGTTAAACTTGACGAGCCTAGCATATGCAGATATGGCCTCGGTACACTGAGACCGAAAGGTCGAACGTGAATCATATAGTAGATATGATCAACATAAGATGTTCACCATTGAAAACTGCTCCATTTAGATACATTAAAACTGAGCACCTTCCCTGCCTCTCAGGCCATCAACATCCCTAGCCGTTCAATCCTCGCTTTTGAGCATTTTTGTCCGTCAGATTAGGTGTGAACTGCATGTAATCCGGCTTCGCTCGCTATTAAAGATCCTAGCCATATTGGGCTGCTGCTCCAGTCACTTTTTTGAGCGTCTCACGTTAAATTGGGCCTAATGGGCCTGTAGCAGCCTCCCCTACGCGAAATAGAAAAGGACAGGACTATCCGACCCTCGTTTAATTCTCAAATAAATGTGACCCTCGTTTTGTTCGCAAGGTCTCACACTCGCACCCCCACCTGGCGGCTGGGCGACCGATGCGGAAGCGACGACTCCGACAGCGACCACTCTGGATTTCGAAAGAGGCGCATCAGTCGAGTGATAGGGCCACATCCCATGAATCATGCCGCCTCAGCTTTGCGGTTATGATTCTTAGCGCCGCCCAGATGTTGGCCAGTGGTCGTTGTCCTTTTAACAGGGAGGGGATCCACTCTCAGATCGGCGGTGACGAGGGTATCCACTACTCGAATTCAGGGAAGGGAAGGACTTCGATGCAGCGGGGGATGGTCTCCACTTCGTGGATGTGTAGGGCTCCACCCTTCGTTGGTTGCGACCTAGGTTTGCCCCTACACAAACGACTCAGCGAGGCAAAAGGGTCCCTACTTCCCCATGGCATCCACTAGTACAGACCATTCCCTCCCCTTTATCTTGGATGCTCTTATAACCAGGGTACTCTACTGGTTTGGTTTGTACTTTCCACATTCCAAGAAGTAGTATTCTAGTGCAATCAGAAAGTCACCCAGTTGATAGGAATTTTGAGCACAAGGTCACCAACGTGCGATCTTTACAGTAAAATTATTATGTCTGCATTCTTCTCAGTCATTATTGAATGGCAATACTACTATCAATAGATCAATTGATTCATCTTTTCCTATAAATCCAATAGAGTAAGGTGGAGGCTTTCAATTTGAGTGTGTATATTTACTCTTTCTAAAAAACTTACATGTGCTTAGCTCTCTACTTTTCGTTAACTAATTTAATTTATCTTTGTGTTACAAATCACTTCCTTCATGCTAACTTATCAGCGACTGCTCCTCCACACAAGAATCTCACCGATCCAACTCTCATGCAGGCCCTCACATTCAGGTTAATTTGTTTTACTTATTCATTTACTTGAATTATTAGCTTTCTTCCTCTAATCATTATGATGGTAAGATACGATTTATTTTTTGACTGCCTGTTGAATGTTTCTAATATTACTCGCCAAACATTATAAAATCAGTGTCTACATGTCACTAATTCATCTCATTTGTCGGTTTGTTCAAGGACATCTACAACAGATGTGTTCCTTTTCCATTTCTCTAGCAGTTATTTGCAAAGGAAACATGTTATTTTGGTTTACAGGAAGTTTGGTCAAGTCTCCCATTTCTTATACTTACTTTTTAAGCATATCAGTTTAGATATTTTAATATTGTCAATAAGAAGGCCCAGGATTATTTAAATTTCATAGTACTATAAATCCATATCTTGTACCAACAGGTGAGTATACATTATGGCCACAATGGCATATTACAGTTCCACCAATTCAGATTATAACTTTGTTTAAACGTTGCTCCAATACAATGTTGATTCGGAAATGATGTGGAAGTCCTACATGGGTGGTTTCGGGGTTCAACTCAGGTTTTTCAGGGCATTGTTGATCATCAGGATGCGCGCCTTGGACACCATGAATTATTTACCACGTTTGAGATGCAGAGAAACCACACACCCAGAGAGCTATTATCATATCCTATGTTGAAACTTCGAGTTTTGCCAAAGGTAATATGTTCGGTTTTCAAGTATAATTAATATGCCTAGAACATAGATCTATTGCCGGAAGTATATCGTTTATGCACATGTATATTTAATTTACTCAATACTCACCGTAACCGTTGAGCTGAAATTCTTTGCCCAAGTAGCTAAGTTCACTCCACCATTAGCATACAAAAATGTTGTACTTTATTATTACAGGCGCATATACATGCATGCATATATACTTGAGTCTGAACATAGAGAATTTCCACTAATAAAAGTGATTCCCTCTATATCATGTAGTTGCGAAAAATAAGCTCATGTATGAGACAAAGCTGCCAATACATGGTCTAGGGCTTGAGCAATTTTTTCTAAGGTAGGCATTTGATTTCTAACCCATTGCAAATTTTTTCACATGTAACACAGTCATGTTTGTAAGTGGAGTAAATAATCATATTCACAAGTGAATTGTTTTTCTTGGATTTAGTGGTTCTATCTTCAGTTCAATGGGAGTTCTCTATATAGCATTACAATCTTTGAAATTTTGCATTGTAAACTACGTTATGAAATGAACTGCCATGTTAACTTAATTTAACAAAAAGATTATTTGGGTCTATATATTTGTATGATTGTATCAACTCCTAACATTGCAATGCCAAAATAGATGGGCGCAGCAACGCGTGCTATCAATGATCTAGTCTCACATGATGATCGGACATGGTTTAGTTGATATGGATCACGTGATCATTTAGATGACTAGAGGGATGTCTATCTAAGTGGGAGTTCTTAAGTAATATGATTAATTGAACTTTAATTTATCATGAACTTAGTCCTGATAGTATTTGCAGATCAATAGCTCGCGTATAGCTTCCCCGTTTTATTTTGATATGTTCCTAGAGAAAATTGAAAGATGATAGTAGCAATGATGCGGACTAGGTCCGTGATCCGAGGATTATCCTCATTGCTGCACAGAAGTATTATGTCCTTGATGCACCGCTAGGTGACAGACCTATTGCAGGAGCAAATACAAACGTTATGAACGTTTGGCAAAGCTCGGTAGGATGACTAGTTGATAGTTTAGTGCACCATGCTTTACGGCTTAGAACCGGGGCTTCAAAAACGTTTTGAACGCCACGAAGCATATAAGATGTTCCAAGAGCTGAAATTTGTATTTCAGACTCATGCCCGAGTCGAGAGGTATGAGAACTCTGACAAGTATTTTGCCTACAAGATGGAGGAGAATAGCTCAACCAATGAGCATGTGCTCAGAATGTCTGAGTACTACAATCGCTTGAATCAAGTGGGAGTTAATCTTCCATATAAGACAGTGATTGACAGAGTTCTCTAGTCACTATCACCAAGTTACTAGAACTTCGTGATGAACTATAATATGTAAGGGATGACGAAAACGATTCCCGAGCTCTTCGCGATGTTGAAATCAGCGAAGGTAGAAATCAAGAAAAGCATCAAGTGTTGATGGTTGACAAGACCACTAGTTTCAAGTAAAAGGGCAAGGGAAGGAAAGGGAACTTCAAGCAGAATGGCAAGCAAGTTGCCACTCCCATGAAGAAGCCCAAAGCTAGACCCAAGACTGAAACTGAGTGCTTCTACTGCAAAAGGAAATGGTCACTGGAAGTGGAACTGCCCTAGATACTTGGCGGATAAGAAGGATGGCATACTGAACAAAGGTATATTTGATATACATGTTATTGATGTGTACTTTACTAGTGTTTATAGCAACCCCTCGATATTTGATAATGGTTCAGTTGCTAAGAGTAGTAACTCGAAGCGAGAGTTGGAAAATAAACAGAGACTAGTTAAGGGTGAGGTGATGATGTGAGTTGGAAGTGATTCCAAGGTTGATAACATCACCATCGAACACTCCCTTTACCTTCGGGATTAGTGTTGAACCTAAAATAAATGTTATTTGGTGTTTGCGTTGAGCATGAATATGAGTGGTTCATGTTTATTGCAATACGGTTATTCATTTAAGTCAAAGAATAATTGTTGTTCTATTTACATGAATAAAACCTTCTACGGTCATACACTCAATATAAATGGTTTATTGAATCTCGATCGTACTGATACACATATTCATAATATTGAAAGCCAAAAGATGCAAAGTTAATAATGATAGTGCAACTTATATGTGGCACTGCCGTTTAGGTCATATTGGTGTAAAACGCATGAAGAAACTCCATGCTGATGGATTTTTGGAATCACTTGATTATGAATCACTTGATGCTTGCGAACCATGCCTCATGGGCAAGATGACTAAGACTCTTTTCTCCGGAACAATGGAGCGAGCAACTGACTTGTTGGAAATAATACATATTGATGTATATGGTCCGATGAGTATTGAGGCTTGATACGTCTCCAACGTATCTATAATTTTTTATTGTTCCATGCTATATTATATTCTGTTTTGGATGTTTAATGGGCTTTATTATACACTTTTATATTATTTTTGGGACTAACCTATTAACCGGAGGCCTAGCCCAAATTGATGTTTTTTAACCTATTTCAGTGTTTCGAAGGAAAAGGATATCAAACGGAGTCCAAACGGAATGAAACCTTCGGGAACGTGATTTTCGGAACAAACGTGATCCAGAGGACTTGGAGTGGACGTCAAGCAATCAACAAGGAGGCCACGAGGACCCCCCGAGGCGCGCCCTCCACCCTCATGGGGCCCTCGTAGCTCTCCTGACCAGCCTCCTTTGCATATATATACTCATATACCCTGCAAACATCATATACGGAGCCAAAACCCTATTTCCACCGCCGCAACCTTCTGTACCCGTGAGATCCCATCTTGGGGCCATTTCCGGCGCTCCGCCGGAGGGGGCATCGATCACGGAGGTCTTCTACATCAACACCATAGCCTCTCCGATGATGTGTGAGTAGTTTACCTCAGACCTTCGGGTCCATAGTTATTAGCTAGATGGCTTCATCTCTC
Source organism: Aegilops tauschii subsp. strangulata (assembly GCF_002575655.3). NCBI lineage: Eukaryota > Viridiplantae > Streptophyta > Magnoliopsida > Poales > Poaceae > Aegilops > Aegilops tauschii. Next base: position 488,428,854 of record NC_053038.3, on the reverse strand, counting down.
TCTTTGGATCTCAATACAAAGTTCTCCTCGATTCTCTTGGATATCTATTTGATGTAACTATTCTTTTGCGATGTGTTTGTCGAGATCCGATGAATTGTGGGTTTATGATCAAGATTATCTATAAACAATATTTGAATCTCCTCTGAATTCTTTTATGTATTATTGGTTAACTTTGCAAGTCTCTTCGAATTATCAGTTTGGTTTGGCCTACTAGATTGATCTTTCTTGCAATGGGAGAAGTGCTTAGCTTTGGGTTCAATCTTGCGGTGCTCGATCCCAATGACAGTAGGGGAAACAACATGTATTGTATTGTTGCCATCGAGGATAAAAAGATGGGGTTTATATCATATTGCATGAGTTTATCCCTCTACATCATGTCATCTTGCTTAAAGCGTTACTCCGTTCTTATGAACTTAATACTCTAGATGCATGCTGGATAGCGGTCGATGTGTGGAGTAATAGTAGTAGATGCAGGCAGGAGTCGGTCTACTTGTCACGGACGTGATGCCTATATACATGATCATACCTAGATATTCTCATAACAATGCTCAATTCTATCAATTGCTCGATGGTAATTTGTTTACTCACAGTAATACTTATGCTATCTTGAGAGAAGCCACTAGTGAAACCTATGGCCCCCGGGTCTATTTTCCATCATATTAATCTCTCGGCAACAAGTTATTTCTATTACCATTTATTTTTCTTTCTTTACTTTTAGTCTTTATCATAAAAATACCAAAAATATTATCTTATCATCTCTATCAGATCTCACTTTTGCAAGTGGCCGTGAAGGGATTGACAACCCCTTTATCGCGTTGGTTGCAAGGTTCTTATTTGTTTGTGTAGGTGCGTGGGACTCGAGCGTGGCCTCCTACTGGATTGATACCTTGGTTCTCAAAAACTGAGGGAAATACTTACGCTACTTTACTGCATCACCCTTTCCTCTTCAAGGGAAAGCCCACACAGTGCTCAAGAGGTAGCAAGAAGGATTTCTGGCGCCGTTGCCGGGAGGCTTACGCAAAGTCAAGTCAAGATTTGAACTCCCGACAACGAGCCATTTCTGGCGCCGTTGCCGGGGATTCTACGCACAAGTCAAGACATACCAAGTACCCATCACAAACTCTTATCCCTCGCATTACATTATTTGCCATTTGCCTCTCGTTTTATTCGCCCTTTCTTTCCATCCGTCTCTTTTTCGCTTGGTTCTTGTTTGCTCGCGTGTTGGATTACTTGTTTGTCACGATGGCTCAAGACAATACTAAATTGTGTGACTTTACCAATACGAACAACAATGATTTTCTTAGCACTCCGATTGCTCCTCTTACCGATGTTGAATCTTGTGAAATTAATGCTGCTTTGCTGAATCTTGTCATGAAAGATCAATTCGCCGGCCTTCCTAGTGAAGATGCTGCTACCCATCTAAATAGCTTTGTTGATTTGTGTGATATGCAAAAGAAGAAAGATTTGGACAATGATATTGTTAAATTAAAGCTATTTCCTTTTTCTCTTTGAGATCGTGCTAAAACTTGGTTTTCGTATTTGCCTAAAAATAGTATTGATTCATGGAATAAGTGCAAAGATGCTTTTATCTCTAAGAATTTTCCTCCCGCTAAGATCATCTCCCTTAGAAACGATATTATGAATTTTAAGCAACTTGATCATGAACATGTTGCACAAGCTTGGGAGCGGATGAAATTAATGATACATAATTGCCCTACTCATGGTTTGAACTTATGGATGATTATACAAAAAAATTATGCCGGATTGAATTTTGCTTCTAGAAACCTTTTAGATTCGGCCGCGGGGGGCACTTTTATGGAAATCACTTTAGGAGAAGTTACTAAACTCCTAGATAATATTATGGTTAATTATTCTCAATGGCACACTGAAAGATCTACTAGTAAAAAAGTGCATGCGATAGAAGAAATTAATGTTTTGAGTGGTTAGTTGGATGAACTTATGAAATTGTTTGCTAATAAGAGTGTTTCTTCGGATCCCAATGATATGCCTTTGTCTACCTTGATTGAGAATAATAATGAATCCATGGATGTGAATTTTGTTGGTAGGAATAATTTTGGTAACAACGTGTATAGAGGAAACTTTAATCCTAGGTCGTTTCCTAGTAATTCCTCTAATAATTATGGTAATTCCTACAACAAATCTTATGGAAATTTTATTAAGATGTCCTGTGATTTTGAGACTAGTGTTAAAGAGTTTATGATTTCTCAAAAGAATTTCAATGCTTTGCTTGAAGAAAAATTGCCTAAGATTGATGAGTTGGCTAGGAACGTGGATAGAATTTCTCTTGATGATGATTCTTTGAAACTCAGATCTATTCCACCTAAGCATGATATCAATGAGTCTCTCAAAGCCATGAGAATTTCCATTGATGAGTGCAAAGAAAGAACCGCTAGGATGCGTGCTAAGAAAGATTGCTTTGTAAAAGCGTGTTCTTCTAATTTTTATGAGAATAAAGATGAAGATCTAAAAGTTATTGATGTGTCTCCTATTAAATCTTTGTTTTACAATATGAATCTTGATAATGATGGGACTGGATATGAGTCAACTTTAGTTAGAAGGCGTCCCAAAAATTCGGAGTTTTTAGATCTTGATGCAAAAATTGGTAAAAGTGGGATTGAAGAGGTCAAAACTTTAGATATCAATGAACCCACTATCTTGGATTTCAAGGAATTTAATTATGATAATTTCTCTTTAATATATTGTATTTCCTTGTTGCAATCCATGCTAAATTCTCCTCATGCTTATAGTCAAAATAAAGCTTTTACCAAACATATCGTTGATGCTTTAATGCAATATTATGAAGAAAAACTTGAGTTGGAAGTTTCTATCCCTAGAAAACTTTATGATGAGTGGGAAACTACTATTAAAATTAAAATTAAAGATCATGAATGCTATGCTTTGTGTGATTTGGGTGCTAGTGTTTCCACGATTCCAAAAACTTTGTGTGATTTCCTAGGTTTCCGTGAATTTGATGATTGTTCTCTAAACTTGCATCTTGCGGATTCCACTATTAAGAAACCTATGGGAAGAATTAATGATGTTCTTATTGTTGCAAATAGGAACTATGTGCCCGTAGATTTCATTGTTCTTGTTATAGATTGCAATCCTTCATGTCCTATTATTCTTGGTAGACCTTTCCTTAGAACGATTGGTGCAATTATTGATATGAAGGAAGGAAATATTAGATTCCAATTTCCGTTAAGGAAAGGCATGGAACACTTTCCTAGAAAGAAAATAAAATTACCTTTTGAATCTATTATGAGAGCCACTTATGGATTGCCTACCAAAGATGGCAATACCTAGATCTATCCTTGCTTTTATGCCTAGCTAGGGGCGTTAAACGATAGCGCTTGTTAGGAGGCAACCCAATTTTATTTTAGTTTTTTTTGCTTTTTGCTCCTGTTTAGGAATAAATCTTTGATCTAGCCTCTCTTTGATATAGCCTCTGGTTAGATTTGTCTTTGTGTTTTAGTTAGTGTTTGTGCCAAGTTAAACCTATAGGATCTTCTTGGATGATAGTTATTTGATGTTGCTGAAAATTCTAGAAACTTTCTGTTCACGAAAAAAATTGTTAAAAATCACCAGAAGGTGATAAAATACTGATTCCAATTGAAGCAGATCAATAAACAAATTATTTAGGTCGTCCTATTTTTATAGATGTTTCTTAGTTCCAGAAGTTTGCGTTAGTTACAGATTACTACAGACTGTTCTGTTTTTGACAGATTCTGTTTTTCGTGTGTTGTTTGGTTATTTTGACGAGTCTATGGTTAGTAAATAGTTTATAAACCATAGAGAAGTTGTAATAAAGTAGGTTTAACACCAATACAAATAAAGAATGAGTTAATTACAGTACCTTGAAGTGGTGTTTTGTTTTCTTTCGCTAACGGAGCTCACGAGATTTTCTGTTAAGTTTTGTGTTGTGAAGTTTTCAAGTTTTGGGTAAGGACTTGATGGATTATGGAACAAGGAGTGGCAAGAGACTAAGCTTGGGGATGCCCAAGGCACCCCAAGGTAAATCCAAGGACACCAAAAAGCCAAAGCTTGGGGATGCCCCGGAAGGCATCCCCTCTTTCGTCTTCGTCCATCGGTAACTTTACTTTGAGCTATATTTTTATTCACCACATGATATGTGTTTTGCTTGGAGCGTATTGTATGATTTGAGTCTTTGCTTTTAGTTTAACACAATCATCCTCGCTGTACACACCTTTTGAGAGAGACACACATGATTCAGAATTTGTTAGAATACTCTATGTGCTTCACTTATATCTTTTGAGCTATATAGTTTTTGCTCTAGTGCTTCACTTATATCTTTTAGAGCACGGTGGTGGTTTTATTTTATAGAAATTATTGTTCTCTCATGCTTCACTTATATTATTTTGAGATTCTTACAAAACAGCATGGTAATTTTCTTAAATCGGGAAATTAGTCCTAATATGATAGGCATCCAAGATTAGTAAAAACTTTCTTATAAGTGCATTGAATACTATGAGAGGTTTGATACTTGATAATTGTTTTGAGATTTGAAGATGGTGATATTAGAGTCATGCTAGTTGAGTAGTTGTGAATTGGAGAAATACTTGTTCTAAAGTTTGTGATTCCCGTAGCATGCACGTATGGTGAACCGTTATGTGATGAAGTCGGAGCATGATTTATTTATTGATTGTCTTCCTTATGAGTGGCGGTCGGGGACGAGCGGTGGTCTTTTCCTACCAGTCTATCCCCCTAGGAGCATGTGTGTAGTACTTTGTTTCGATAACTAATAGATTTTTGCAATAAGTATGTGAGTTCTTTATGACTAATGTTGGGTCCATGGATTATACGCACTCTCACCCTTCCACCATTGCTAGCCTCTCTAGTATCGCACAACTTTCGCCAGTACCATACACCCACCATATACCTTCCTCAAAACAGCCACCATAACTACCTATTATGGCATTTCCATAGTCATTCCGAGATATATTGCCATGCAACTTACCACCATTCTGTTTATTATGACACGCTTCATCATTGTCATATTGCTTTGCATAATCATGTAGTTGACATCATATTTGTGGCAAAGCCACCTTCATAATTCTTTCATACATGTCACTCTTGATTCATTGCATATCCCGGTACTCCGCCGGAGGCATTCACATAGAGTCATATTTTTGTTCTAAGTATTGAGTTGTAATTCTTGAGTTGTAAGTAAATAAAAGTGTGATGATCATCATTATTAGAGCATTGTCCCAGTGAGGAAAGGATGACGGAGACTATGATTCCCCCACAAGTCGGGATGAGACTCCGGATGAAAAATAGAAAAAAGAAAAAAAAAGAGGCCATAAAAAAAGAGAAAAGGCCCAAATAAAAAAATGAGAGAAAAAGAGAGAAGGGACAATGTTACTATCCTTTTACCACACTTGTGCTTCAAAGTAGCACCATGATCTTCATGATAGAAAGTCTCCTATGTTGTCACTTTCATATACTAGTGGGAATTTTACATTATAGAACTTGGCTTATATATTCCAATGATGGGCTTCCTCAAAATGCCCTAGGTCTTCGTGAGCAAGCGAGTTGGATGCACACCCACGTAGTTTCTTTTGTTGAGCTTCCATACACTTATAGCTCTAGTGCATCCGTTGCATGGCAATCCCTACTCACTCACATTGATATCTATTGATGGGCATCTCCATAGCCCATTGATACGCCTTGTTGATGTGAGACTATCTTCTTCTTTTTTGTCTTCTCCACAACCACCATTCTATTCCACATATAGTGCTATATCCATGGCTCACGCTCATGTATTGCGTGAAGATTGAAAAAGTTTGAGAACATCAAAAGTATGAAACAATTGCTTGGCTTGTCATCGGGGTTGTGCATGATTAAATACTTTGTGTTATGAAGATAGAGCATAGCCACACTATATGATTTTGTAGGGATAAATTTCTTTGGCCATGTTATTTTGAGAAGACATGATTGCTCTGTTAGTATGCTTGAAGTATTACTATTCTTATGTCAATATTAAAATTTTATCTTGAATCTTTCGGATCTGAAAATTCTTGCCACAATTAAGAGAATTCCATTGAAAATTATGCTAAGTAGCATTCCACATCAAAAATTATGTTTTTATCATTTACCTACTCGAGGACGAGCAGGAATTAAGCTTGGGGATGCTTGATACGTCTCCAACGTATCTATAATTTTTGATTGTTCCATGCTATATTATATTCTATTTTGGATGTTTAATGGGCTTTATTATACACTTTTATATTATTTTTGGGACTAACCTATTAACCAGAGGCCCAGCCCAAATTGCTGTTTTTTTACCTATTTCAGTGTTTCGAAGGAAAAGGATATCAAACGGAGTCCAAACGAAATGAAACCTTCGGGAATGTGATTTTCGGAACAAACGTGATCCAGAGGACTTGGAGTGGACGTCAAGCAATCAACGAGGAGGCCACGAGGCAGGGGGCGCGCCTACCCCCCTGGGCGCGCACTCCACCCTCGTGGGCCCCTCGTAGCTCTCCTGACCGACCGCCTTCGCCTATATATACTCATATACCCTGTAAACATCATATATGGAGCCAAACCCCTATTTCCACCGCCGCAACCTTCTATACCCATGAGATCCCATCTTGGGGCCTTTTCCGACGCTTCGCCGGAGGGGGCATCGATCACGGAGGGCTTCTACATCAACACCATAGCCTCTCCGATGATGTGTGAGTAGTTTACCTCAGACCTTCGGGTCCATAGTTATTAGCTAGATGGCTTATTCTCTCTCTTTGGATGTCAATACAAAGTTCTCCTCGATTCTCTTGGAGATCTATTTGATGTAACTCTTCTTTTGCGGTGTGTTTGTTGAGATCCGATGAATTGTGGGTTTATGATCAAGATTATTAAAAATATTTGAATCTCCTCTGAATTCTTTTATGTATGATTGGTTATCTTTGCAAGTCTCTTCGAATTATCAGTTTGGTTTGGCCTACTAGATTGATCTTTCTTGCAATGGGAGAAGTGCTTAGCTTTGGGTTCAATCTTGCGGTGCTCGATCCCAGTGACAGTAGAGGAAACAACACGTATTGTATTGTTGCCATCGAGGATAAAAAGATGGGGTTTATATCATATTGCATGAGTTTATCCCTCTACATCATGTCATCTTGCTTAAAGCGTTACTCCATTCTTATGAACTTAATACTCTAGATGCATGCTGGATAGTGGTCGATGTGTGGAGTAATAGTAGTAGATGCAGGCAGGATTCGGTCTACTTGTCACGGACGTGATGCCTATATACATGATCATACCTAGATATTCTCATAACTATGCTCAATTCTATCAATTGCTCGACAGTAATTTGTTTACTCACCGTAATACTTATGCTATCTTGAGAGAAGCCACTAGTGAAACCTATGGCCCCGGGGTCTATTTTCCATCATATTAATCTCTCATCAACAAGTTATTTCTATTACTGTTTATTTTGATTTCTTTACTTTTAGTCTTTATCATAAAAAAACCAGAAATATTATCTTATCATCTCTATCAGATCTCACTTTTGCATGTGGCCGTGAAGGGATTGACAACCCCTTTATCGCGTTGGTTGCAAGGTTCTTATTTGTTTGTGTAGGTGTGTGGGACTCGAGTGTGGCCTCCTACTTGATTGATACCTTGGTTCTCAAAAACTGAGGGAAATACTTACGCTACTTTACTGCATCACCCTTTCCTCTTCAAGGGAAAACCAACGCAGTGCTCAAGAGGTAGCAAGGCTCGCGGTGGGTATCATTATTTTCTGACCTTCACAGATGATTTGAGCAAATATGGCTATATGTACTTGATGAAACATAAGTCTGAAACATTTGAAAAGTTCAAAGAATTTCATAGTGAAGTGGAAAATCATCATAACAAGAAAATAAAGTTTCTACGATCTGATCGTGGAGGTGAATATTTGAGTTATGAGTTTGGTCTTCATTTTAAACAATGTGGAATAGTTTCGCAACTCACGCCACCTGGAACACCGCAGCGTAATGGTGTGTCCGAACATCATAACCGTACTTTATTAGATATGGTGCGATCTATGATGTCTCTTACCGATTTACCACTATCGTTTTGGGGTTATGCATTAGAGACAGCTGCATTCAGGTTAAATAGGGCACCATCTAAATCCGTTGAGACGATACGATATGAACTGTGGTTTGGCAAGAAACCTAAGCTGTCGTTTCTTAAAGTTTGGGGTGGGGATGCTTATGTGAAAAAGTTTCAACCTGATAAGCTCGAACCCAAATCGAAGAAATGTGTCTTCATAGGATACCCAAAGGAGACTGTTGGGTACACCTTCTATCACAGATCCGAAGGCAAGATATTCGTTGCTAAGAATGGATCCTTTCTAGAGAAGGTGTTTCTCTCGAAAGAAGTGAGTGGGAGGATAGTAGAACTTGATGAGGTAGTTGTACCTTCTCTCGAGTTGGAAAGTAGTTCATCACAGAAATCAGTTCCGGTGATGCCTACACCAATTAGCAAGGAAGTTAATGATGATGATCATGAAACTTCAGATCAAGTTACTACCGAACCTCGTAGGTCAACCAGAGTACGTTCCGCACCAGAGTGGTACGATAATCATGTTCTGGAAGTTATGTTACTAGACCATGACGAACCTATGAACTATGAGGAAGCGATGATGAGTCCAGATTCCGCGAAATGGCTTGAGGCCATGAAATCTGAGATGGGATCCATGTATGAGAACAAAGTGAGGACTTTGGTGGATTTGCCCGATGATCGGCAAACCATTGAGAATAAATGGATCTTCAAGAGGAAGATGGACGCTGATGGTAGTGTTACTATCTACAAAGCTCGACTTGTCGCGGAAGGTTTTCGACAAGTTCAAGGTGTTGACTACGATGAGATTTTCTCATTCGTAGCGATGCTTAAGTCTGTCTGAATCATGTTTGTGACACCCAAGTTTTTATTTGGATTTTTCAAAAGATTTTATTTGACTTGAAGGGAGTGATTTAAAAAAAAAGGTTTTCTTCAAGACAACTCTCACTCTCAAATATTTTTCTTTATGACAAAAATTTTATTTGGATTCACCCAAGATCTGCCTTTGACCTTGGGGGTTCTTGCTTTTCATTGGGGCTCAAGACAAAATGTTTTTCATTTGAGAAAATAACCTTTGAAATATTTTTTAGAATGCACTATGGCTTTTGGAAAGTCCTTTGCCACTTTCAACTATTCCTTCTTGCCATGGCATTAGTGCAAATCCTCTCTCCTAACCCTTCCCTCACCTTTGGATCATGATTTGCATCAAATCCAGCAAGTTGAACCTCCTCATGTGATCATTTCCATTCAAATTCTATTCAAATAAATTTATGTCTTCTCTTATAGCACTTGGAGATTTACAAAGGAAATCCTTTTTCTGTTTTGTTTTTTTGCCACCAAACCTTTTTCCCCTCCTAGTCCTTTGAACCCTCAACCTGGAACCATGAAGATCCACTGGTCTCCAGTTCAAAAATTTCAAACTACATCAATTGCAAGTTTGGACCAGATTTGCCAAATTTGGTGAAATTCATTCAAAACCTTCTCCAAAAATTCCAAGTAAATTCATGCAGCCTCTGGGTGCACTGAGTGACCAGCTCACCAAGTTACAGCTCCAGCAAAATTCATCTCTTTACCAAAACCTACTGTCGAACACCTGCAGTGCATGGTCTTTGTCAAATTCAGTAAGTTCAGAGATTCAGTCAAGTGGCGGCTGTCGTTTTCTTCAGAAATGGGCATCGATCTCGCCAGTACCCTCGCGTCGCCTTGCTCCTCGTCCTCGCCCTCTCGTTCCTGCACCGCACGAGTGCCTGGCATCTTGCGGGCGTCGGCGACGAGCAGCAGAAGGTGCGCCGCCCCGTGACCGACGCCGGCGGCAGCTTTGCGGGCGCCAGCGGGAGACACGGCGCCGCCGACTCCACCCAGCACCACCCAAACCACAGGAGACCGCCGCGTGGCCGTCCACTCCCCCGAATGCGCTGCCGCTCTCATCGTGAACCGCAGGGCGCGGAGCGCGCTCTCTGCCGCCGTTGAGCCCGTGCGGTCACCTCACCGTGGGCAGACGCCATTACGCCAGGGCCAGCTCCGTTTAGCTGCAAAACGAGTCCCGTAACATCCACTGATGCTGCCCGACCACTCAAACCCTCTGCCAACCCGCTGCTCCACCGTAATCGCTCGCCGGAGATTCTCCGTTCACGACCACCCCGTCGATCTGCCTATAAATAGAGGTCCCGAGCTTCAACTCGAGCACCCACCAGCCCTACACTTCCCCTAGAGCACGCCCAGCCACTGGAAGAGCCGCGAGGGGGTCTCCTTCCTCAACTCCGGCCGCCGCGACCCGCCACGGGATCCAGCCCGATTCGCCCCCGTGTGTGCTCCGCAGCCCCCATTCTCTTGCCAGTAGCTTCTCCTTGCATCACCCGTTCTGACCCGCGCCTCAATTCGTACTTTGCAGCCCTCCACCGGAGTTCCCCAACCTCACCCGAACCGCCGTCCGCCGGAGATAGTGTCGCCGTCGACGTGGTGCTCCCCGTTGGACGAGTCCACCACCCACCGACGCGGAAGAAGACACTGAAGCTCTTGGTACCCTCCGTTTCTCCTAACTCGCCGTGGTTCGACGCCGGCGTCCACCGCCGTCTTCGGGCGCCGGCGAGCTTTCAAACCTGACATGCGGGCCCCGCGTGTCAGCCTCTGTTTTATTTCCCCGAACCGTTTTCTGTTGGCGCCTTCGGGCAAAATACGTTTTCTCCTTGCGCTTGCGCATTCCCAGCCGAAGCGTTTTCTGTTTTCTCAGTTAAAACCCTGGAACTTTTCTGTTTCATTACAGAAAGGTCCCTGGACAGAAACCTTTATAACTTTTTAATGAAAAGGTATTTTTGAGTGATTCTTTTTCTGTCAATGTCCAAATTTTGTCTAGTTTTTTATGGGATTTATTTGAAAAATATTTGGCAAAGTTTCTGTGCATGTGTTGGTTTTCACGTTAGTACCCCGTTTCGTGATTGTCGTAGGTTCCGGGAGAGGGGACGGAGCCGCGAACTTCGCCGAGCTAGACTCCGACTTCTCCGAACTAGGCAAGCATGTTTCAACATTTGATATGGCAGATGTTTTGCATGTTCATGTGAAAGTTTGTGCGTGGCATGTGAGTGTCGATAAATACCTGGTTGCTTGTAAGGCAACGACCCGGTTGTTCCGAAGTTGCGATGACCTCTGATGAGAGGTGGCCTAATCATGTAGTGACATGAAGGGCAGCAAGGTGGTACTGTTGTAGCATGCCAGCCATGCGTCATCCGACTCTCTTCGACGTTAAGGTGGTTGGAGCCACGTTATCGATCTTTTCCCGCATGTTCCAAAGTTGCGATGACCTCTGATGAGAGGTGGCCTAATCATGTGGTGACATGAAGGGCAGCAAGGTGGTACTGTTGTAGCATGCCAGCCTTGTGTCATCCGACTTTTCCGACGTTAACATGGTTGGAGCCGTGTTATCGTCCCTTCCCCTTTCCGTGCTACCACATGTCTCATTGCCAGGATACGGTTTAGTAAGTTGGTAACCTCTTTCCGTGTACACACCAAACAGAGAGGCCGGGATGATGGTACCTTGGCCCAGGATTAAAGCCAGTCATTCGGTCAGGGGGCATGGGTGTTTCTGGTTGGGACCGAGAGGGGGGCACCCCCTTATAGCGCGCGTATAGAAATTTGATCCCATGCTACGCGAGGTTGTAGCCTCCCCGACTCAAGGTTTTTCTTGAATGTTGCCGAGGGTGATCCCTGGCTTCGGATGGTTAAATTGGGTGTGTACTGGTCAGACGTGTTCCTTCCAGAACACCGTAGACGGAACTAGTCCCCGTGACTACTGAAATCCGTTGGCTGTGGTTAAGTACAAACTCTGCAGAGTCAATTCTTTCCAAATCATCGTATCCATGATCAGTAATGTAGACTTTACATCCAAATCTATCCGTGTGAAAATCTTGCCCCCGGTGAACAAGCTCAAGTGGTAAATTCAATTTCATTGTTATTCCTGTGGATGGACTAACATTATATTTGTCTCGTGCTTGTGATAAGTTATATTCCCGAACTATTGTATTGTTGTGTTACAATATAAGCCCTTTATGTGATGTCGCTCAGACGTCCGACTGTGGCATGTACTGTCTTTATTTTCTGTTATAAGCCCTTTATGTGGTGTCGCCCCGACGCCCGACTGTGGCATTATTATTCCGCATTTTCCGCTCGAGGAGTCATTCAGACACTCGTTTGGCACCAGTATTATTATTTCTGCATTTTCCGCTCGAGGAGTCTTTCAGACACTCGTTTGGCACCAGTATTATTATTCCGCATTTTCCGCTCGAGGAGTCTTTCAGACACTCGTTTGGCACCAGTATTATTATTCCGCATTTTCCGCTCGAGGAGTCTTTCAGACACTCGTTTGGCACCAGTATTATTATTCCGCATTTTCCGCTCGAGGAGTCTTTCAGACACTCGTTTGGCACCAGTATTACTATTCTGCAGTTTCCGCTCGAGGCGTCATTCAGACCCTCGCTTGGCACCCTGTATTTATTATCTCTGTGTCTGATCGCACTGGTTAACTTATTCATGTGCTTCATGTTTGCATTTGTTATACCTTATGTCCGAACTGTCTTGCGAGTACTTTCATAGTACTCACCTGGCTTGTTGATTTGGCCAGATGTTGACGAAGGCGATTTCTTGGATGAAGAGTTTGATAGCGCGTCCGATGCCTAGACGAGTCCCAGTCAGTCCTGCGCGATCCCGGATATTGGTCACTTATGTTGTTTACGCTTCCGCCCCCCGCAATAAGTCTTCTCGAGCCTCACTCCGACGCTCGAAGAGTTGTAGTATTCTGGAATCATGTCACTCACCTCGCGATGATATCTCCACCACCGTCGTTATCGTGAGTTAGAAGTTTGCCACCCTATCCGCCGTATTGTTTTATCGGCGTGCATGTAATAAATTGTTGGGCAGTCTCTGCTCAACTTTGTATTATATTTAGTACTCCTGGTATTTTTCTTCTGTGACCAATATATTGTTTATCAGTGAGAAGGAATTCTTCCTCGCTGGTCCGTAACAGGGATTGGTTTCTCAATAATTATTTTATTGAAAAACCGGTCGTGACAAGCTTGGTATCAGAGCCAAGCTGACTGTAGGAAGCCACTAGGTGCGATCGCTAATCGGTTATTAGCGTCTGTTGTGCTTCTTCAGCATTTTGCAATTGTAGCTATTTTCTGTTGGTCATCATAAAATTTATGACATTACTACTCAGAATTTTTGCCTACTTTTGTAGATGGCTGGCAGCAGCTGTGAGAATCGAGTGTTCACCAACGTGCCCGAGGGGTTTGTCAAGCTCCTCGTCTCCATCACCAAGCTCGCGATCGGGCCAGCAGCTCGCCCGGAGTTCACCCTCTATCAGCACAAGCTCAGTAACGACGTGTCTATGCACCAGGCTGTGGTGCAATTCAGGGGAGGACGATCTGCTGCTCGCCATTTCCGTTTTACGGGAAGGGCCATGCCTACGGAGAGGCATGCCATGCAGATGGCTGCCCGTGAGGCGATACCTCGCCTTCGGGACATCCTTCCTACGATGAAGACTCGTCGCTACCGCTACCTCCCATGCCATGTGCCTTACACCAGCCACTATGCGTTCGCCTGCCATCGGGGAGAGCGAGATGAAGCCATCGAGATGGTTGTGGAGTATCTCAAGGCTCTGGAGGAGTCTTTCGACAACCTCGTAGACGATCTTGTGGCTGCCCGCATGGACTTAGTCCGGGGCGGTCCTGCCAGCAGGAAGGAGCTTCTCCACACGGCGCCGCCTCTGACATTCGTCTCGTCTTCAGCCTCGTATGCACCGGCCATTTTGGCCACTGCTCGACGTCTGCCTACCACTGAGGAGTTCGACTGAGTCATCGCTCCTACTCCAGTCAGAGCCGCACCGCCTGCCGCACGCGCTCTACCACCAGTCGCCCCCGCACCATCACCGCAGCGCAGCGTCGCACGCCAGGAACCAGCTAGAGAGGAGGAGGTTGATTCTCCTGGACCGCTGAGCCTTGCCATCGGCAAGGGGAAGGAGATCTTCCCCATCTCCGACTGAGAGCACCGAGTAGCCGCGTGTTATGCCTGCTTGTATGATGTGTTGTTTTTATCTGTACGCTAGTTTGTATTGGTGTGTTTGCTGCCTTCCGGAGTAGTACGCTAGTTTTTAATAACATGTCAGGATTGTGTACGCACAACCTGAGTGCTGTATCTTGTATTTGCTTTCGCATGTAAGATTTGTGTTAAGCACTTCTTCTCCGTGAAAAATCATTTGTGTTTCTTGAAAACCTAGAAGCCTTTTTGATTTTTGCCTTTGTAAGAGTTTTCCTGCGCTACGCAGTTTTTTCTCATGGGTTTTGCAAATGATACCCCAGACAGGAAAAATGTCTCGCCCTTGGACTCGCTCTATGCCCAATCAGCCAGAAGAGGTTTACGGAACACAGACCAGCAACAATTTCACTCAGGGTCAGTCCAGCCAACAGGACAGCGAAGCAGCACTATCTCAAGTATGCCGTCTCTTCGAGCAAAGCCAGCAACAGCACCAGGAGATGATGAACCATGTCATAAACATGGGAAATCACCGTGAACCCTATCAACCACATTCCAAGTTATCTGAGTTGCAGAAGACTCGCCCCTCAACTTTTGCTCACACCGATAGGCCACTTGAAGCCGATGATTGGCTTCGCGAGATTGAAAGGAAACTGATTATCGCTCAATGCTCAGATCATGAGAAGGTGCTTTATGCGCCACACTACCTTACTGGAGCAGCCGCAGCATGGTGGGAAAACTTCCTACACATGCACCCCAGGGAACACAACATCACCTGGGAAGAATTCAAGGAAGGCTTCCGTGGGGCACACATTCCCAGGAGCATCCTAAAGATCAAGAAGAGAGAGTTTGATGACCTGAAGCAAAGAGGCATGACCCTCACAGAATACAACGGCCAGTTTACCCAACTGTCTCATTATGCCTACGACGAGCACATGACAGAAAACAAGAAGATGGAAAAATTCCTGGACGGCCTGGCACCAGCATTAAGATGTCAACTGATCGTACACACCTTTCTGGATTTTAAGACGCTGGTGGACAAGGCCATCACCCTGGAGAATGAGCGTCGTAGTCTGGAAGATATCCGCAAGCGGAAGAGGGACAAGACGACTCTTACCCGCAGCAATCGAGGCAAGACTGAGGTCCCAAGGACAGACACGAGGAGATCCACGGCTACTGAGCCAAGATCCGTCGGACAATTTCATGCCAGAGACAAGGAGTTCACATACCGTCCAGGGGTCACCTGCTATGCTTGTGGTCAGCAAGGGCATTACGCTAAACAGTGCCCGAAGCCAAGAGACACGGCACCCAAGCCAAACAATGGTGGGAACAATCCAGCCCCCAAGCGCAACAACTTCAATCCCAACAACAACCACAGGAAGGGTCACCTGAACCATGTGACCAGGGAAGAAGCACAGAATGCCCCAGACATCGTGCTCGGTACGTTCCCTGTCAACACAGTACCTGCCACGATTTTGTTTGATTCTGGAGCTTCCCATTCGTTCGTTTCGAAGAGTTTTGTTTCGCAACATGGTTTTCCGATACTCCCCTTGGAAAAATCTATGATCATCAAGTCCCCCGGAAATAAGCAAATTGCTCAGGGTTACTGCCAAGGAGTGGTCATTGAGTTCGAAGGACTACCATTCCACGCGAATCTCATCGTGTTGGAAAGTAAAGGACTGGATGTCATTTTAGGAAAGGACTGGTTGACCACCAACAAAGGATTTATCGACTGTTTCAATCGGACAGTGATTCTCACTCACCATCACGGCAAGACTATAAGAGTTTCCGCTCAAGAAAGGCCACGATCAGAGAAACCAAAACTGAACAAGATGGACATCGCAGAATTAAGAAAAGTGCCAGTGGTATGCGAGTTCCCTGATGTGTTCCCAGAAGAACTACCAGGCATGCCACCAGACCGAGAGATCGAATTCAGCATCAAACTAGCACCTGGCACCGCTCCCATTTATAAGAAGCCGTATAGAATGGCACCCTCAGAATTGGTGGAGTTGAAGAAGCAGATAAAGGAATTACTGGACAAGGGGTTTATACGAGCCAGCTCCTCACCATGGGGTTCGCCCGTATTGTTCGCCAAGAAGAAGGATGGGACACTGAGACTATGCATAGACTATCGAGCCCTCAATATGGTCACCATCAAAAACAAATACCCGATGCCACGGATAAATGATTTGTTTGACCAGCTCGCACAAGCTAAAGTATTTTCAAAGATTGATTTGAGATCAGGATACCATCAACTGAAGGTACGAACAGAGGATATCCCCAAGACAGCATTCACTTCCAGATATGGGTTATACGAGTTCACAGTGATGCCTTTTGGACGAACGAACGCCCCCGCATATTTCATCCACCTCATGAACAAAGTATTCATGAAATTCATGGACAAATTTGTGGTGGTATTCATTGACGACATTCTGGTTTACTCAAGGACACCAGAAGAACATGCTGAGCACCTCAGAATTGTTTTGGGAGAATTGAGGAAACATCAGTTGTACGCCAAATTTAGCAAATGCGAATTTTGGCTAAGACAATTTGGTTTCTTGGGCCATATTTTGAACCAAGAAAGCGTGGCCGTAGACCCAGAAAAAGTCAAGGCCATACTAGACTGGAAGCCACCCGCGAATGTTACAGATGTACGGAGTTTCCTAGGAATGGCCGGATATTACAGGAGATTTATTGAAGGATTCTCCACTGTGGCAAAACCTATAACACAGTTACTCAAGAAGGACAATAAATTCGTATGGACGGAAGCATGTGAGCAGAGCTTCCAAGAACTCAAGAAGAAGCTAACAACCGCACCAGTCTTAACCGTACCAGACATACACAAGAGCTTTGAGGTGTATTGTGACGCGTCCCGAAAAGGTCTCGGATGTGTGCTAATGCAGGATGGCAAAGTTGTCGCATATGCCTCCAGACAGCTGCGAAAACTTGAGGAAAATTACCCAACACATGACTTGGAACTAGCAGCAGTTATACATGCACTCAAGGAGTGGAGGCACTTTCTGTTGGGAAATCGTTGTGAAATATATACGGACCATAAGAGCCTCAAATATATCTTCACACAGCCAGAGCTGAATTTACGCCAACGACGCTGGTTGGAACTGGTCAAGGACTATGACGTCGGTATTCACTACCACCCAGGGAAAGCAAATGTAGTGGCCGATGCCCTTAGTCGAAACCCCAGCCCGGACAGTGACGGTCAGCAAAGTTTGAGGCCTGAGTTTCAGCGAGAGTTCACTCGGCTCAACATGATGTTAGTCTCTGAGGGCACCATATCGAACCTGGAGATACAACCCACCCTAGTGGAACAAATCAAGAAGGCCCAACAGGGACACCCCAGTATCGAAGGCATAAAGAAGAAAATGAACCGTAGTAAGACTTCAGAATTCGTCACGGACAGTGAAGGAACATTATGGTACCGGGACAGACTTTGCGTACCTAACATTGAGGAACTCAAGCAACAGATCTTGACGGAAAGCCACACCACTCCATATTCGATCCATCCTGGAGGAACCAAAATGTACAAGGACATCCAGGAAAGATTTTGGTGGCACGGTATGAAAAGAGATATAGCCACATTTGTTGCTTGTTGCGATTCATGCCAGCGTATCAAGGCCGAGTATCAAAAGCCAGCAGGGCTACTCCAGCCAAACCAAATACCGGAGTGGAAATGGGATGAAATAGGAATGGACTTCATTGTCGGATTACCCCGATCACAACGCGGAAATGATGCCATATGGGTCATCACAGACCGACTAACCAAGGTTGCTCATTTCATTCCCGTGAAGACTACCTACTCCACACAAAGACTGGCAAAACTCTATCTCTCCCGTATAGTTTGCTTGCACGGAGTCCCGAAGACTATAATATCAGACCGAGGCACCCAATTCGTCTCCAAATTTTGGGAACACCTACAACAAGCTCTGGGCACACAACTGGCTTTCAGTACAGCATACCACCCTCAGACAGATGGACAAACAGAACGTGTAAACCAAATCCTGGAGGATATGCTAAGAGCCTGTGTGCTCACCTATGGAACCAGTTGGGAAGAGAGTTTGCCGTATGCCGAATTTGCGTACAACAACAGTTACCAAGCCAGCTTGCAAATGGCACCCTTTGAAGCATTGTACGGACGGAGGTGTCGTACCCCATTGAATTGGTCAGAAACAGGTGACAGCCGTATCTTCGGCCCAGATATGCTTAAGGAGGCCGAGGAAAAAGTTAAACAAATCAGGGACAGACTCAAGACAGCACAGAGCCGACAAAAGAGCTACTATGATCAGAAGCATCGTGAGGTCAGCTTTGAACCTGGTGATTCTGTATACCTCCGAGTATCTCCTATGAGGGGTCTGCAACGGTTCAAAATAAAGGGGAAACTAGCCCCAAGATTTATCGGACCATTTTGTGTGAAGGCACGAAGAGGCATGGTAGCCTACCAACTAGACCTGCCCAAGGAGCTATCAGACGTCCATGACGTATTCCACGTCTCGCAGTTGAGGAAATATGTGAGTAACCTGGAGAAACATGTACCTCATGAGGACATTGATATGCAACCAGATCTCACCTACAGGGAAAGGCCAGTAAAGATTTTAGAAGAGTCTGAACGGAGGACCCGTCAGAAAACGACAAAGTTTTTCAGGGTCCAGTGGAGCAACCACACCGAGGATGAAGCCACATGGGAAAGGGAAGATTTCCTCCGAGCAGAGTATCCATATCTATTTGGGGATCAGCAGAAATCTCGAGGACGAGATTTTTTCTAAGGGGGTAGGTGTTGTGACACCCAAGTTTTTATTTGGATTTTTGAAAAGATTTTATTTGACTTGAAGGGAGTGATTTAAAAAAAAAGGTTTTCTTCAAGAGAACTCTCACTCTCAAATATTTTTCTTTATGACAAAAATTTTATTTGGATTCACCCAAGATCTGCCTTTGACCTTGGGGGTTCTTGCTTTTCATTTGGGCTCAAGACAAAATGTTTTTCATTTGAGAAAATAACCTTTGAAATATTTTTTAGAATGCACTATGGCTTTTGGAAAGTCCTTTGCCACTTTCAACTATTCCTTCTTGCCATGGCATTAGTGCAAATCCTCTCTCCTAACCCTTCCCTCACCTTTGGATCATGATTTGCATCAAATCCAGCAAGTTGAACCTCCTCATGTGATCATTTCCATTCAAATTCTATTCAAATAAATTTCTGTCTTCTCTTATAGCACATGGAGATTTACAAAGGAAATCCTTTTTCTGTTTTGTTTTTTTGCCACCAAACCTTTTTCCCCTCCTAGTCCTTTGAACCCTCAACCTGGAACCATGAAGATCCACTGGTCTCCAGTTCAACAATTTCAAACTACATCAATTGCAAGTTTGGACCAGATTTGCCAAATTTGGTGAAATTCATTCAAAACCTTCTCCAAAAATTCCAAGTAAATTCATGCAGCCTCTGGGTGCACTGAGTGACCAGCTCACCAAGTTACAGCTCCAGCAAAATTCATCTCTTTACCAAAACCTACTGTCGAACACCTGCAGTGCATGGTCTTTGTCAAATTCAGTAAGTTCAGAGATTCAGTCAAGTGGCGGCTGTCGTTTTCTTCAGAAACGGGCATCGATCTCGCCAGTACCCTCGCGTCGCCTTGCTCCTCGTCCACGCCCTCTCGTTCCTGCACCGCACGAGTACCTGGCATCTTGCGGGCGTCGGCGACGAGCAGCAGAAGGTGCGCCGCCCCGTGACCGACGCCGGCAGCGGCTTTGCGGGCGCCAGCGGGAGACACGGCGCCGCCGACTGCACCCAGCACCGCCCAAACCACCGGAGACCGCCGCGTGGCCGTCCACTCCCCCGAATGCGCTGCCGCTCTCGTCATGAACCGCAGGGCGCGGAGCGCGCTCTCTGCCGCCGTTGAGCCCGTGCGGTCACCTCACCGTGGGCAGACGCCATTACGCCAGGGCCAGCTCCGTTTAGCTGCAAAACGAGTCCCGTAACATCCACTGATGCTGCCCGACCACTCAAACCCTCTGCCAACCCGCTGCTCCGCCGTAATCGCTCGCCGGAGATTCTCCGTTCACGGCCACCCCGTCGATCTGCATATAAATAGAGGTCCCGAGCTTCAACTCGAGCACCCACCAACCCTACACTTCCCCTAGAGCACGCCCAGCCACTGGAAGAGCCGCGAGGGGGTCTCCTTCCTCGACTCCGGCCGCCGCGACCCGCCACGGGATCCAGCCCGATTCGCCCCCGTGTGTGCTCCGCAGCCCCCATTCTCTTGCCAGTAGCTTCTCCTTGCATCACCCGTTCTGACCCGCGCCTCAATTCGTACTTTGCAGCCCTCCACCAGAGTTCCCCAACCTCACCCGAACCGCCGTCCGCCAGAGATAGTGTCGCCGTCGACGTGGTGCTCCCCGTTGGACGAGTCCACCACCCACCGACGCGGAAGAAGACACTGAAGCTCTTGGTACCCTCCGTTTGTCCTAACTCGCCGTGGTTCGACGCCGGCGTCCACCGCCGTCTTCGGGCGCCGGCGAGCTTTCAAACCTGACATGCGGGCCCCGCGTGTCAGCCTCTGTTTTATTTCCCCGAACCGTTTTCTGTTGGCGCCTTCGGGCAAAATACGTTTTCTCCTTGCGCTTGCGCATTCCCAGCCGAAGCGTTTTCTGTTTTCTCAGTTAAAACCCTGGAACTTTTCTGTTTCATTAGAGAAAGGTCCCTGGACAGAAACCTTTATAACTTTTTAATGAAAAGGTATTTTTGAGTGATTCTTTTTCTGTCAATGTCCAAATTTTGTCTAGTTTTTTATGGGATTTATTTGAAAAATATTTGGCAAAGTTTCTGTGCATGTGTTGGTTTTCACGTTAGTACCCCGTTTCGTGATTGCCGTAGGTTCCGGGAGAGGGGACAGAGCCGCGAACTTCGCCGAGCTAGACTCCGACTTCTCCGAACCAGGCAAGCATGTTTGAACATTTGATATGGCAGATGTTTTGCATGTTCATGTGAAAGTTTGTGCGTGGCATGTGAGTGTCGATAAATACCTGGTTGCTTGTAAGGCAACGACCCGGTTGTTCCGAAGTTGCGATGACCTCTGATGAGAGGTGGCCTAATCATGTAGTGACATGAAGGGCAGCAAGGTGGTACTGTTGTAGCATGCCAGCCTTGCGTCATCCGACTCTCTTCGATGTTAACGTGGTTGGAGCCACGTTATCGATCTTTTCCCGCATGTTCCAAAGTTGCGATGACCTCTGATGAGAGGTGGCCTAATCATGCGGTGACATGAAGGGCAGCAAGGTGGTACTGTTGTAGCATGCCAGCCTTGTGTCATCCGACTTTTCCGACGTTAACATGGTTGGAGCCGTGTTATCGTCCCTTCCCCTTTCCGTGCTACCACATGTCTCATTGCCAGGATACGGTTTAGTAAGTTGGTAACCTCTTTCCGTGTACACACCAAACAGAGAGGCCGGGATGATGGTACCTTGGCCCAGGATTAAAGCCAGTCATTCGGTCAGGGGGCATGGGTGTTTCCGGTTGGGACCGAGAGGGGGGCACCCCCTTATAGCGCGCGTATAGAAATTTGATCCCATGCTACGCGAGGTTGTAGCCTCCCCGACTCAAGGTTTTTCTTGAATGTTGCCGAGGGTGATCCCTGGCTTCGGATGGTTAAATTGGGTGTGTACTGGTCAGACGTGTTCCTTCCAGAACACCGTAGACGGAACTAGTCCCCGTGACTACTGAAATCCGTTGGCTGTGGTTAAGTACAAACTCTGCATAGTCAATTCTTTCCAAATCATCGTATCCATGATCAGTAATGTAGACTTTACATCCAAATCTATTCGTGTGAAAATCTTGCCCCCGGTGAACAAGCTCAAGTGGTAAATTCAATTTCATTGTTATTCCTGTGGATGGACTAACATTATATTTGTCTCGTGCTTGTGATAAGTTATATTCCCGAACTATTGTATTGTTGTGTTACAATATAAGCCCTTTATGCGATGTCGCTCAGACGTCCGACTGTGGCATGTACTGTCTTTATTTTCTGTTATAAGCCCTTTATGTGGTGTCGCCCCGACGCCCGACTGTGGCATTATTATTCCGCATTTTCCGCTCGAGGAGTCTTTTAGACACTCGTTTGGCACCAGTATTATTATTTCTGCATTTTCCGCTCGAGGAGTCTTTCAGACACTCGTTTGGCACCAGTATTATTATTCCGCATTTTCCGCTCGAGGAGTCTTTCAGACACTCGTTTGGCACCAGTATTATTATTCCGCATTTTCCGCTCGAGGAGTCTTTCAGACACTCGTTTGGCACCAGTATTATTATTCCGCATTTTCCGCTCGAGGAGTCTTTCAGACACTCGTTTGGCACCAATATTACTATTCTGCAGTTTCCGCTCGAGGCGTCATTCAGACCCTCGCTTGGCACCCAGTATTTATTATCTCTGTGTCTGATCGCACTGGTTAACTTATTCATGTGCTTCATGTTTGCATTTGTTATACCTTATGTCCGAACTGTCTTGCGAGTACTTTCATAGTACTCACCTGGCTTGTTGATTTGGCCAGATGTTGACGAAGGCGATTTCTTGGATGAAGAGTTTGATAGCGCGTCCGATGCCTAGAGGAGTCCCAGTCAGTCCTGCGCGATCCCGGATATTGGTCACTTATGTTGTTTACGCTTCCGCCCCCCGCAATAAGTCTTCTCGAGCCTCACTCCGACGCTCGAAGAGTTGTAGTATTCTGGAATCATGTCACTCGCCTCGCGATGATATCTCCACCACCGTCGTTATCGTGAGTTAGAAGTTTGCCACCCTATCCGCCGTATTGTTTTATCGGCGTGCATGTAATAAATTGTTGGGCAGTCTCTGCTCAACTTTGTATTATATTTAGTACTCTTGGTATTTTTCTTCTGTGACCAATATATTGTTTGTCAGTGAGAAGGAATTCTTCCTCGCTGGTCCGTAACAGGGATTGGTTTCTCAATAATTATTTTATTGAAAAACCGGTCGTGACAATGTTAGCAATTGCCACATTTGATGAAATCTGGCAAATGGATGTCAAAACTGCATTCCTTAATGGATTTCTTAAAGAAGAGTTGTATATGATGCAACAAGAAGGTTTTGTCAATCCTAAATGTGCTAACAAAGTGTGCAAGCTCCAGCGATCCATCTATGGACTGGTGCAAGCATCTCGAAGTTGGAATATATGCTTTGATGAGTTGATCAAAGCATATAGTTCTATACAGACTTGCGGTGAAGCCTATATTTACAAGAATGTGAGTGGGAGCACTACAGCCTTTCTGATAAGTATATGTGAATGACATATTGTTGATCTGAAATGATGTAGAATTTTCTGAAAAGCATAAAGGAGTGTTTGAAAGGAGTTTTTCAAAGGAAGACCTCGGTAAAGCTGCTTAATTATTGGACATCAAGATCTACAGAGATAGATCAAGACACTTGATAAGATTTTTTTTCAATAAGTGCATACCTTGACAAGATTTTGAAGTAGTTCAAAATGGATCAGTCAAAGAAGGAGTTCTTGCCTGAGTTGTAAGGTGTGAAATTGAGTAAAGACTCAAAACCTGACCACGTTAGAAAAATAGAACGAGAATGAAAAGTCATTCCCTATGCCTCAGTCATAGGTTCTATAAAGTATGCTATGTTGTGTACCAGACCTATTGTGTACCTCACCATGAATTTGGCAAGAGGGTACAATAGTGATATAGGAGTAGATCACTGGACATTGGTCAAAATTACCCTTACACTACAGGAAACAGCTATTTTGCCGTCTGCCACGGCAGACGGCAAAGGCACGAACGGCTGACGGCAAAGGCCTTTGCCGTCAGCCGTGGACGGCAAAAGGCTCCGGCAAAGTAGGCTACGGTAAACAGCTGCTTTGCCGTCTGCTTCCTGGCGCCTGACGGCAAAGGCCCTTTGCCGTCTGCCGCGGACGGCAAAGAGGGCGGACGGCAATAATTGTGCTCTCAGTCCGTTAAGTGGCTAACGGCAGGCCTTTGCCGTCCGCCGCGGACGGCAAACTTTCTAGTGCCTTTGCCGTCTGCCATATGATGTCATCTACACGTCACTACATTGCAGGCCTTTGCCGTCCGCCGCTGACGGCAAACTCTTTTACACTTTGCCATCTGCCACTGTAGGCAAATTGACCAAATGGGTCAGCTCCCAGGAAGCACAGCTGGATGCCACGTGGCCTCTTTGCCGTCCGCTACAGACATCACCGGCATTACCCGCTCAATCCATATGTGCCAATCATGACTCTTGAGACCAAATATCTTCAATTTATCAAGACTGGCTCCCCTCTGTAGATTCGCTGCATACCCATCGGGGAACATCAACTGCATTTTCACCCACAAGATAATTTCCCTCATAGCTGGCCTTCCAAGATTGAACCATGCCTTTGGCTTCGTCCAGTTCTGCTTTCCTTTCGGTTCTTTCATGTTTTGTAACAGCCTATCACATAGCGCCTCCAGATGGACTCTAGCCTTAGTATTATCCTTTGACTTCCCATCTATGCCGAACAATGTACCAAAAAGTGCCTCGGCGATATTCTTCTCAGTGTGCATCACGTCGATGTTGTGTGGGCAAAGGAGGTCTTTGAAGTAAGGCAGATCCCATAAGCATGTTTTGTGAGTCCAGGCGTGCTTAGAATTATACCCCTTGAAGTACCCTGGACGCTCTGGATCTGGCTCGAGAGCATTTAACTGATCCAGGGTCTGTTGGCCTGTCAATGCAGGTGGTGCAGAGTTTTTGACAACTCTACCTCTGATGAAGTTCTTCTTGTCTTTCCTAAACTTATGGCGAGGATTCAGGAACTGTCTATGCATGTCGAAGCAAGAAAACTTGCGACCGGCCTGAAGCCAACGAAACTCAAGAGCTCCCTTGCATGTGGGGCACGGGAAACTTCCATGCACACACCAGCCAACGAATAGCGCATACGCCGGCAAGTCATGCGTCGAGTACATGTACCAGACACGTATTATGAAGTTCCGTTTGCTATAGGCATCGTATGTCTTGAACCCATTATCCCAGGCTTCTTGCAATTCGTCCTTAAGCGGTTGCATGTACACATTCATATTTTTCCCCGGATAGTTGGGCCCTGGAATTATCAACGTCAGGAAAATGTTCTTTCTTTGCATAATCTGTCCGAGGGGGAGATTGAGTGGAAAGACAAATACGGGCCAACAACTATATTGGGCTGCCGTCATACCAAACACACTGAACCCATCCGTGCTGATGCCGACTCGAGGATGCCTCGGATCTGCCGCTTTGTCACCATGTAATTCATCAAACTTTTTCCACGCAACACCATCCGATGTGTGTACAATCATCAGATTCCCATCTGCATCTAGTTCGGTTCTTTTGCCCGTTTTGTGCCATGTCATCTGTCTGGCCATCTCTTCGACCATGAAAAGACGTTGAAGTCTTGGTACGATTGGCATATACCGAAGAACACTAACGGGGATTTTGGTCTGTGTCTTCTCACCCATACCATTGTCTACCACAACATACCTGGAAGACTTGCAAATGGGACAATAGTTCAAGTCCGCATACTCAAGCCTAAACAAGACACATCCTTTCTCACAGGCATGTATCTTATCATAGGGCATCTTCAGTGCACGGAGGATTTTGTCCGACTGGTACAGGTTTGCAGGCATTACATGGCCTTTGGGTAGAAAGCGTCGAAATACTGTCATCATTGCATCGTAGCATTCTCTGCCCAAGTTGAACTGAGCCTTCAGAGCCATTACTTGTGAGATGGCATCCAACTGACAAAGCTCAGTGTGCTCATGGCGCGGACGTTTTGAAGACTCCAACATTTCATTGAAGGCCTTTGCAGATTCCTCCATCTCCTCGTCCGAATCCCGAGCATCATCAAAGTCCTGCACCATGTTTTCCATCCCGGTACCATGCTCGTCGGTGCGACGACGATCCACCTCAGCTCGGTCACGTTGGGCAGACTCACCATGAAATGTCCACACCGTATAATCAGGCGTAAAACCACTCTTCTGCAGGTGTTTGCCCATTTCAGCCTCTGTCCTCTTTTCCCAATTGCCGCACCGTAAACAGGGGCACCAAGTTTTCCTCTGGCCATTTGCAAATGCGGCTCGCACAAACCCCTTGGTTTTTGTGAACCATTCAGTGCTCCATTTGTTCTGACCAGTGTGACCGGTGTACATCCACGCACGATCACTCATCTTGACTTTCAGAGCTACTAGACACACAACAAATATATATATAATTCACCATGTATATATTCATCAGTTGATCTACTTTGTCAATTTTATTACGTCCATGCAACCTACACTCTAATAGGTAATGATAGGTCCTAATCCCACCCGAGTATGTTTAGATTGGGTTTATTTTCCCATGCTATGCTCCGGATCCTACGCAAAATTTCGGCAGCACCTCCCCGCTGTTCTCCTGATACACGTCTCTGCAATAAACAGAGAGGATGTGTACCTGGAGAACAACAGGGGAGGCACTGACGAAATTTATGCGTCGGATCCGGAGCAAAGCATATGGGAAAACGAACCCTCTAAACATACTCGAGCTGTCCATGGCTAGCGTTGGACAATTCGAAAGAATCAAGGTTATAAATATGCAAATGCATGCATATTTATAACTATGACGCTTTCGAACGGGAGACACATATTGGTTACGCATACTGATGATTCAAGACACATATATAGCTAGCTATCAAGTTTCATCGGAATAGATCAAATAATTAATGGGGGAGGAGGACATGTCATTTGTGCTCACCCACGAACGAAGGGGCAGAGCTCGTCAAACGCACGGCGAGGTCGTCGAACACCAAACAACTGCACATTTAAAACTACCCGATCAACACAATTATATATGATGTTTTTCATAACAAAATCGAAAGATATATGACCTAACTAATAATTCACAAATATATGACCCCGTCGGCTTCTGGAAGGCCAAAGAACACCTTTTCGGGAGGTGTCGAGGGTCGGGGTGTCGTGTCGGTCTCGGGGTGCCGTGTCGGGGTCGGGGTCGGGGTCGGGGTCTCGGGGTCGGGGTGTCGGGTCGGGGTGCCGGGTCGGGGTCGGGGTGCCGTGTCGGTGTCGGGGTCGGGGTGTCGGGTCAGGCTCGGGGTCGGGGTGTCGGGGTCGGGGTCGGGGTGTCGGGTCAGGCTCGGGGTCGGGGTGTCGGGGTCGGGGTCGGGGTCTCGGGGTCGGGGTGTCGGGTCGGGGTGCCGGGTCGGGGTCGGGGTGCCGTGTCGGTGTCGGGGTCGGGGTGTCGGGTCAGGCTCGGGGTCGGGGTCTCGGGGTCGGGGTGTCGGTCGGGGTGCCGGGTCGGGGTGTCGGGTCGGGGTGCCGTCTCGGGGTCGGGGTGTCGGATCGGGGTGCCGGGTCGGGGTCGGGGTGCCGTGTCGGTGTCGGGGTAAGGGTGGGTGTAGTGTCAGGGTGTCGGTGTCGGGGTGTCGTGTCGGTGTCGGGGTCGGGGTCTCGGGGTCGGGGTGTCGGGTCGGGGTCGGGGTCGGGGTGCCGTGTCGGTGTCGGGTCAGGCTCGGGGTCGGGGTGTCGGGGTCGGGGTCAGGGTCGGGGTGCCGGGTCGGGGTCGGGGTGCCGTGTCGGTGTCGGGGTCGGGGTGTCGGGTCAGGCTCGGGGTCGGGGTGTCGAGGTCGGGGTTGGGGTCGGGGTGTCGGGGTCGGGGTGTCGTGTCGGGGTGCCTGGTCGGGGTCGGGGTGCCGGGTCGGGGTCGGGGTGCCGTGTCGGGTCGCGGTTTTTTCCTTTTCTTCTTCTTTCTATTCTTCCTTTTCTTCCTCTTCTTCTTTTTTCTTCTCCTCCTCCTCTTCTTCTTCTTCCTTTCCTTTTTCCTCTTCTTCTTCTCCTCCTCTCCTCTTTTTTCTTCTTCTTCTTCTTCCTCTTCTTCTTTTTTCTTCTCCTCCTCCTCTTCTTCTTCTTCCTTTCCTTTTTCCTCTTCTTCTTCTCCTCCTCTCCTCTTTTTTCTTCTTCTTCTTCTTCTTCCTCTTCTTCTTTTTTCTTCTCCTCCTCCTCTTCTTCTTCTTCCTTTCCTTTTTCCTCTTCTTCTTCTCCTCCTCTCCTCTTTTTTTTTCTTCTTCTTCCTCTTCTTCTTTTTTCTTCTCCTCCTCCTCTTCTTCTTCTTCCTCTCCTCTTTTTCTCTTCTTCTTCTTCTTTCCTCAAACTAAACTAAACCTAAACTAAACTAAACCTAAAACTACAACTAAAACTAAATCTAAACTAAAACTAAAACTAAAACGGAAAAAAACAGAAAAAAAAGGGGGGCTCACCTGGGGCAGGGCCAGTGGAGGAGGCCGGTGGAGGAGGGGGTCGGGGCAGTGGAGGAGGCGGCCTGGGGCGGCGGGGGGCCGGGCCCGGGGCGGTGGGGCGCGGGGCGGCGGGGGAGCGGGGGGCGAGGGGGGCCGGTGCGGCGGGGGGGCGACGGGGCGGTGGGGCGGCGTCTAGCCGGGGCGGTGGGGCGACGGGGCGGCGGGGGCGACGGGCGGCGGGGGCGGCGGGCGGCGGGGGCGACGGGCGGTGGGGCGGCGGGGCCCCGGGGCGGCGGCGGGGTGGGAGGAGAGAACGGCGAGGAGAAAGTGAGTAACGGGCGGGGGGGTACGGGCCGTTAGGTAGTGCCCTCTTTGTCGTCCGCCTCTCTTTGCCGTCCGCCTTTTTGCCTCTTTGCCGTCTGCTAGCAGACGGCAAAGAGGCGGGCCGTTATGTTTTTCCCAAACGGGCGGGGGGTGGGGGCCACCTCACTCTTTGCCGTTTGCCA
This sequence comes from Aegilops tauschii subsp. strangulata, assembly GCF_002575655.3. Classification (NCBI taxonomy): domain Eukaryota; kingdom Viridiplantae; phylum Streptophyta; class Magnoliopsida; order Poales; family Poaceae; genus Aegilops; species Aegilops tauschii. Next base: position 488,399,983 of record NC_053038.3, on the reverse strand, counting down.
GCGGATGGCAAAGAGCTTCTTTGCCGTCTGCCGTTTCTTTGCCGTCTGCTTTTGGGTAGCTGATGGCAAAGAGCTTCTTTGCCGTCAGCTAGCAGACGGCAAAGAGCTGGCAGATGGCAAATTAGCTGATTCCAGTACTGTTAGAGGACTAAGGAAATATTTCTCGGTTATGGAGGTGATAAAGAGTTCGTCGTAAAGAGTTACGTCGATGCAAGCTTTGACACCGATCTAGATGACTCTAAGTCTCGATCTAGATACATATTGAAAGTGGGAGCATTTAGCTAAAGTAGCTCCGTGCAGAGCATAGACATAGAAATTTGCAAAATACATACGGATCTGCATGTGGCAGACCCATTGACTAAACCTCTCTCACAAGCAAAACATGATCACACCTTAGTACTCTTTGGGTGTTAATCACATGGCGATGTGAACTAGATTATTGACTCTAGTAAACCCTTTGGGTATTGGTCACATGGCGATGTGAACTATAGAGTGTTAAATCACATGACGATGTGAGCTATTGGTGTTAAATCACATGGCGATGTGAACTAGATTATTGACTCTAGTGCAAGTGGGAGACTGAAGGAAATATGCCCTAGAGGCAATAATAAAGTTATTATTTATTTCCTTATATCATGATAAATGTTTATTATTCATGGTAGAATTGTATTAACCGGAAACTTAATACATGTGTGAATACATAGACAATACAAAGTGGCCCTAGTATGCCTCTACTAGACTAGCTCGTTAATCAAAGATGGTTAAGTTTCCTTACCATAGACATGTGTTGTCATTTGATGAACGGGATCACATCATTAGAGAATGATGTGATGGACAAGACCCATCCGTTAGCTTAGCATTATGATCGTTAAGTTTTATTGCTATTGCTTTCTTCATGACTTATACATGTTCCTCTGACTATGAGATTATGCAACTCCGGAATACCGGAGGAACACCTTGTGTGCTATCAAACGTCACAACGTAACTGGGTGATTATAAAGATGCTCTACAGGTGTCTCCGAAGGTGTTTGTTGGGTTGGCATAGATCGAGATTAGGATTTGTCACTCCGTGTTTCGGAGAGGTATCTCTGGGCCCTCTCGGTAATACTCATCACTATAAGCCTTGCAAGCAATGTGACTAATGAGTTAGTTGCAGGATGAAGTATTACGGAACGATTAAAGAGACTTGCCGGTAACGAGATTGAACTAGGTATGATGATACCAATGATCGAATCTTGGGCAAGTAACATATCGATGACCAAGGGAACAATGTATGTTGTTATGTATGTTGTTATGCGGTTTGACCGATAAAGATCTTCGTAGAATATGTAGGATCGAATATGAGCATCCAGGTTCCGCTACTGGTTATTGAGCGGAGATGTGTCTCGGTCATGTCTACATAGTTCTTGAACCCGTAGGGTCCGCACGCTTAACGGACATGACGAGGAGTCTCGAAATGGTCAAGAGGTAAAGATTCATATATTGGAAGGCTATATTCGGACACCGGAAGTGTTCCGGGTGATACCGGGTCACCGGAAGGGGTTTCGGGCAACCCCCGGCAAAGATATGGGCTTAATGGGCCAAGTAAGGGAACACACCAGCCCACAAGGGGCTGGTGTGCCCCCTATAGGGCCAGCCACGTGGGGAGAAAGGGAAAGGAGAGGAGGAAAAGGAAAGTATGAAGTAGGACTCCTACTTCCTTCCCCTCCCCCACCTTCCTTTCCCCCTTGTCCAAATATGGTAAGGGGGGCCGAATTGGACTAGGGGCCCAAGTAGGATTCCTCCTACTTGGGCGCGCCCTAGGCTGCCTCCCTCCCTCTCCCTTCTTTATATATGTGGGGAGGGAACCCCTAGAACACACATCAATTGTTCCTAGCCGTGTGCGGCGTCCCCTCCACAGTTAACACCTCGGTCATATCGTCGTAGTGCTTAGGCGAAGCCCTGCGCCAGTAACTTCATCATCACCGTCACCACGCCGTCGTGCTGACGAAACTCTCCCTCGGCCTCAACTGGATCGAGAGTACGAGGGACGTCATCGAGCTAAACGTGTGCTGAACACAGAGGTGTCGTACGTTCGGTGCTAGGATCGGTCGGATCGTGAAGACGTACGACTACATCAACCGCATTGATAAAATGCTTCCGCTTTCGGTCTACGAGGGTACGTGGACACACTCTCCCCGCTCGTTGCTATGCTTCTCCTAGATAGATCTTGCGTGATCGTTGGAATTTTTCTGAAATTACTGCGTTCCCCAACACTTTTGTGTTTCCTAATCACATACAGTTCATCTGAGTGAACCGTATGCTGTACATCACACACACCTTCATCTGGCTGCCCGTTTCTTTTGTTCCTCCTCATCGAAAACGGTTAATTGAACTGAACCGTATGCCCTGCATCGCACACACAACTAAAATCTGAACCGTGTTTGATGCATCCTCCATCGCAAACGTTTTGCACATTTTTTGACGGGTTTTTTACACCACCGTTTGCGATTATTGCATCGCACACAGTTTCGTCGAAGGGTCTCTGATCGTAGTGTTGTGTTAGCAGCATCCTGCAGTAGTGTGTCTTCATTTTTAGCAAACGAAAACAAATGGTCGTGTGATTCCATAAGCACCTGCTCATTATGCCATTGATATTTCCAGAGAAGTATTGTGACCCCGACTGCTGGGATGCATGTGGTGACACCTCTATATATGTTCATCAAGGAGAAGACGTCTTTCCACTAGAATGATCCGCAACATTGGACAGCTTGTGGAGGTGTAGAATCATAATATTGGTTCCATACGATCATAACCCATGGTAAGTCAGCCTTGTGCATGAGTTTGTGGAGGAATTTCAAGGGCTTTGTTTTGAATCTTGAGGTCAAGTACCCCTAGCCCTCCTTTTTGTTTCGGCTTGCATAGTAAGTCCCAAGCAGTGAGAGATTAACCTTTACTTAACTCTCAGGCACCTTCCTCCATAGACAATGTCTTCTTGCTCGATCAAAAATATCAGTAAGCTTCAGAGGTAATTTGAGCACGCACATTGCAAAAGAAAGTTGAGAGAATAGTGCAGAATTTATCAGTTGTACTCTCTCGCCATGATAACCAGATCGTTGTGCCCGTGAGCCTTCTCTCAATGTGATCCACCAACAAAATTAGCTCACGAATAGTTGGTCTCGTTGTACGTACTGGTAAGCCAGGATATGTAAATGGCATTTTTACAACTTAACATCCCAGCACGTTTGCTAATTCTTGTGTTACCTCCTCTGTAATGTTAATGGGCATCATTTGTGACTTGGAGTAGTTTATCTTCAGACCAGTGGCTTTAGCATAGGAATCCAAAAGTTCCTTGATGGCATGTAGCTCATTTTGTTTGCTTGGAGGATTATTAACGTGTCATCAGCGTACCGTATAACCGGGAATTGTTCGTATGCTGGCTGGTTGATCGGCGTGTTGATGTGTCCCTCTTGCCAAGATTTACTTACCATTGACTGAAGTAAATCAGCGGCGAGGACAACTAAGAGTGGGGAGAATGGGCCCCCTTGACACACTCCCCTACGGCAATTGAATTCAGTCCCTGGAATTCCATTTAGAAGCAAAGAAGATGGGCTAGACTCCAAGACCATTTTAACCCATATGCACCATCTATCATCAAATCCCTTACATTTAAGCATGTTGAGGATGAAGGAATGTTCCATGTTGAGCCAGACTCCAGGAATATTCCACGGTCTTGAGGATGAAAGAGGTGATGCCTTCTGGGGCATCCCCAAGCTTAGTTTCCTGGGTCTTGCCACTCCTTATTCTCCTCATATCGTGTAACATCCCAAATTTTTCAATTTGGAATGTTATACATAGGTCATCATGTGCATATCATATTTTATTTGCATTTTTGGTTTTGATCCTGGAAATTCTAAGCAACTCAAGGACCCATGAAGAGAGTTGGGGATTTCATTTATTTTCACATTTGAATTTTTCTCAAATATTGAAAAGGGGTCATTTTGGTTTTAATAATTTTTCTCTCTAAAAATATTTCGAATATAAAAATAAAAGAGAGGAGATAATATGACTTCTCCAAAATAAAAGAAATATTGGAGGAAAAATGTTAAAATCAAATAAATAATTTATTGGATTTTATTCGGAGTTATTTTTAATTAAATTAGGAAAAGAACTGCATTTTTGAAAATTGCATTAGGTCTGGTAAAATTGTTCACTTTGTCCTAAATTTTATTAGAGGACCGTGAAAATTTATTTCGGAATTTTTGGACTCCGTTTGATATTTCTTTTTGTTTATTTGCTCCGTCCGTTATAAAAAACGCGCGAACCGACTTTGGGCCGTGCCCGAGCCGGACATCCCGCCCAGGCCCCTTTATATGCGCCCGAGGCCGCCGCCCCAACCCAGCCGCCAGCCCACCCCGTGCCGCCCGAAACACTAGTCGCGCCGTCGCCTCGCGATTCACGCTGCCGCCGCCGGATCCGCGCCGCCGCCGCCGGAATTTGCCGCCCCGCCGGAGTTCGCCGTCGCCGCCAGTTTTCTTTTCGGTTTAGGTAAAAACCCGCCGTTTTTTTAAAACCCTAGATCCATTTCGTTTTTTTATTAGATCGGTTTTTTTTGTTTAGTTTTATTTTACGAACGTTCGTTCGTTTAGATCTGTTAACGAACGAATTCGTTCGTTAGTCTCTGTTAGCGGACGTTCGTCCGATAGATTTTTCTTTTTCTGTTTTATTTTTCACCAGGGACCTATCCGCGATTATTTTTATCGTGGATTAGCCCTTGATCTTCAAACCCTCGCAACTTCTTAACCATTCGTCCAAATCCAGTGAAACCAACGCCAAAATCTTCGTCTTGAACCCCTCTTTCCGATTATCAACTTGAACATGGTTTTTACAATTTAAAATTTGGTTTCAAGCAGATTTGAATTCAAATTTCTTTTGACCGTAGTTTCAGTTCCGTAGCTCCGATTCGATTGATTCTTTTTGCAAATCGAAGTGCTTCAGTTGAACTTTCAGATTGGATCTTCTTATTTGAGTTTTACCCTTGCATCTATGCTTGAGTGCTTATGTATGCTATTGTTTGTTTGCAATAGAATTCCCGGAGTGCGAAGCGTGCTACTACGAGTCTCTAGGGTTTGCAGATCGTCAGCAAGGCAAGTAACACATTGATCATACTCTTTTCATTCCCAGTTTTTATGCATTAGTTGCAATCCTCAAACACTACATGATTAGGATGTGATTAACATGTGGGTATTGCGAAGTAGATGATGAGGTAGAACCTATTGCCCTTTTATTATCAAACCCTTGGGAGTTACTTCTACGTTATGCTTAGGTTGCCATGCTATGCTCGTAGACGTGGTTTGGTTTGAGTGATCCAGGACAGATGTGAGATTGTTAATTAATGGTTAACTTAAGGTGGCTACTTAAATACACATTTGGGTGGATTGGTTGCAGGCACCTTGGGATATACCAGTGTTGTCTTTGGTTCGCCACCCAGGCTCAATGTGATCATAAGATTATTCATGCTAGAAACTTTCGTGTGCAGCCACAAGCCATTATGGGCTCTGGCATAGTTGAGTATGTTGTGTGACCTCTTTCAGTGGTAGGCTAGCAGATGTAGGGGAAAGTAGGTGTAACTGTCTACACAGAGTAAAGAGTGTGACGCCCGGATAATTAAGCTACAGTGAACCTCTGCTAATGATGCCACGTCACCTCGATTATAGTTGCTAATCTCGAGTTAGTTCGAAACCGATTCAAATTCAAATTCAAAATCAGGCAAACAATAAAAGTTTTCAAATACTAAAACTAAAATGATCGGAGTGAACCAAATACTGCATAGGTAATTGTGGTGAAGAAGCAACATTTTTATAAAGTGTTTAAATGCTCTAATATAAATAAAATAGTAGCAAACATAATTATTTAAATGCCTTTACTAATAAATAAAATATCAAACTAAAATATTTGGGGACTAGACTTCTAGTGGCAGTGCAGCTTATTGCATAGTATTTATGTGTTAAGGCTCCACTTTTTACAAAATTCATTTGGATCAAGTTTTAAATGGAAAACAACACCTAATTAAAATAAAACAGAAAAGGAAAGGTAAATAAAAAAGCAAGAAAAGAAAACAGAACCCCCCCCCCCACGCTGGGCCAAGTGGCCCAGCTGGCCTCAACCGCCTGAACGGGCTGGCCCACCTTCCTCCCTTAACCCCCCTCACCCCACAAACCCTAACCCCCACGACCCCACTTTCCCCCAATCCCCCCTCTCTCGCTCGGTTCCCTTCCCCCCCGATCTGGATCGGGGGGCAACGACCCCGTCGCCTAGCGCTCGCCGCCGCTCGGAGCCTCCCTCGCTGGACCGCTTCTACCTCGACTCCTCCACCTCCCCGTTCTGGAGCTGGGCGCCCATGCCGCCGCCCGACGCCGCAGGACACCTCCGCCACCCGAGGACCGCTCCGCCGCCTCGACCATGCCTCCTCCCCGGCGTCGCGTCGTCCTCGTCCCCCACCTGAAGCCCCGCTGCCATTGTCCTACACTACCCGGTGATGGCCACGCCCTTTCCTCTCTCCCTTGTCCCCGTACGCACGCCCCGCGCTACCGCTTGCCTCCCCGCACCGCCCCGCCTTTGCTCCGCGCCTCTGCCTCCCTCCCCATGCACCACGTGCTGTCGCTGCTGCCGCCGCATGACGAGCGCGCCCACACGTCACACCCCCTACTCCTGACTGCGCCAACACGCGCAGAAGGGCGCGCGGGGGCTCGCCCGGTGCCGCTTGGCCCCAGGCCGCGCCCCGCCGACACCCCCGCGGTGCCCCACCGTCGGCGCCCGGGTCTGCCCCGTCGGGCGCCCGTAACCGCCCGCACACTCACGGGGCTCCGCCCCAGCAACCGCGCCCGTTAGCCCACTAAGCCCCTATGGGCCAATGACAAGGGGGCCCCACCCCAGAACATTTAGGAAAACGGAAATTAATAATAATAATAAAATAAATGAATAATAATTTAATTAGTTAATTAATTAATTAGTTAAAGAACTAATTAGCTTAATTAATTTTGATTAATTAAACTAAACAACTAATTAAACTAATTAATCATGATTAGTTAGTCTAGTCAATGACGAACGGGACCCACACGTTAGTTTGACTAGTCAACACCCCTGTTGACTGCTGACATCATGCTGGCGCCATGCTGACATCAGCATGCACTGTTCTGGATAATGTTGAATTAAATTAATTAAATAAATTCTAAAAATGATTAAATCTTTTTAAATTAATATAAAATAAACCGTAGCTCGGATGGAAAAACTTTGTACATGAAAGTTGCTCAGAACGACGAGACGAATCCGGATACGCAGCCTGTTCGTCCGCCACACATCCCTAACCTATCAAACTTGCAACTTTCCCCCTCCTGTTCATCTGTCCGAAAACGCGAAACACCGGGAATACTTTCCCGGATGTTTCCCCCCTTCGCCGGTATCACCTACTACCGCGTTAGGGCACACCTAGCACCGCGCATTGTCTTGTCATGCACCGTCGTGCTTATGTTTGCATTATATTTATTGTTTCTTCCCCCTCTTCTCTTGTTAGACACCGAGACCGACGCCGCTGCTACCAAGTACGACTACGGTGTTGACGACCCCTCCTTCTCGGCTGAGCTTCCAGGCAAGCCCCCCCCCCCTTGATCACCAGATATCGCCTATTCTTCTCTATACTGCTTGCATTAGAAGAGTGTAGCATGTTACTGCTTTTGGTTAATCCTATTCTGCTGCATAGCCTGTCATTGTTGCTACAGTTGTTACCCTTACCTGCTATCCTACTGCTTAGTATAGGATGGTAGTGTTCCATCAGTGGCCCTACACTCTTGTCCGTCTACAATGCTATACTATCGGGCCGTGATCACTAGGGAGGTGATCACGGGTATATACTATATACTTTATATACATGACACATGTGGTGACTAAAGTCGGGTCAGCTCGTTGAGTACCCGCAAGTGATTCTGATGAGGGGGCTGAAAGGACAGGTGGCTCCATCCCGGTAGAGGTGGGTCTGGGTTCCTGACGGCCCCCGACTGTTACTTTGTGGCGGAGCGACAGGGCAGGTTGAGACCACCTAGGAGAGAGGTGGGCCTGGCCCTGGTCGGCGTCCGCGGATACTTAAAAATAACACGCTTAACGAGATCTTGGTATTTGATCTGAGTCTGGCCATTTGGTCTATACGCACTAACCAACTACACGGGAACAGTTATGGGCACTCGGCGTCGTGGTATCAGCCGAAGCCTTCATGACGTGAGCGACTGAGCGGCGCGCGCCGGATTGGACTGGAACGCCTGCTAGGCTAGGTCTGCTTCCGGCCGCCCTCGCAACGTGCAGGTGTGCAATGGGCGATGGGCCCAGACCCCTGCGCCATAGGATTTAGACCGGCGTGCTGACCTCTCTGTTGTGCCTAGGTGGGGCTGCGACGTGTTGATCTCCCGAGGCCGGGCATGACCCAGGAAAGTGTGTCCGGCCAAATGGGATCGAGCGTGTTGGGTTATGTGGTGCACCCCTGCAGGGAAGTTTATCTATTCGAATAGCCGTGTCCCTCGGTAAAAGGAAGACCCGGAGTTGTACCTTGACCTTATGACAACTAGAACTGGATACTTAATAAAACACACCCTTCCAAGTGCCAGATATAACCCGGTGATCCCTCTCTAACAGGGCGACGAGGAGAGGATCGTCGGGTAGGATTATGCTATACAATGCTACTTGGTGAACTTACCATCTACTCTCTTCTACATGCTGCAAGATGGACGTGGCCTGAAGCGTAGTCTGCGACAGGATTAGCTATCCCCCTCTTATTCTGGCATTCTGCAGTTCAGTCCACCGATATTGCCCCTTTACATAGATACCCATGCATATGTAGTGTAGATCCTTGCTTGCGAGTACTTTGGATGAGTACTCACGGTTGCTTTTCTCCCTCTTTTCCCCCAATCCATTCTACCTGGTTGTCGCAACCAGATGCTGGATCCTAGGAGCCAGACGCCACCGTCGACGACGACTCCTACTACACTGGAAGTGCCAACTACTACGTGGAGGCCACTGACGACGACCAGGAGTAGTTTAGGAGGATCCCAGGCAGGAGGCCTGCGCCTCTTTTGATCTGTATCCCAGTTTGTGCTAGTCTTCTTAAGGCAAACTTGTTTAACTTATGTCTGTACTTAGATATTGTTGCTTCCGCTGACTCATCTATGATCGAGCACTTGTATTCGAGCCCTCGAGGCCCCTGTCTTGTATTATGATGCTTGTATGACTTATTTATGTTTTAGAGTTGTGTTGTGATATCTTCCTGTGAGTCCCTGATCTTGATCGTACACGTTTGCGTGCATGATTAGTGTACGGTCAAATCGGGGGCGTCACAAAGAGTTAATGCTTCTGAAAGACTGTGTCTCGGTCATCCGTTTCTCAAACACCATGTGGTGCGAGAAATCCAACGGAGGAGATCGAGTCTTGTGGGGAAAAGTGCGCAAACCTCTGAAGAGTGTACAAACTAATCATGGTTAGCCGTGTCCCCGGTTATGGACATCTTGAGTATCTGGTTCTTGTAGTGCGAGAAATCCAACGGAGGAGATCGAGTCTTGTGGGGAAAAGTGCGCAAACCTCTGCAGAGTGTACAAACTAATCATGGTTAGCCGTGTCCCCAGTTATGGACATCTTGAGTATCTGGTTCTTGGATTATCATGTTGATTCATCACTCTAAATTAATTTGTTGGGTTGTTAATTACCGTTTAATTGGGATTGAGATGGGGTTACCATTCTCAATGTTTATCAACCACCATGATAGTTAAATAAAATATATTCCTTTGTTGTAGGGAAAAATTGCTTTCCGAAAAAACAGTATAACCATAGAGCCTCCACCAGCCATATATGCATGTAGTGATAGCATTTACTTGTTCATTGCTCTACTGTGTTATATTGCCAGCATATTCCATGTGCTGACCCATTTCGGGCTGCAACATATCATGTTGCAGACTTTTCAGACGAAGTGTAAGGTGCGCTAGGTCGTTGTCGTGCACTCAGCTATGCCGTTGGAGTTGATGGACTTACTTTATCTTCCAAGTCTTCCGCTGTTATCTTATTTAGTTGGCCTTAAGCCATTATTGTAATAAGTTCTCTTTTGAGACATTCGATGTAATAAGTGTGTGATTGCACTCTGTTATAAATCCTTCAAGTACTGTGTGTGTCAGCATTACCGATCCAGGGATGACACTTATACACAGAGATTTGACCGTCTGAGGTCGGATCGCTACAAGATGGTATCAGAGCACACACTGATTGTAGGACACGACCACTAAGATAAGCCATATGTCACTCTTCTCTATTCATTTCTGACTCCTCTCCATTTTCCACACTATAGGATGGCGGACTCAAGGAACAAGTTTGCACAACCGGATGAAGACACACCTTTTGGGAGACACTTGAAGGAAATCACTAGGTGCCTGAACATCGGAATACCAAGCTTCATCGGGACCTACACCGCCATTTTACCAGAAGAGGAGCGTTGGATGATTCGAGTTCAAGTCCCAGGAAGGACATTCACGCCAGTTACTGAACCCATAGAGTTTTCCTTTGATGCACCAACCTGGAGTCTAGGAAAGAGCATGGCAGCCCACATCGCCATGGGATGCATCGGTGAAGTTTATCACAAGGATCTTAAGGACACAATCTATCAGATATGTGGGCGCCGAGATGAGCAATGGGAGATTATCAGCACCAGGAGGGACAGATCCATTGCAGCCTTCATCCAGGAATTAAACCAGCACATTCGTCGACAGGAGAACCAGATGTGTGCAAGCATGATAGATCTGAAGAAGGTGATGACCAGGAACATGGAGCTTGAAGAGGAACTCAAGTCTACACGCGACGGATATGAGGAGGAAATCGCAATACTAGTGGAGAAGCATGACGACCTGATGAGGAAGCTAGGAGTATTCATGGGAGACCCCGCGCTAGGAGGAGATGGCGACCATCCCGATGACATTCATTTTGAAGACTACATCATCATCAACGACACTGACTCCGACCCTGACAGTAGTGATGATGATTACGAAGACGAAGCTGGAGCGGATATCATGGAGTCTTCCACCGATCAAAATTTCTAGTCGACCACCATATTAACAGTAGTATTCCCCCATGTATATAGTGATAGTTCGAGCACTGTAACGATAGTTAGATCGATTGTATGCCCTTGTTTGAATTGATTTGGTGTGATATGAATGTGTTTGTCTCATGTGCATATGGGTAGTGCTTTCTCACTAGACCTCATTCTATTCTAATCTCTCCCCTCTAAACCCATTAGATGCCTCCGAGACGTGACCCCGGATTTGCCTTCCCACCGGAGCTCACTCAGTTGATCCAACAGCATAATGCCTTGATGCAGCTACTAGTCCAGAACCAAGGCAACAACAACAACAACCCACCGCCACCACCTCCAGTTGACAACTTAGCCCATTTTCTGAGGTTGAATCCGCCGGTGTTTTCCAGTAGCACCGAGCCAATAGTTGCTGATGACTGGCTATGCAGGATTGGAAGGGAGTTGACCATTGCAGGTTGCACAGATGCAGAGAAGGTGCGTTTTGCCGCACATCAATTGGATGGACCCGCAGCCTCATGGTGGGAGAATTACACAGCCACTTTTCCTATAGCCAATGTCACTTGGGAGCAGTTTCAGCAAGCATTCTGTACCGCACATGTTTCAACTGGAGCTATGAGCATGAAGAAGCGTGAGTTTCGCAACTTACGCCAGGGAAACAGTACGTGGATGAGTTCAGGAAGTTAGCCCGCTATGCCCCAGATGATGTGGCCACAGATGCCGCTAAGCAGGAGAAGTTTATGGAAGGGCTGAATGATGAGATGAGTATGCAGTTAATGGTGGCAACATTTAACAACTACCAGGAGTTGGTAGACAAGGCTCTAATGATTGAAGGGAAGCAGCAGCAGATTGAGAGCCGCAAAAGGAAGTATGGAGAAGGGAAGTACAATTCAGGAGCTCAGCAGAAGCCTCGTCTTACCCCGAACTCAGGAGGATATACCCATAACCATGGAGGCCATACCCACAATGGAGGAAGCTCGCATAACCACAGTGGCCCCAAGAACGGAAATGGGAATGGAGTAGGCAGCAATCAGAACCGCTCTAACCCAGCCACACCCGCCAAGAAGGACCAAAGTCACATTACTTGTTTCAAGTGCGGGAAGACTGGACACTACGCCAATGAGTGTCCTGAAGCCAAGAATGGGAATGGCAATGGAAGCTCTGGGAAGAAGCCCAACCCTTTCAATAGGGGACAAGTGAACCATGTGAACGTGGAGGAGGTTGAAGAGCAGCCAGATGCAGTTATAGGTAAGTTTTTGGTTAAGTCATTTACCGCTCTCGTTCTTTTTTATACTGGTGCATCGCATTCATACATATCAAGGGGATTTGTGGATAAGTATAAGTTGCCCACTAAAGTTCTTAGGACACCTATGTTAGTAAGCTTGCCAGGAGCGGAGTATATGGCAAGCGAAGGATGTTTTCAGATGCCATTGACCATAGGTAGGCATGTTTTCCCCTCAGACTTAATAATTCTGGAGTCGCAAGGATTGGATGTGATACTAGGAATGGATTGGCTATCGACGTATGGAGGAAACATCGATTGCGCCAGTAAGTCAATTCTGCTCACTACCCCGGAGGGAAAAAGGATCAAGTATGTATCCAGGCATGCGCCAAGAAGGACCCAAGTAAATTCTCTCACGAGAGTTTTTCATGAGGAAGTGCCTGTAGTGAAGGATTACCCGGATGTATTCCTAGAGGAGTTACCAGGCATGCCACCAGATCGAGACATTGAGTTTTTGATAGAGCTGTTGCCAGGCACCGGACCAATATCGAAGAGACCATACCGGATGCCCGCAAATGATCTGGAGGAAATTAAGAAGCAGATCAAGGAGTTATTGGAGAAAGGTTACATTCGAAGAAGTTCGTCACCATGGGGAGCCCCGGTGCTCTTAGTTGAGAAGAAGGATGGATCATTAAGAATGGTTGTTGATTATCGTGTGTTGAACAAAGTGGCGATCAAGAACAAGTACCCACTGTCGATGATCAATGATTTGTTTGACCAGCTACAAGGAGCTAAAGTATTCTCCAAGATCGATCTATGATCAGGATACCACGACCTGAAAATCCGAGAACAGGATATACCTAAGACATCCTTCACCACAAGGTACGGGCTATATGAGTATACGGTTATGTCATTTGGATTGCCTAACGCCCCTGCCAATTTTATGAGTATGATGAATAAGGTGTTCATGGAGTTCTTGGACAAGTTTTTCGTGGTGTTCATTGACGATATTTTGGTGTACTCGAAGAATGAAGAAGAGCACAAGGAGCATTTGCGTTTAGTTCTCGAGAAGCTCAGGGAACATCAGTTATATGCCAAGTTCAGCAAATGTGAATTTTGGTTGAAAGAAGTTGGATTCCTTGGACATGTTATATCAGGAGAAGGTATAGCAGTGGATCCTACCAAGGTTAAGTCAGTCACCGATTGGCTAGCACCCACCTCAGTTGGAGAGATCCGCAGTTTTCTTGGACTCGCGGGATATTATCGGAGATTCATTGAGAATTTTTCCAAGATTGCGAAGCCCATGACGGAGTTGTTGAAGAAGGACACCAAGTTCAAATGGACAGATGAATGTGAGGCAAGTTTTCAGGAGCTGAAGAAACGTTTAGTTACAGCACCAGTGTTGATTCTGCCGGTGTCGGTGTACAAAAGTAGGGGCTCTCCTTCTTGACCCCTTTACTTGTGCACGGGCAGTCAGAGCCCCTCGCCGCGGCCACACTTAGCAGGGCAGGGGAGGGAAGCCGGAAAGAAACTGAAGCACAAGATGAACAAGGAAAGACCAAGACCAGAAGCATGAAAGAGCAAAGGGGCAAGGTGGACTCCCCCGGCAAGACCCTTGCCGGGGCGGCCTCCGCGGCCCGGGCAAGAACTTTGCCGAGGCAACTTGCCCAACACTAGCAGAGTGTGAAGGAAATATGCCCTAGAGGCAATAATAAAGTTATTATTTATTTCCTCATATCATGATAAATGTTTATTATTCATGCTAGAATTGTATTAACCGGAAACTTAGTACATGTGTGAATACATAGACAAACAAAGTGTCACTAGTATGCCTCTACTAGACTAGCTCGTTTATCAAAGATGGTTATGTTTCCTAACCATAGACATGAGTTGTCATTTGATAAACGGGATCACATCATTAGGAGAACGATGTGATTGACTTGACCAATTCCGTTAGCTTAGCACTTGATCGTTTAGTATATTGCTATTGCTTTCTTCATGACTTACACATGTTCCTATGACTATGAGATTATGCAACTCCCGAATACCGGAGGAACACTTTATGTGCTACCAAACGTCACAACGTAACTGGGTGATTATAAAGGTGCTCTACAGGTGTCTCCGATGGTACTTGTTGAGTTGGCATAGATCAAGATTAGGATTTGTCACTCCGATTGTCGGAGAGGTATCTCTGGGCCCACTCGGTAATACACATCACTATAAGCCTTGCAAGCATTGTAACTAATGAGTTAGTTGCGGGATGATGTGTTACGGAACGAGTAAAGAGACTTGCCGGTAACGAGATTGAACTAGGTATTGAGATACCGACGATCGAATCTCGGGCAAGTAACATACCGATGGGAACAACGTATGTTGTTATGCGGTTTGACCGATAAAGATCTTCGTAGAATATGTGGGAGCCAATATGAGCATCCAGGTTCCGCTATTGGTTATTGACCGGAGACGTGTCTCGGTCATGTCTACATAGTTCTCGAACCCGTAGGGTCCGCACGCTTAAAGTTCGGTGACGATCGGTATTATGAGTTTTTGTGTTTTGATGTACCGAAGGTAGTTCAGAGTCCCGGATATGATCACGGACATGACGAGGAGTCTCGAAATGGTCGAAACATAAAGATCGATATATTGGACGACAATATTCGGACACCGGAAGTGTTCCGGGTGGTTTCGGAGAAAGCCGGAGTGCCGGAGGGTTACCAGAACCCCCCCCCCCCCCCCGGAGAAATAGTGGGCCTTATGTGCCTTAGTGGAGAGAGAGGGCTGGCCTAGGTCAGGCCACGCACCCCTCCCCCTCTGGTCCGAATTGGACTAGGAGAGGGGGGCGGCGCCCCCCTTTCCTTCTCCCTCTCCCCTTCCTTTCCCCCTCCTAGTAGGAGTAGGAAAGAGGGGAGTCCTACTCCTACTAGGAGGAGGACTCCTCCTCCTGGCGCGCCCACAAGGAGCCGGCCGGCCTCCCCCTTGCTCCTTTATATACGGGGGCAAGGGGGCACCTCTAGACATAAGTTGATATGTTGATCTCTCCCAGCCGTGTGCGGTGCCCCCCTCCACCATAATCCACCTCGATCATATCATAGCGGTGCTTAGGCGAAGCCCTGCGTCGGTAGCATCATCATCACCGTCATCACGCCGTCGTGCTGACAAAACTCTCCGGCGAAGCTTTGCTAGATCGGAGCTCGCGGGACGTCATCGAGTTGAACGTGTGTGATGTCTACTACGCAACCTTCTTCTTGTAGACGTTGTTGGTCCTGTGCAGAGGTTTATAGGACAGTAGCAAATTTCCCTCAAGTGGATGACCTAAGGTTTATCAATCCGTGGGAGGCGTAGGATGAAGAAGGTCTCTCTCAAGCAACCCTGCAACCAAATAACAAAGAGTCTCTTGTGTCCCCAACACACCCAATACAATGGTAAATTGTATAGGTGCACTAGTTAGGCGAAGAGATGGTGATACAAGTGCAATATGGATGGTAGATATGGGTATTTGTAATCTGAAAATATAAAAACAGCAAGGTAACAAGTAATAAAAGTGAGCGTGAACGGTATTGCAATGATAGGAAACAAGGCCTAAGGTTCATACTTTTACTAGTGCAAGTTCTCTCAACAATAATAACATAACTGGATCATATAACTATCCCTCAACATGCAACAAAGAGTCACTCCAAAGTCACTAATAGCAGAGAACAAACGAAGAGATTATTGTAGGGTACGAAACCACCTCAAAGTTATTCTTTCGGATCGATCTATTCAAGAGTTCGTACTAGAATAACACCTTAAGACACAAATCAACCAAAACCCTAATGTCATCTAGATACTCCAATGTCACCTCAAGTATCCGTGGGTATGATTATACGATATGCATCACACAATCTCAGATTCATCTATTCAACCAACACATAGAATCTCAAAGAGTGGCCCAAAGTTTCTACCGGAGAATCAAGACGAAAACGTGTGCCAACCCCTATGCATAGGTTCATGGGCGGAACCCGCAAGTTGATCACCAAAACATACATCAAGTGAATCACATGATATCCCATTGTCACCACAGATACGCACGGCAAGACATACATCAAGTGTTCTCAAATCATTAAAAGACTCAATCCGATAAGATAACTTCAAAGGGGAAACTCAATCCATTACAAGAGAGTAGAGGGGGAGAAACATCATAAGATCCAACTACAATAGCAAAGCTCGCAATACATCAAGATCGTATCACCTCAAGAACACGAGAGAGAGAGAGAGAGAGAGATCAAACACATAGCTACTGGTACATACCCTCAGCCCCGAGGGTGAACTACTCCCTCCTCGTCATGGAGAGCGCCGGGATGATGAAGATGGCCACCGGTGAGGGATCCCCCCTCCGGCAGGGTGCCGGAACAGGGTCCCGATTGGTTTTTGGTGGCTACAGAGGCTTGCGGCGGCGGAACTCCTGATCTATTCTGTTCCCCTAAGGTTTTAGGGTATATTGGTATATATAGGTGAAAGAAGTACGTAAGGGGAGCCACGAGGGGCCCACGAGGGTGGAGGGCGCGCCCAGGGCGGTGGGCGCGCCCCCTGCCTCGTGCCTTCCTCGTTGCTTTCTTGACGTGGACTCCAAGTCTCCCAGGTTGCTTTCCTTCCAAAAGTAACTTCTCCAGAAGGTTTCATTCCGTTTCGACTCTGTTCGATATTCCTTTTCTTCAAAACACTGAAACAAGGGAAAAAACAGGAACTGGCACTGGGCTCTGGGTCAATAGGTTAGTCCCAAAGGTAATATAAAAGTGCATAGTAAAGCCCATAAAACATCCAAGATGGATAATATAATAGCATGAATACTTCATAAATTATAGATACGTTGGAGACGTATCAGCATCCCCTAGCTTAATTCCTGCTCGTCCTCGAGTAGGTAAATGATAAAAGAAAGAATTTATGAAGTGTGAATGCTAGCAGGTGCTTAGGTTTGATCAATGATAATTTCAATCACCTTTTCTAGCATCATTATATGTCATAACAGTAGCTCAACTCATAGAACTTTACATGATCAAGTAACAAACTATTCACATGTTAAAGTATAGATCATAAACTTTCTTGAAAACTAACAAACCGTGTTATTAGTCATCAAACAATTACAATTCATCTTATTTTCAGGAAGAGTCTATGTCAGAGCTTTGATTCCGCAAACTTCACATACTCAACGATCATTTAGTCTTCTATGATTGCTACCACTCAAAGCATATTTTTAGAACAAATAGTATTCATCAAACACAGAGAAAGTTAGGGGCTTAATGTTTCGCCTCCCAACCTTTTACCTCAAGGGTAATGTCAACAGTAATAATTCATGCTCAAATATATTTGAATGGCCATATATGCTTAGATCTTTCCATCACATGATGATTGCCAACTAAAGAGTGGGTTGGAATGAGAAGGAATACTACTGACTCTTGCATAAAAGTAAAAGATAGGCCCTTCGCAGAGGGAAGCAGGTATTTGCACAGGTGCCAGAGCTCGAAGCAAAAACAGAGATGAAAATAATTTTGAGAGGTATGCTTTCATTCTCAACATAACGACCAAGAGTTCCCAATATCTTCCATACTACATACATTATAGGCAGTTCCCAAACAGAAAGGTAAAGATTTTTAATCCGCCTCCACCAACAATCATCAATCCATGGCTTTCCCAAAACAACGGGTGCCTCCAACTAACATCAATCCTGGGGGAGTTTTGTTTGCAATTATTTTTGATTTGATTTCGATCTTTTGATCATGGGACTGGGTATCCCGGTTACCAGCCATTTTCTCGTGAATGATGAGCGGAGTCCACTCATCGTGAGGATAACCCACCTAGCATGGAAGATACTGCTAGACTCTAGTCGCTACATGAGCAATTCGGGCATACAGAACAGATTATTATTTGAAGGTTTAGAGTTTGGCACATGCAATTTACTTGGAACGGCAGGTAAATACCGCATATAGGTAGATATGGTGGACACTCATGGAAGAAACTTGGTTCAAGGATTTTGGATGCACAAGCAGTATTCCCGCTTAGTACAGATATTTTGGCTAGCAAAGGATTCTAAATAGCAAGCACCACATGTTAGAGGATCCAAAACAATATAACTTATACAAATATACCCAAACATAACTCATTATGTTGTCTTCCTTGTCCAACATCAACTAATTTGCTCAGGTTTGAAAATAATTAATGGGGCTCACAATCATAGAAGATGTCCAAGATAGTATATTATATGTGAAACCTCTCTTCCTTCAATATTCTTTCATGAATTGTTCAAGTGACCATTACAACGTTTGCTAACCTTCAATAAATTTACCACCTCTAATTCTTATATGTGAAGGCATTACTCCCCATGGGATAAGCATATGAAACATATATAATTTCAGATTTATGACATTCAAATCATTTAACCATTTACTCATAGGATATAAATGAAGCACACGAGTAAATGAAAAACTACTCCAAAAAGATATAAGTGAAGATCAATGAGTAGTTAAATAATTATGTAGCTATGTGAAGACTCTCTCTCATTTAAGAATTTCAGATCTTGGTATTTTATTCAAACAGCAAGCAAACCTAAAGAAAATAAAATGACGCTCCAAGCAAAACACTATCATGTGGTGAATAAAAATATAGCTCCAAGTAAAGTTACCGATGAACGAAGACAAAAGAGGGGATGCCATCCGGGGCATCCCCAAGCTTAGGCTCTTGGTTATCCTTGAATATTACCTTGGGGTTCCTTGGGCATCCCCAAGCTTAGGCTCTTGCCACTCCTTATTCCATAGTCCATCGAATTTTTACCCAAAACTTGAAAACTTCACAACAGAAAACTCAACAGAAAACTCGTAAGCTCCGTTAGCGAAAGAAAACAAAACACCACTACAAGGTACTGTAATGAACTCATTCTTTATTTGTATTGGTGTTAAATCTACTGTATTCCAACTTCTCTATGGTTTATAAACTATTTTACTAGCCATAGATTCATCAAAATAAGCAAACAACACACGAAAAACAGAATCTGTCAAAATCAGAACAGTTTGTAGTAATCTGTCTACTACGCAACCTTCTTCTTGTAGACGTTGTTGGGCCTCCAAGTGCAGAGGTTTGTAGGACAGTAGCAAATTTCCCTCAAGTGGATGACCTAAGGTTTATCAATCCATGGGAGGTGTAGGATGAAGATGGTCTCTCTCAAGCAACCCTGCAACCAAATAACAAAGAGTCTCTTGTGTCCCCAACACACCCAATACAATGGTAAATTGTATAGGTGCACTAGTTCGGCGAAGAGATGGTGATACAAGTGCAATATGGATGGTAGATATGGGTATTTGTAATCTGAAAATATAAAAACAGCAAGGTAACAAGTAATAAAAGTGAGCGTGAACGTTATTGCAATGCTAGGAAACAAGGCCTAAGGTTCATACTTTCACTAGTGCAAGTTCTCTCAACAATAAAAACATAACTGGATCATATAACTATCCCTCAACATGCAACAAAGAGTCACTCCAAAGTCACTAATAGCGGAGAACAAACGAAGAGATTATTGTAGGGTACGAAACCACCTCAAAGTTATTCTTTCAGATCGATCTATTCAAGAGTTCGTACTAGAATAACACCTTAAGACACAAATCAACCAAAACCCTAATGTCACCTAGACACTCCAATGTCACCTCAAGTATCCGTGGGTATGATTATACGATATGCATCACACAATCTCATATTCATCTATTCAACCAACACATAGAACCTCAAAGAGTGCCCCAAAGTTTCTACCGGAGAATCAAGACGAAAACGTGTGCCAACCGCTATGCATAGGTTCATGGGCGGAACCCGCAGGTTGATCACCAAAACATACATCAAGTGAATCACGTGATATCCCATTGTCACCACAGATACGCACGGCAAGACATACATCAAGTGTTCTCAAATCATTAAAAGACTCAATCCGATAAGATAACTTCAAAGGGGAAACTCAATCCATTACAAGAGAGTAGAGGGGGAGAAACATCATAAGATCCAACTGCAATAGCAAAGCTCGCGATACATCAAGATCGTATCACCTCAAGAACACGAGAGAGAGAGATCAAACACATAGCTACTGGTACATACCCTCAGCCCCGAGGGTGAACTACTCCCTCCTCGTCATGGAGAGCGCCGGGATGATGAAGATGGCTACCGGTGAGGGATCCCCCCTCCGGCAGGGTGCCGGAACAGGGTCCCGGTTGGTTTTTGGTGGCTACAGAGGCTTGCGGCGGCGGAACTTCCGATCTATTCTGTTCCCCGAAGGTTTTAGGGTATATTGGTATATATAGGTGAAAGAAGTACGTCAGAGGAGCCACGAGGGGCCCACGAGGGTGGAGGGCGCGCCCAGGGGGTGGGAGCACCCCCCTGCCTCGTGCCTTCCTCATTGCTTTCTTGACGTGGACTCCAAGTCTCCCGGGTTGCTTTCCTTCCAAAAATAACTTCTCAAGAAGGTTTCATTCTGTTTCGACTCCATTTGATATTCCTTTTCTTCGAAACACCGAAACAAGGGGAAAATAGGAACTGGCACTGGGCTCTGGGTCAATAGGTTAGTCCCAAAAGTAATATAAAAGTGCATAGTAAAGCCCATAAAACATCCTAGATGGATAATATAATAGCATGAATACTTCATAAATTATAGATACGTTGGAGACGTATCAGTCTGCTGAACTCGAAGGTGCCGTGCGTTCGGTACTTGGATCGGTCGGATCGTGAAGACGTACGACTACATCAACCGCGTTGTGCTAACGCTTCCACTTTCGGTTTACGAGGGTACATGGACAACACTCTCCCCTCTCGTTGCTATGCATCACCATGATCTTGCGTGTGCGTAGGATTTTTTTTGAAATTACTACGTTCCCCAACAATGGCATCCGAGCCAGGTTTATGCGTAGATGTTTTATGCACGAGTAGAACACAAGTGAGTTGTGGGCGATACAAGTCATACTGCTTACCAGCATGTCACACTTTGGTTTGGCGGTATTGTTGGATGAAGCGGCCCGGACCGACATTACGCGTACGCTTACGCGAGACTAATTCTACCGACGTGCTTTGCACACAGGTGGCTGGTGGGTGTCAGTTTCTCCAACTTTAGTTGAATCGAGTGTGGCTACGCCCGGTCCTTGAGAAGGTTAAAACATCACTAACTTGACAAACTATCGTTGTGGTTTTGATGCGTAGGTAAGAACGGTTCTTGCTCAGCCCGTAGCAGCCACGTAAAACTTGCAACAACAAAGTAGAGGACGTCTAACTTGTTTTTGCAAGGCATGTTGTGATGTGATATGGTCAAGACATGATGCTATATTTTATTGTATGAGATGATCATGTTTTGTAACTGAGTTATCGGCAACTGGCAGGAGCCATATGGTTGTCGCTTTATTGTATGCAATGCAATCGCCCTGTAATTGCTTTACTTTATCACTAAGCGGTAGCGATACTCGTAGAAGCAATAGTTGGTGAGACGACAACGATGCTACGATGGAGATCAAGGTGTCGCGCTAGTGACGATGGTGATCATGACGGTGCTTCGGACATGGAGATCACAAGCACAAGATGATGATGGCCATATCATATCACTTATATTGATTGCATGTGATGTTTATCTTTTATGCATCTTATTTTGCTTAGATCAACGGTAGCATTATAAGATGATCTCTCACTAAATTTCAAGGTACAAGTGTTCTCCCTGAGTAGGCACTGTTGTGAAAGTTCGTCGTGCCAAGACACCACGTGATGATCGGGTGTGATAAGCTCTACGTTCACATACAACGGGTGCAAGCTAGTTTTGCACATGCAGAATACTCGGGTTAAACTTGACGAGCCTAGCATATGCAGATATGGCCTCGGAACACTGAGACCGAAAGGTCGAGCGTGAATCATATAGTAGATATGATCAACATAGTGATGTTCACCATTGAAAACTACTCCATCTCACGTGATGATCGGACATGGTTTAGTTGATATGGATCACGTGATCACTTAGATGATTAGAGGGATGTCTATCTAAGTGGGAGTTCTTTAATAATTTGATTAACTGAACTTTAATTTATCATGAACTTAGTACCTGATAGTATTTTGCATGTCTATCTTGTTGTAGATAGATGGCCCGTGTTGTTGTTCCGTTGAATTTTAATGCTTTCCTTGAGAAAGCAAAGTTGAAAGATGATGGTAGAAATTACACGGACTGGGTCCATAACTTGAGGATTATCCTCATGCTGCACAGAAGAATTACGTCCTGGAAGCACCGCTAGGTGCCAGACCCGCTGCAGGAGCAACACCAGATGTTATTAACGTTTGGCAGAGCAAAGCTGATGACTACTCGATAGTTCAGTGTGCCATGCTTTACGGCTTAGAACCGGGACTTCAACGACGTTTTCAACGTCATGGAGCATATGAGATGTTCCAGGAGTTGAAGTTAATATTTCAAGCAAATGCCCGGATTGAGAGATATGAAGTCTCCAATAAGTTCTACAGCTGCAAGATGGAGGAGAATAGTTCTGTCAGTGAGCATATACTCAGAATGTCTGGGTATAATAATCACTTGATTCAACTAGGAGTTAATCTTCCGGATGATAGTGTTATTGACAGAATTCTTCAATCACTGCCACCAAGCTACAAGAGCTTCGTGATGAACTATAACATGCAAGGGATGGATAAGACGATTCCCGAGCTCTTCGCAATGCTAAAGGCTGCGGAGGTAGAAATCAAGAAAGAGCATCAAGTGTTGATGGTCAACAAGACCACCAGTTTCAAGAAAAAGGGCAAAGGGAAGAAGAAGGGGAACTTCAAGAAGAACGGCAAACAAGTTGTTGTTCAGGAGAAGAAACCCAAGTCTAGACCTAAGCCTGAGACTGAGTGCTTCTACTGCAAACAAACTAGTCACTGTAAGCGAAACTGCCCCAAGTATTTGGCGGATAAGAAGGATGGCAAGGTGAACAAAGGTATATGTGATATACATGTTATTGATGTGTACCTTACTAATTCTCGCAGTAGTGCCTGGGTATTTGATACTGGTTCTGTTGCTAATATTTGCAACTCGAAACAGGGACTACGGATTAAGCGAAGATTGGCAAAGGATGAGGTGACGATGCGCGTGGGAAATGGTTCCAAAGTCGATGTGATCGCGGTCGGCACGCTACCTCTACATCTACCTTCGGGATTAGTTTTAGACCTAAATAATTGTTATTTGGTGCCAGCGTTGAGCATGAACATTATATCTGGATCTTGTTTGATGCGAGATGGTTATTCATTTAAATCAGAGAATAATGGTTGTTCTATTTATATGAATAATATCTTTTATGGTCATGCACCCTTGAAGAGTGGTCTATTCTTTTTGAATCTCGATAGTGGATATACACATATTCATAGTATTGAAGCGAAAAGATGCAGAGTTGATAATGATAGTGCGACTTATTTGTGGCACTGCCGTTTAGGTCATATTGGTGTAAAGCGCATGAAGCAACTCCATTCTGATGGACTTTTGGAATCACTTGATTATGAATCACTTGGTACTTGTGAACCATGCCTCATGGGCAAGATGACTAAAACGCCGTTCTCCGGAAGAATGGAGCGAGCAACAGATTTGTTGGAGATCATACATACTGATGTATGTGGTCCAATGAATGTTGAGGCTCGCGGCGGATATCGTTATTTTCTCACCTTCACAGATGATTTGAACAGATATGGGTATATCTACTTGATGAAACATAAGTCTGAAACATTTGAAAAGTTCAAAGAATTTCATAGTGATGTGGAAAATCATCGTAACAAGAAAATAAAGTTTCTACGATCTGATCGTGGAGGAGAATATTTGAGTTACGAGTTTAGTCTTCATTTGAAACAATGCGGAATAGTTTCACAACTCATGCCACCCGGAACACCACAGCGTAATGGTGTGTCCGAACGTCGTAATCGTACTTTACTAGATATGGTGCGATCTATGATGTCTCTTACGGATTTACCGCTATCATTTTGGGGTTATGCTTTAGAGACGGCTGCATTCATGTTAAATAGGGCACCATCTAAATCCGTTGAGACGACTCCTTATGAACTGTGGTTTGGCAAGAAACCAAAGTTGTCGTTTCTTAAAGTTTGGGGCTGCGATGCTTATGTGAAAAAGCTTCAACCTGATAAGCTCGAACCCAAATCGGAGAAATGTGTCTTCATAGGATACCCAAAAAGAGACAGTTGGGTACACCTTCTATCACAGATCCGAAGGCAAGACTTTCGTTGCTAAGAATGGATCCTTTCTAGAGAAGGAGTTTCTCTCGAAAGAAGTGAGTGGGAGGAAAGTAGAACTTGATGAGGTAACTGTACCTGCTCCCTTATTGGAAAGTAGTTCATCACAGAAACCGGTTCCTGTGACACCTACACCAATTAGTAAGGAAGCTAATGATGATGATCATGAAACTTCAGATCAAGTTACTACCGAACCTCGTAGGTCAACCAGAGTAAGATCCGCACCAGAGTGGTACGGTAATCCTGTTTCGAAGGTCATGTTACTAGACCATGACGAACCTACAAACTATGAGGAAGCGATGATGAGCCCAGATTCCGCAAAATGGCTTGAGGCCATGAAATCTAAGATGGGATCCATGTATGAGAACAAAGTATGGACTTTGGTTGACTTGCCCGATGATCGGCAAGCCATCGAGAATAAATGGATCTTCAAGAAGAAGACTGGCACTGATGGTAATGTTACTGTCTACAAAGCTCGACTTGTTGCGAAAGGTTTTCGACAAGTTAAAGGAGTTGACTACGATGAGACCTTCTCAGCTGTAGCGATGCTTAAATCCGTCTGAATCATGTTAGCTATTGCCGCATTTTATGATTATGAAATTTGGCAAATGGATGTAAAGACTGCATTCCTGAATGGATTTCTAGAAGAAGAGTTGTATATGATGCAACCTGAAGGTTTTATCGATCCAAAGGGTGCTAACAAAGTGTGCAAGCTCCAGCGATCCATTGATGGACTGGTGCAAGCCTCTCGGAGTTGGAATAAACATTTTGATAGTGTGATCAAAGCATATGGTTTTATACAGATTCTTGGAGAAGCCTGTATTTAAAAGAAAGTGAGTGGGAGCTCTGTAGCATTTCTAATATTATATGTGGATGACATATTGTTGACTGGAAATGATATAGAATTTCTGGATAGCATAAAAGGATATTTGAATAAGAGTTTTTCAATGAAAGACCTCGGTGAAGCTGCTTACATATTGGGCATCAAGATCTATAGAGATAGATCAAGACGCTTAATTGGACTTTCACAAAGCACATAACTTGACAAAGTTTTGAAGAAGTTCAAAATGGATCAGGCAAAGAAAGGGTTCTTGCCTATGTTACAAGGTGTGAAGTTGAGTAAGACTCAATGCCCGACCACTGCAGAAGATAGAGAGAAAATGAAATATGTTCCCTATGCTTCAGCCATAGGCTCTATCATGTATGCAATGCTGTGTACTAGACCTGATGTGTGCCTTGCTATTAGTTTAGTAGGGAGGTACCAAAGTAATCCAGGAGTGGATCACTGGACAGCGGTCAAGAACATCCTGAAATACCTGAAAAGGACTAAGGATATGTTTCTCGTTTATGGAGGTGACAAAGAGCTCATCGTAAATGTTTACGTTGATGCAAGCTTTGACACTGATTCGTACAATTCTAAATCGCAAACCGGATACGTGTTTATATTGAACGGTGGAGCTGTCAGTTGGAGCAGTTCTTAACAAAGCGTCGTGGTGGGATCTACGTGTGAAGCGGAGTACATTGCTGCTTCGGAAGCAGCAAATGAAGGAGTCTGTATGAAGGAGTTCATGTCCGATCTAGGTGTCATACCTAGTGCATCGGGTCCAATGAAAATCTTTTGTTACAATACTGGTGCAATTGCCTTGGCAAAGGAATCCATATTTCACAAGAGAACCAAGCACATCAAGAGACGCTTCAACTCCATCCGGGATCAAGTTTAGGTGGGAGACATAGAGATTTGCAAGATACATACGGATCTGAACGTTGCAGACCCGTTGACTAAGCCTCTTCCACGAGCAAAACATGATCAACACCAAGACTCCATGGGTGTTAGAATCATTACTGTGTAATCTAGATTATTGACTCTAGTGCAAGTGGGAGACTGAAGGAAATATGCCCTAGAGGCAATAATAAAGTTATTATTTATTTCCTCATATCATGATAAATGTTTATTATTCATGCTAGAATTGTATTAACCGGAAACTTAGTACATGTGTGAATACATAGACAAACAGAGTGTCACTAGTATGCCTCTACTAGACTAGCTCGTTTATCAAAATTGGTTATGTTTCCTAACCAAAGACATGAGTTGTCATTTGATAAACGGGATCACATTATTAGGAGAATGATGTGATTGACTTGACCCATTCCGTTAGCTTAGCACTTGATCGTTTAGTATGTTGCTATTGCTTTCTTCATGACTTATACATGTTCCTATGACTATGAGATTATGCAACTCCCGAATACCTGAGGAACACTTTGTGTGCTACCAAATGTCACAACTTAACTGGGTGATTATAAAGGTGTTCTACAGGTGTCTCTGATGGTACTTGTTGAGTTGGCATAGATCAAGATTAGGATTTGTCACTCCGGTTGTCGGAGAGGTATCTCTGGGCCCACTCGGTAATATACATCACTATAAGCCTTGAAAGCATTGTAACTAATGAGTTAGTTGCGGGATGATGTATTACGGAACGAGTAAAGAGACTTGCCGGTAACGAGATTGAACTAGGTATTGAGATACCGATGATCGAATCTCGGGCAAGTAACATACCGATGACAAAGGGAACAACGTATGTTGTTATGCGGTTTGACCGACAAAGATCTTCGTAGAATATGTGGGAGCCAATATGAGCATCCAGGTTCCGCTATTGGTTATTGACCGGAGACGTGTCTCGGTCATGTCTGCATAGTTCTCGAACCCGTAGGGTCCGCACGCTTAAAGTTCAGTGACGATCAGTATTATGAGTTTTTGTGTTTTGATGTACCTAAGGTAGTTCGGAGTCCCGGATATGATCACGGACATGACGAAGAGTCTCAAAATGGTCGAGACATAAAGATCGATATATTGGACGACTATATTCGGACACCGGAAGTGTTCCTGGTGGTTTCGGAGAAAAGCGGAGTGCCGGAGGGTTACTGGACCCCCCCCCCCCCCCGGAGAAATGGTGGGCCTTATGGGCCTTAGTGGAGAGAGAGAGAGGGCTGGCCTAGGGCAGGCCACGCGCCCCTCCCCCTCTGGTCCGAATTGGACTAGGAGAGGGGGGCGGCGCCCCCCTTTCCTTCTCCCTCTCCCCCTTCCTTTCCCCCTCCTAGTAGGAGTAGGAAAGAGGGGAGTCCTACTCCTACTAGGAGGAGGACTCCTCCTCCTGGCGCGCCCACAAGGGGTCGGCCGGCCTCCCCCTTGCTCCTTTATATATGGGGGCAAGGGGGCACCTCTAGACACAAGTTGATCTGTTGATCTCTCCCAGTCGTGTGCGGTGCCCCCCTCCACCATAATCCACCTCGATCATATCGTAGCGGTGCTTAGGCGAAGCCCTGCGTCGGTAGCATCATCATCACCGTCATCACGCCATCGTGCTGACAAAACTCTTCGGCGAAGCTTTGCTAGATCGGAGCTCGCGGGACGTCGTCGAGTTGAACGTGTGCTGAACTCGGAGGTGTCGTGCGTTCGGTACTTGGATCGGTCGGATCGTGAAGACGTACGACTACATCAACCGCGTTGTGCTAACGCTTCCGCTTTCGGTCTACGAGGGTACGTGGACAACACTCTCCCCTCTCGTTGCTATGCATCACCATGATCTTGCGTGTGCATAGGAATTTTTTTGAAATTACTATGTTCCCCAACAAAGTGAGCCACCCTTGAGCCCAAGGGTTCCAAACGCCGCCAACAACTACATTGGACCCAGGGCTCGGGAGGCACCTCTGTGGTGGCATGCAGATCTTTGTCAAGATCATAAATGCACAAGATCAGATGAGGACCAGAAGACAACGACCCTCGGCTGGATTCTAGCCGAGAAATCCATAAGACCCCCGGCAAGCGCCTTGCCGGGGACGATCGCAGCGCCACGGCAAGACCCTTGCCGAGCCTCCCGGCAAGACCCTTGCCGAGGGCGTCAGCAGGGCCACAGCCAGGCCCGCACCAGCCAAGACTCCACTGATAACCCACAATTATAGGGGATCAATTGTAGCCTCTTTCGATAAGTAAGAGTGTCGAACCCAACGAGGAGCTAAAGGTAGAACAAATATTCCCTCAAGTTCTATCGACCACCGATACAACTCTACGCACACTTGACGTTCGTTTTACCGGAAACAAGTATGAAACTAGAAGTACTTTGTAGGTGTTTTTGGATAGGTTTGCAAGAAAGTAAAGAGCGTGTAAATAAAAAGTAGAGGCTGTTTAGATAAAGACACAACTAAATTAGTTTTAGTAGAGAGCTTTTTGTTACGAGAAAGTTATTTGTCCCTAGGCAATCGATAACTAGACCGATAATCATTATTGCAATTTTATTTGAGGGAGAGGCATAAGCTAACATACTTTCTCTACTTGGATCATATGCACTTATGATTGGAACTCTAGCAAGCATCCGCAACTACTAAAGATCATTAAGGTAAAACCCAACCATAGAATTAAAGCATCAAGTCCCCTTTATCCCATACACAAACAACCTACTTACTCGGGTCTGTGCTTCTGTCACTCACGCCACCCACCATAAGCAAATCATGAACATATTGCAAACTCTACAGCGGGAATCCCTCATGCTTGCGCGACACGGAGAGCACCATAGGACAGCACCAATAATAAAACATGCAACTCAAACCAATCTTGATCATCAAATAACCCATAGGACAAAACGTATCTACTCAAACATCATAGGATAGCCATACATCATTGGGAAATAATATATAGCATTGAGCACCATGTTTAAGTAGAGATTACAGCGGGTAAGAGAGAGGTTACACTGCTGCATAGAGGGGGAAGAGTTGGTGATGATGGCGGTGAAGTTGTTGGTGAAGATTGCGGTGATGATGATGGCCACGGCAGCGTTCCGGCGCCACCGGAAGAGAAGGGGAGAGGGGGGCCCTTCGTCTTCTTCTTCCTTGACCTCCTCCCTAGATGGGAGAAGGGTTTCCCCTCTGTTCCTTGGCCTCCATGGCGTGGGAGGGGCGAAAGCCCCTCCGAGATTGGATCTGTCTCTCTGTTTCTCTCTGTTTCTGCGTTCTGTCTGCTGCCCTTTCACCGTTTCGTATATATATGGAGATCTGTAACTCCGATTGGACTGAAATCTTCGCCGTGACTTTTTCCTAAAAATTAGCTTTCTTGCGGCCGAAGAAGGGCATCAACCGCCTTACGGGGGGCCCACGAGGGGGGCAGGCGCGCCCCCTGCCTTGTGCCCCCCTCGGGCACCGTCTCGCGTTGATTCTTCCTCCCATATTCTCCAAATATTCCAAAAATATTCTCCATCCGTTTTTATCTCGTTTGGATTCCGTTTGATATGGGGTTTCTGCGAAACATAAAACATGCAATAAACAGGAACTGGCACTGGGCACTGGATCAATATGTTAGTCCCAAAAATAATATAAAAGTTGCCAAAAAGTATATGAAAGTTGTAGAATATTGGCATGGAACAATCAAAAATTATAGATACGACGGAGACGTATCAGCATCCCCAAGCTTAATTCATGCTCGTCCTCGAGTAGGTAAATGATAAAAAAGATAATTTTTGATGTGGAATGCTACCTACCATAATCTTGATCATGTATCTAATCATGGCATGAATATTAAGACACGAGTGATTCAGAGCAATAGTCTATCATTTGACATAAAGAACAATAATACTTCAAGCCTACTAATAAAGCAATCATGTCTTTTCAAAATAACATGGCCAAAGAAAGTTATCCCTACAAAATCATATAGTCTGGCTATGCTCCATCTTCACCACACAAAATATTCACATCATGCACAACCCCGATGACAAGCCGAGCAATTGGTTCATACTTTTTAACGCACTTCAGCATTTTCAACCCTCACGCAATACATGAGCGCAAGCCATGGACATAGCACTATAGGTGGAATAGAATAATATGATGGGGTTATGTGGAGAAGACAAAAAAGGAGAAAGTCTCACATCGACGCGGCTAATCAACGGGCTATGAAGATGCCCATCAATTGATGTCAATGTGAGGAGTAGGGATTGCCATGCAACGGATGCACTAGAGCTATAAGTATATGAAATCTCAAACTGAAACTAAGTGGGTGTGCATCCAACTTGCTTGCTCATGAAGACCTAGGGCATTTGAGGAAGCCCATCGTTGGAATATACAAGCCAAGTTCTATAATGAAAATTCCCACTAGTATATGAAAGTGATAACTCAAGAGACTCTCTATATGAAGAACATGGTGCTACTTTGAAGCACAACTGTGGTAAAAGGATAGTAACATTGCCCCTTTTTCTCTTTTTTTGCAGGCTTCTTTGGCCCCATTTTTTATTTAGGCTTCTTTGGCCTCTCCTTTGGGGGGGCAATGCTCTAATAATGATGATCATCACACTTTTATTTACTTACAACTCAATATTACAACTCGATACTAGAACAAAGATATGACTCTATATGAATGCCTCCGGCGGTATACCGGGAAGTGCAATGATCTAGCATAGCAATGACATCAAAAAACGGACAAGCCATGAAAACATCATGCTAGCTATCTTACGATCATGCAAAGCAATATGACAATAAATGCTCAAGTGATGTATATGATGATGATGGAAGTTGCATGGCAATATATCTCGGAATGGCTATGGAAATGCCATGATAGGTAGGTATGGTGGCTGTTTTGAGGAAGATATAATGAGGCTTATGTGTGATAAAGCGTATCATATCACGGGGTTTGGATGCACGGGCGAAGTTTGCACCAACTCTCGAGGTGAGAAAGGGCAATGCACGGTACCGAAGAGGCTAGCAATGATGGAAGGGTGAGAGTGCGTATAATCCATGGACTCACATTAGTCATAAAGAACTCATATACTTATTGCAAAAGTTTATTAGCCCTCGAAGCAAAGTACTACTACGCATGCCCCTAGGGGGGATAGATTGGTAGGAAAAGACCATCGCTCGTCCCCGACCGCCACTCATAAGGAAGACAATCAATAAATACCTCATGCTCCGACTTCGTTACATAACGGTTCACCATACGTGCATGCTACGGGAATCACAAACCTCAACACAAGTATTTCTACTAATCCACAACTACCCACTAGCATGACTCTAATATCACCATCTTTATATCGTAAAACTATTGCAAGGAATCAAATCATATTCAATGATCTACAAGTTTTATGTAGGATTTTATGACTAACCATGTGAATGACCAGTTCCTGTCATCTCTCTAAGTAGATATAAGTGAAGCAAGAGAGTTTAATTCTTTCTCAAAAGATATGCCCACGCTCTAACAAATATAAGTGAAGCAAAAGAGCATTCTAAAAATGGCGGTTTTCTATGTAAAGAGAAACAGGCAATCCAAACTTCAAATGATATAAGTGAAGCACATGAAGCATTCTATAAAGCCATACTCAAAAGATATAAGTGAAGTGAAAAGAGCATTCTATAAATCAACAAAGGACTATCTCATACCAGCATGGTGCATAAAATAAAAATGAAAACTAAATGCAAAAGACGCTCCAAGATTTGCACGTATCGCATCAACGAAACGAATCCGAAAACATACCGATACTTGTTGAAGAAAGAGGGGATGCCTTCCGGGGCATCCCCAAGCTTAGACGCTTGAGTCTCCATGAATATTTACTTGGGGTGCCTTGGGCATCCCCAAGCTTGAGCTATTGCCTCTCTTCCTTCTTTTCACATCGAGACCTTCTCGATCATCGAACACTTCATCCACACAAAACTTCAACAGAAAACTCGGTAAGATCCGTTAGTATAATAAAGCAAATCACTACTCTAAGTACTGTTGCAAACCAATTCATATTTTGTTTTTTCATTGAATATACTATAATATAACTTTTCCATGGCTTATTCCACTGATATAAATTGATAGTTTCATCAAAACAAGCAAATTATGCATCAAAAACAGATTCTGTCTAAAACAGAACAGTCTGTAACAATTTGAACATTCACCATACTTCTGATACTTGAAAAATTCTGACAAAATTAGGAAACATAAACAATTTGTATAGAAAGACAGTGCCAAAAGAATCAGAACCATTTGACATTCCAGTAAAAAATGTAAAATCGCGCACTATAGCCAAAGTTTCTGTCCTGCACCGTACAAGCCAACAAGCATTGTAAACATCCTAAAGGCAAACCTTGGCACATTATTTCTATAATAAAATGGAATTGTACAAGGGGATAATTATTTTTGTTGAAAAGTTTCTGTAATCAAGATTCACAAAGTTTCCATGGGCATGAACAAAGTTCAAGGCTAGCTCCCATTTTAACAATGCTCGTCTTTCTCACTTTCGCTTTTCTTTTTGAAAAGTTTCGGGTTCCCCTCTTTATTTTTTTGTTTTTAAACTATATAAAAGCACACAACAGAAATAAATGACTCTCTAAAACTTCCGGGTTGTCTTCCTGGCAGCGCTTTCTTTAAAGCCATTAAGCTAGGCATATAGTGCTCAAGTAATGGATCCACCCGGATCCCAAGGTATATCAAAGTCAATTTTAATTAACAATGATTTGGCATTTAGTAGTGAGCACAAAGCAACATATATCAAGCAATAACGAAGCCTAACTCTATTTCTATGCATCGGCATGTCATAAAAGAACAATTCATGCACACAAAGTAAAGGTCAATGCATAGTATAAACAATTTCTTGCAATTTTATCATGTTGGAAACATAGAGAGGTGGAGATGTAGTTCCTCTCTCATAATAATTGCAAGTAGGAGCAGCAAGCACATGCATATTATATTCATCAAAATCATCATGTGCAAGGATAAAAGGCAACCCATCAATATAATCCTTAATAAAGGCAAACTTCTCCGATATAGTGTAGTCGGGAGAATTCAGAAAGATAATAGGACTATCATGCGTGGGTGCAATAGCAACAATTTCATGTTTATCATAAGGAACTATAGCAAGTTCATATCCATAAGCATAATTCATATTGGCATCTTGGCCACAAGCATAGCAAGCATCATCAAAAAGTGATATTTCAAAAGAATCAACGGGATCATAACAATCATCATAGCAATCATCCTTAGGTAAGCATGAAGGGAAATTAAACAATGTATGAGTTGAAGAGTTACTCTCATTAGAAGGTGGGAATGGGTAGCTAATCCGCTCTTCCTCCTTTTGTTCTTCGCTCTCCTCATCATCTTTTTCATCCAATGAGCTCACAGTTTCATCAATTTCTTCTTCCATAGACTCCTGCAAAATATTAGTCTCTTATTGGACAGCGGAGGAGTCCTCAATATATGGTTTAACATAGGCATTAGAAGCATAATTATCATAACAATATTTAAGTATGGCAAAGTTTTCAGATTTGTAAAGAGTAGCATCATACTTTTCAATCAAAGAAGCAATTTCGTAAGCACCCTTAAAAGCAACAAATTCTTCAATTTTTTGAACATCATAGTAATTATAAACACCCTTAGCATACGAAGATACGATTCCATTATCACTAAACTCACATTGATAGGGAATGTTTTTCTTAGGGTTTTCAGAACAACAAGTAAAATCATATATTTCACATAAATTCCAAGCATAGCATTGCAAACGATGAATTTGACCCAGTAAAAGTTTCCCTTTTTCAGATATACGGTGTCGCACATAACAAGCATGCTCATCTAAAGATTTGCCCTCAACTAAGCTAGTTGGCGTTTCAGCACGAGCACATAGGGATCGAAGATGATCCAAGTAATAAGCTTGGGGAGTGTGATAGATTTTGAGTGGTTCTTCAACCATTGGTTCAGTAGGTACAACTAATTTTTTTTGGTATTTTGCCTTTCCTACCCATAACTAAGGATAGAAAACAACTAAGAACAGCAAATAAAAATTACTTAGTGATAAAGCAAACAAGCACACACGAGAATGTTCACCCCACGCTATTGCTCCCCGGCAACGGCGCCAGAAAAAGGTCTTGATAACCCACAAGTATAGGGGATCAATTGTAGCCTCTTTCAATAAGTAAGAGTGTCGAACCCAACGAGGAGCTAAAGGTAGAACAAATATTCCCTCAAATTCTATCGAGCACCGATACAACTCTACGCACACTTGACGTTCGCTTTACCGTAAACAAGTATGAAACTAGAAGTACTTTGTAGGTGTTTTTGGATAGGTTTGCAAGAAAGTAAAGAGCATGTAAATAAAAAGTAGGGGCTGTTTAGATAAAGACACAACTAAATTAGTTTTAGTAGAGAGCTTTTTGTTACGAGAAAGTTATTTGTCCCTAGGCAATCGATAACTAGACCGGTAATCATTATTGCAATTTTATTTGAAGGAGAGGCATAAGCTAACATACTTTCTCTACTTGGATCATATGCACTTCTGATTGGAACTCTAGCAAGCATCCGCAACTACTAAAGATCATTAAGGTAAAACCCAACCATAGCATTAAAGCATCAAGTCCCCTTTATCCCATACGCAAACAACCTACTTACTCGGGTCTGTGCTTCTGTCACTCACGCCACCCACCATAAGCAAATCATGAACATATTGCAAACCCTACAGCGGGAATCCCTCACGCTTGCGCCACACGGAGAGCACCATAGGACAGCACCAATAATAAAACATGCAACTCAAACCAATCTTGATCATCAAATAACCCATAGGACAAAACGGATCTACTCAAACATCATAGGATAGCCATACATCATTGGGAAATAATATATAGCATTGAGCACCATGTTTAAGTAGAGATTACAGCGGATAAGAGAGAGGTTACACCGCTGCATAGAGGGGGGAAGAGTTGGTGATGATGGCGGTGAAGTTGTTGGTGAAGATTCCGGTGATGATGATGGCCACGGCAGCGTTCCGGCGCCACCGGAAGAGAAGGGGAGAGGAGGCCCCTTCGTCTTCTTCTTCCTTGACCTCCTCCCTAGATGGGAGAAGGGTTTCCCCTCTGGTCCTTGGCCTCCATGGCGTGGGAGGGGCGAAAGCCCCTCCGAGATTGGATCTGTCTCTCTGTTTCTCTCTGTTTCTGCGTTCTGTCTGCTGCCCTTTCACCGTTTCGTATATATATGGAGATTCGTAACTCCGATTGGACTGAAATCTTCGCCGTGACTTTTTCCTAAAAATTAGCTTTCTTGCGGCCGAAGAAGGGCATCAACCACCTTACGGGGGGGCCACGAGGGGGCAGGCGCGCCCCCTGCATCGTGCCCCCTCGGGCACCGTCTCGCGTTGATTCTTCCTCCCATATTCTCCAAATATTCCAAAAATATTCTCCGTCCATTTTTATCCCGTTTGGATTCCGTTTGATATGGGGTTTCTGCGAAACATAAAACATGCAACAAACAGGAACTGGCACTGGGCACTGGATCAATATGTTAGTCCCAAAAATAATATAAAAAGTTGCCAAAAAGTATATGAAAGTTGTAGAATATTGGCATGGAACAATCAAAAATTATAGATACGACGGAGACGTATCATCCACCGCCGTCCCCAAGCAGCTGCTAGCTCAACCAGTTGGGCAGGCACCTGCGTGGCGACGGGCGGCCTCTACACCAACCCAGCGAGCACCTGCATGGTGGCATGCAGATCTTCGCGAAGGCCCTGCCACCGCGCCACCTCAGCAGCCTGCCTGCCTACATGGTGTTGCACGCACCGCTGGGCTGGGCGTGTGTCGAAGCGAGGCGGAGCGGCGAGCGACGGTACGGGCCTCGTTCCCGTCCCCGATAAAGCTAATGGACACCTAAGTAGCGCACTGAATGCGATTTGTCCCGTAATGCCGGGCGATAAGCTCGCGCACTGTACGCCTTTCCACCTCCTGTGTGCCACTATGGCGACCCCTTTTGCCTATAAAAGGAGGCCCGAGGCATACTTGAGAGGGATTCGGCTCTTTTGAACTACGTAGCCACCGTAGCTAGTTCAAGAGCTCAGGAACACTCTGAAATACACACAAAAGCAAGACTAGGGTATTACGCATCCTCGCGGCCCGAACCTGGGTAAACGATCCTTGTGCTGGCTCCTAAACCTGCTCTTCTCACAACCCTGCGCCCGCCAACCATAGTAGGGATTCCTGTGATCCCATAGGTGTCATTTTCCACCGACATCTTTGGTGCGCCAGGTAGGGGGTGCAGTTGTGAGAATCTGGTGTAGCAGTTAGCCTAGCAGTTCTTCATTGCCATGGCTCCCAAGAAGAAGACGATCACGGCGATCGGCTCCTCGGGAGCCAAACGGCCCGTGCCAGTGCGGGCGAGCAGCAGGCCGGTCGCGGACAGAACCCGATCCGCGGCCCGCGAGCGCCAGCATCGCTCTAGCTATCAGAGCCTGGCGAGCAGTGTCGTTCGTGCGCCAGACGACGGGCCGCACACCGCAAAATCCAAAGACGGGGCTGGGCCCCCCGCAGGCGGCGCGGGGCCCTCCAGGGGTGTCGCTGTGCCACCTACGGGCGGTGCAGCAACCTCCAAGATGCCTACACCGGCGCCCATGGCGCGCTCTTCCCAGGGTGCGCACGACGAGCAGCGCCACCATGCTGGAGACCCCGGACGCCGCCGTGGGAAGAGTCATGTGCATCATTCGCGGGACGAAGGAGGCGAGCATGCCCGCCGAAGTGCTGGCGAAAATGGCACGCAGCCGCTGGGCCGTGACAGAGCTCCTTCTAACATGGTTAGAAGTCGAAGCGCGCCACGGTCCACGCAGCTCTCGCCGCCACCCACGCCAGCAAAAGCTTTGGCACGCGAGCAGCTACTCCTCGACTTCCCTCCTGCTGCGGAAAAGCTCGATGAGTGGAGGGCCACCATCCGGAGCCTTGTCGGCGTCGCCAACCAAGACGAGCCACGACCAGCGGGGCCCTCAGGCCGGCGCTCCGTCGAACCACCGCATGCCAGCGGTGGAGGGGCCGGAGGTGCTGCGGCCATAGTGCACTCTCCTCCTCCACGCCATCCACCGCAGGTGTCGATCCGTCGTGATGACGCTTGTGATAACATTTCCATAGCGTCGTCCGACCCACGGACCGACCGCGACCAGCGCCAAGTTCTTCGGGAGCGAGCCCATGAAGACGCTCGAACCACCATCGAGCGTCGGCGCGATACACGTCACCAGTCAGATAAGCGGGCAGGACCCGCTATGGACCACCCAGCACCGGGAGGCTCCGGCGGCCTACCTTACGAGGTGGGTTGCCCAGCTTTTACTCGTGAGCTGCGGGAGTTCCGGTGGCCGTCCCACCGCACGTTCAAGCCCGATGTCAGCGAGAAGTACAATGGCAAGACCCATCCGTCAGAGTTCCTCAGCATCTACACCATAGCGATGCAAGCCACCGGAGCTCATGACGACAAGGTGCTTGCCAATTACTTCCCGTTGGCCCTGAAACCCAATGTCATGTCTTGGTTGATGCACTTGTCGGCGGATTCCATTTCTTCTTGATCAGACCTATGTCATGAGTTCATTGGTGCCTTCACTGGAGGTCACCAAGCTCATGGCCAGGCGAGTGATTTGCATATCATTCCCCAGAAGGAAGGTGAAAACCTGCGCAAGTACATACAGAGGTTCAGCCGAGTGCAATACAACATCCCAGATGTTCATCCCGCCGCCGTGATCAGCGCATTCCATCAGAATGTGCGTAACCGCAAGATGGGCGAAGAGCTGGCGATGAACAAAGTCAAGGATGTGGCCAAACTTTACATTCTGGCCGATAGATGCGCTCGGGCTGAAGAGGGGAGGAAGTACCCCGGCGAGGACGCCGGCGTGGAAACCGACTCTGCGGACGAAGACACCGCCGCCCGACCAAGAAGGGCCGGCGCCGCAACAGGAAACGCAAGGATAAGACCGTGCTTGCCGTCAAGGGATCCGAGGGCACCAGCACCGCCAAGAAGGCCAAGGCAGACGACCCCAGCAAGGAGATTGCCGGGTGCGCCGCTTTCCGGGCCTTGGCGGCTGCTGACAAGCCAGGTGGCTCCGACAAGCAATACTGCAAGATCCACCGCACCAAGGGCCACGATCTCCAGAACTGCCGGCAAGTCGAGCTGCTTGCTAAGAAGCAAAAAGCTGAGTACGAGAGGCGGGACAAGGAGAAGGGCCAGGATGGTGCCGAGGGATCCGGCAAGAAACATGGCGGCCAAGGAGGTCGCCGCGGCAAGGATAATCAGCAAGAGAGGCCCGCTCGGGGCCGCGACAAGAAGCAGGAAGACGGTGATCATGACGAGGACGACGAGTCCGGCGAGCATGAGTTCCAGAAGGCTACAGAGGCCATGTGCGTCGATGGTGGGGCCTTGCTGCATACCTCTCACCGCCAGCTCAAGCAGTGGGCGCGTGAGATCACAGCAGCGGAGCCATCATTCGACGCTCAGAAGCCACTGAAGTGGTCCAGCACGCCTATCATCTTCGACGCCAAGGACCACCCTGATCGCACAACTGTAGTCGGGTGCTTGCCGTTGTTGGTTTTTCCGACGATACGCAACCTCAAGGTGAACAAGATGCTAGTCGATGGCGGGGCCAGTCTGAACTTGATCTCGCCCGTTGTGATCAAGAGGCTGCAAATTCCTGATGGAGACCTCGAGGAAACGGGCACGTTTCAAGGGGTCAATCCGGGAAGGAGTCAGCCAAAGGGGAAGGTCACGCTGCCTGTGATGTTCGGAGGCGAGTTGAACTATAGGACAGAGAGGATTATCTTCGACGTAGGCGAGATTCCCTTGCCCTACAACAGGATCCTCAGCCGCTCGGCACTAGCCAAGTTCATGGTGGCATCACATTACGCCTACAACACGCTGAAGATGCCTAGGCCGATGACCATCATCATCGTTCCTTGTGACAAGAAGGATGCGCTGATCTGCGCCGACCTACTCTACCAAGAAGCAGTTGCAGCAACTGCCGCCAAGGCACTTGCTCCTGCCGCTGAAGCCCCGGGAGGGAAGAAGAAGACCGGCAAGACCTCTCGCACCCACTCCGGCAAGCGCACCTCTTCAGAGTGTTGTGCTACCGTCGAGGACGTGCCAGAGAGCTCCACCGGCAAGAGCAAGAAATCCAGAGCTGCACCACCAGAGACCAAGAAGGTGTCCGTCAGGGAGGATGGCACGGGAGGGGCTTTCACCATAAGCTCCACCCTCGACAGCAAATAGGAAAGCGTGCTCGTCACTTTCCTGCGGGCGAATGTCGATGTGTTTGCATGGCAAGCATCTGACAT
Source organism: Aegilops tauschii subsp. strangulata (assembly GCF_002575655.3). NCBI lineage: Eukaryota > Viridiplantae > Streptophyta > Magnoliopsida > Poales > Poaceae > Aegilops > Aegilops tauschii. Next base: position 488,360,339 of record NC_053038.3, on the reverse strand, counting down.
CCCCGGTGTTCCCAGGGAAGTGATTGAGCACCATCTTGCTGTCTGCCCCCATGCGCGACCCGTCAAGCAGAAGGTCGGGAAGCAAGCTTTGGAATGGCAGGAGTTCATCACAGAGGAGATCAGGAAGTTGGAAGCAGCGGGCTTGGTCAGGGGAGTGCTCCATCCGACATGGTTGGCCAATCCGGTGGTGGTGCGCAAGGCAAACGGGAAGTGGAGGTTGTGTATTGATTACACAGATATCAATAAGGCTTGTCCTAAGGACCCCTTCCTGTTGCCGCGCAACGACCAGATTGTTGACTCCATGGCCGGGTGTGATCTGTTATCATTCCTCGACGCCTACTCGGGCTACCACCAGATCTTCATGACAAGAGAAGACGAAGAGAAGACAGCATTCATCACCCCATGTGGTACGTAATGCTCTTTACGGATGCCTTTCGGGTTGAAGAGTTTTGGCTCAACGTTTGCAAGGGCAGTCCAAATTGGTTTTGAGCCCCAGCTACGTAGAAATATGGAAGCTTATATGGATGACATAGTGGTCAAAACCAAGGACAAGGCAACCCTTGTACAAGACTTAGAAGAGACGTTTGCCAACCTGCGCAAGATCAACCTCAAGCTGAACCCTGAGAAGTGTGTCTTCGGTGTTCCGTCCGGCAAACTTCTCAAGTTCTTTGTGTCGCAGCGTGGGATCGAGGCAAACCCAGACAAGATCAAGGCAATCGAGCAGATTAAGGCGCCCAAGCGGATTAAGGATGTGCGTCGGCTCACTGGCTGAGTTGCCGCCATGAGCCGATTCATCTCCAAGTCTGTCGAGCGTGCCCTTCCTTTTTTCAAGATCTTGAAGAAGGCGGGCCCAATGGAGTGGACCCCAGAGGCCGAGGCGGCGTTGCAGGACCTGAAGAGATACCTTTCCTCTACACCAATACTAGTTGCGCCTAAACCACAAGAGCCGTTGTTGTTGTATCTGGCGGCGACGAATCAAGTGGTCAGTGCCGCGCTAGTGGCGCAGAGGGAGGTCGACGAAGAGGCAGTGGCAACGGCAGGACCGGCGGATGGCAAGCCAGAGATTCCCCCGGCAGGGCCTGGTGCCGGTAAGGCAAGGCCCCCGGCAGAGTCTGACGCCATTGGGACAGAGCCCGCGCAGCCAAGTGAAGTGGTGCAGAAGAAGAAGATGATGCAGCACCCGGTTTACTTTGTCAGCTCCCTCTTGCAGGGGGCTAGGTCAAGGTACTCCGGTGTGCAGAAGTTGCTCTTCGGCCTCCTTATGGCCTCGAGGAAGCTGCATCATTACTTCCAAGCCCACGAGATCACTGTCGTCACCCGCCTCCCGTTGCAACGGATACTGCACAACCCAGACGCAACCGGAAGGATTGTGGAGTGGCCCTTGGAGTTATCAAGCTTTGGTTTGAAGTTTGAAAGTACTTCGACAATCCAGAGCAGAGTCTTGGCGGAGTTCATTGCAGAATGGACCTCAACGCCTGACGAGGAGATCCAGGAGACCACCCTCCCCGGCAAGGAAACAGCTCGCGACTGGATTATGTACTTTGACGTGGCTTTCTCGCTGCAAGGCGCCGATGCTGGTGTGCTGCTCGTCGCACCCACAGGAGAGCACCTCAAGTATGTAATCCAGATGCACTTTCCCAGGGAGATGTCCACCAACAACACTGTTGAGTACAAGGGGTTGCTTGCCGGTCTCAGGATCGCGGCAGACCTTGGAGTTAAGAAGCTCATCGTCAGGGGTGATTCGCAGCTTGTTGTCAGACAAGTCAACAAATATTATCAGAGCCCGTTGATGGAGGCCTACGTAGATGAGGTGAGGAAGCTGGAGGAGCGCTTTGATGGTATACAAGTGGAGCACGTTCCCCGAGCGGAGAACGACATCGCTGATTACATGTCAAAGCGCGCTGCGTTCAAGCTACCTGTGGAACCAGGTACCTTTTTGCTTCGGTTAACTCAACCATCCGTCGAACCATCAACGGGGCAGAATAAACGGAGGAAAACAGGCCCCAGCAAATACTTTCCCGTTGAGCCCCCAGGGGCCACCGGCAAGGGTGTTGTCGTGGATTCTGAGCCTGCCGAGGAGCGACTGACTCCGGCAGGCCGTCAAGCCCTGGCCGTAGAGACGACCGCTCCCATGGCAGAAGAAATGCCTTTGGTCCTTGCCGTCGAGCCCCAGGCTCCGGCATGGGCACAGCATACCGTCCGATTCCTCCAAACAGGGGAGCTTCCTGAGGAGCAAGAAGAAGCAGAGAAAGTAGCCCGTCGGTCTGCTATGTATCAGTTCGTCGATGACGTCCTGTACAGGAAGTGACCGAACGATGTGAAATTGAAGTGCATTCCCTGGGAGGAAGGACTGGAGCTGTTGGCAGAGATACACTGAGGCATATGTGGCTCCCACATAGGATCGAGGGCCCTTGCCGGCAAGGCGTTCCGGCAGGGTTTCTTCTGGCCCACTGCCCTCCAGGATGCAACGGCACTAGTAACCAAGTGTGAAGCATGTCAGTTCCATTTGAAGAAGCTTCATCAACCAGCTCAAGCCCTTCAAACCATTCCTCTCTCCTGGCCATTTTCGGTCTGGGGGCTCGACATACTGGGCCCTTTCCCCCACGCTGTCGGGGGCTTTAAGTACTTGTACGTTGCGATCGACAAGTTCACAAAGTGGCCGGAGGTGGAAGCAGCGAGGAAGGTGACAGCACAGTCAACTGTCAAATTCTTCAAGGGGCTAGCGTGCCGTTTTGGTGTGCCAAACAGAGTCATCACCGACAACGGCACACAGTTCACAAACCACACCTTCATGCAATACATCCAAGACCTCGGCAGCAAGGTCTGTTTCGCTTCCGTGGCACACCCACGGAGCAACGGCCAGGCAGAGAGGGCAAATGCTGAAGTGGTGCGAGGCCTGAGGACAAAGACTTTTGACAGGCTACACAAGAGCGGAAGGCGCTAGATTGATGAGTTGCCGACGGTTCTTTGGTCGATCAGGACGACGCCAAATCGAGCCACCGGCCAGACACCCTTTGCCCTGGTCTATGGGGCAGAAGCAGTTCTCCCCACGGAACTCATATACGGGTCACCTCGAGTGCTCTCTTACGACGAGCTTGAGCAAGAGCAATTGCGGCAAGATGACGCAACGCTCCTTGAGGAAGATCGTCTTCGGGCGGCTGTGAGAGCAGCACGCTACCAGCAAGCCTTGCGCCGCTACCATAGCCACAAGTTTCATGCCCGAAGCTTTGAGGAAGGCGACCTTGTTCTTCGGCGCGTTCAGTCGTCCTAGAATTCCAACAAGTTGACGCCGAAGTGGGAAGGCCCTTATCGGGTAATACAAGTCACCAGGCCTGGCGCAATCCGCCTGGAGACCGAAGATGGTATTCCAGTGAGCAACTCCTGGAACATCGAACATCTTCGCAAGTTTTACCCATAAGGCGCGGTTGCCGGGCCTCCCGGCAAGCCACCCTTTTGTACAAGCTTTGCTGGCAAGGCATGTAACCCTCTGTACAAAGCCAGGCGCAGACCCTGAGCATAAATAAATGAAGCGCTGGCGCCCTAAGTTATAGCATGCATGCTAGGTTAAGTCTCTCCCTCGGTTAGGGTTGATAGTGCTTAGCGGCGACTAACCCCTAGCCTAGAGGTCGAGTGTGCGTCTTTCTGTCCTCTTTGGTTCGCAGGGCACGTGGACACTTCTGCTGAGCTGCTTGGGAGGAAGAGAACGGACCGGCGCTCCGGCCCCGGCAAGCCAAGACCGCCGGGGGCTGAAGACACAAGGATCCAACCACGGCAAGCCAAGGTTGCCGGGGGCTGCAGATTCAGATAAGTCTTTCATCCCCTGTTATGCATTTCCGTATGGAACTGGGACATGTGAAACCTCGTTTATATTCTTAAACCACCGTGCTCCCCTTTTCCTGTACCCGAGAGCTATCCCCTGGGTCGGAACTTGGTCGTAGTCGCGGTGGCAAGAAAATGGACGAGGAGCCTAACTCTACTTCGCCCCTGCCTCCACCAAGAGCGTGAGAATGGTCGACTGAAGTGGGGGCGGCAAGGCCTATTGCCGGGCGACAATGTTTATCTTAAAAATAACAAGGATTCGTTCCTTGGCATGGGCCTCACTCACGCACAAAGAACCCGGCAAGCACCCTTTTTCATTAAAAACATCACATACAGGTACAGTTCGTACGGAATAAAAAACATGAGCAAGGGGATTACAAGTTTTAAATCTAACAAGTGCCCGCAGGCTTACAAACTAAAAAAAGATAAGATGGCCGTAATCCCTTTCTTGTCCCTCTCCTCAGGAGATGGAACAAGGTAGCAGGAGGGCGAAAGGAGCGCCTAGGCGAGGTGCGAGAAGCAGAAGGCACCAAGAGAGTGTCCCGGTGCCGGCAGAGGAGCTGGAAGATGAGGCAGCGGCCCGCAATACGCGACGAAGGCGTCGGTGCCCGCGTACTCTAATTTGACGGCCGCCGCCCGCCTTCTTCACCTTCTCCGGCCCTCCTACGCTAGTCGCCCAAGGAGGCGGCGGGGAACGCGCCGATGGAGAGCTTGACGAGGAAGGCCCTCGGCAGGGCGCGTGGCCGAGGGAGGGGCGACTCGGTTAGTCGGAGTCGGGGTCGGCGCCCCGCCGCTCGACGCCCCCGTCGTCGTTGTCGCTGTCCTCCTCGTCACTCCCGCTCGAGGAGGAATCTTCATCGTCGGAGGAGCTCTCCACGCAGCACTTCAGGCGAGTTCCAAGATCTCCGAAGACCTTGACAGAGAGCAGGCCGTCCTCCCTTAACTTGAAGTAAAGGACGAGCCCCGCCGTCAAGCTGTGGATGCGAGTGAACGTCTTCCATCCGCGATGGAGGTACATGACGTGAGGAGCGTGGAAGTCGACATCGACCCGCGTGCCGCCATTCCCGCAGCCCCTCATGTGCAACCTGAGGGTCTGGGGTGGATCGAGCTCCATCTTCTGAGCGAATGGGGTAGGGAGACGCAGCCTGATAAAGAACTCGCGGGGCTGGTCCCCGACATGGCCCTCCATCGGGGGAGGCATCATTGGCGGGGGCGAGGCCGAAGCGCCGCCCCGTCCCCCTCTTCTCTGAGCGCCACGGCGACCTCGGCCTCGCCCGCTCCCCCTTCCTCTCGTGGCCGGCTCCGCCGCCATGATTTCTTGGGAAGGGGGGACGCGCTGTCGAGCAGCGACCCTCGCCACCACCGTTAAAGGACCGGCGCCTCCTCTCGCCATGGCAGACGGAAGAAAGGAGCCGAAGTGAATGGGGATGAATGATGAAAGGATGTGGGATGTTGTCCCCGTCCCCCTCCTTATAAAGGGACGGGGTCGTGGCTCGGCCGCCCCGCTCGGCCAATCCGGCCATCGGGGGCGCAGGGAATCAAGACCGACCCGCTGCCCCAATCAGCGACGGCCCGGTTTCCCGCCTCCACCGCCTGCCACCTGCATGGGGGACACGTGGCGAGCAAGCAGAATTGAAGGGACGGGTGAGGCGACCGTTCCCCACCCCGTGATCATGGGGCACGGACGCCTTGAAGGCCACGACCCGAGTCCGCCCGAGTAAATGAGTCGCGCCTCTGCGCCTCCCTCTTTCTTGGGAAGGGGCGAGCCGCCTCTTTACTGCGACGTGACGCATGCGTGCGGGAACCGCCCCACGCATGACCCCCACGTCACGCACGACCCTCCACGTCGCGCGTTCAACGCGGGTCGTGGGGAAGCGCAGCGGCCGAAAAGTTACTGCGGTAAAATCCCGCCCCACCTGCCCGGGCACCATTTTGGGCCTGGCCCAACAACGCGTCGCGCTTATGTGTGGCCCAGGCCGGGGGGCTCCTGTCGGTGTACAAAAGTAGGGGCTATCCTTTTTGACCCCTTTACTTGTGCACGGCCAGTCAGAGCCGCGCGCCGCGGCCACACTTAGCAGGGCAGGGGAGGGAAGCCAGAAAGAAACTGAAGCACAAGATGAACAAGGCGACGCCAAGACCAGAAGCATAAAAGAGCAAAGGGGCAAGGTGGACTCCCCCGGCAAGACCCTTGCCGGGGCGGCCTCCGCGGCCCCGGCAAGAGCTTTGCCGAGGCAACTTGCCCAACACCAGCAGAGTGAGCCACCCTTGAGCCCAAGGGTTCCAAATGCCGCCAACAACTACGTTGGACCCAGGGCTTGGGAGGCACCTCTGTAGTGGCATGCAGATCTTTGTCAAGATCGTAAATGCACAAGATCAGATGAGGACCAGAAGACGACGACCCTCGGCGGGATTCTAGCCGAGGAAATCCACAAGACCCCCGGCAAGCGCCTTGCCGGGGACGATCGCAGCGCCACGGCAAGACCCTTGTCGGGCCTCCCGGTAAGACCCTTGTCGAGGGAGTCAGCAGGGCCACAGCCTGGCCCGCACCAGCCAAGAATCCACCGCCGTCCCCAAGCAGCTGCTAGCTCAACCAGCTGGGCAGGCACCTGCGTGGCGACGGGCGGCCTCTACACCAACCCAGCGAGCACCTGCGTGGTGGCATGCAGATCTTCTTGAAGGCCCTGCCACCGCGCCACCTCAGCAGCCTGCCTGCCTACATGGCATTGCACGCACCGCTGGCCTGGGCGCGTGTCGAAGCGAGGCGGAGCGGCGACGGACGGGACGGGCCTCGTTCCCGTCCCCGATAAAGCTAATGGACACCTAAGTAGCGCATTGAATGCGCTTTGTCCCGTAATGCCGGGAGATAAGCTCGCTCACTGTACGCCTTTCCACCTCCTGTGTGCCACTGTGGCGACCCCTTTTGCCTATAAAAGGAGGCCTGAGGCATACTAGAGAGGGATTCGGCTCTTTTGAACTACGCAGCCACCGTAGCTAGTTCGAGAGCTCAAGAACACTCTGAAATACACACCAAAGCAGGACTAGGGTATTACGCATCCTCGCGGCCCAAACCTGGGTAAACGATCCTTGTGCTGGCTCCTAAACCTGCTCTTCTCACAACCCCGCGCCCGCCAACCGTAGTAGGGATTCCTGTGATCCCATAGGTGTCGTTTTCCACCGACAGCTGGATATACGCAAGGATTTCCAAGTGTATTGTGATGCTTCTCACTTAGGACTTGGAGGTGTACTTATGCAAGACGGGAGAGTTGTTTCATATGCCTCACGACAGCTTCGACCGCATGAGTTTAATTATGCCACGCATGATTTGGAGCTAGCAGCTGTAGTTCATGCACTCAAGACCTAGAGACATTTTCTTATTAGAAACCGTTGTGATGTGTACACGGACCATAAAAGTTTGAAGTACATTTTCACTCAGAAGGAGCTAAATCTCAGGCAGAGGAGATGGTTGGAGCTTATAAAAGATTATGATATGAAGTTGCACTATCATCCAGGCAAGGCCAATGTCGTAGCAGACGCTTTGAGCCGGAAGAGTTATGCCAATACCCTCGTAAGCAGAGGATTGCCAAAGGAGTTAGCCGAAGATCTCAGGGAGCTACGTTTGGAGATAGTCCGTAGAGGTTTTGTTGCGGCAATGGAAGTTCAGTCAACATTATTGGGAAAGATTCAAGAAGCTCAGAAGGATGATAAGGAAATTGCTGAGTTAAAGGAGAAAATGAGCAAAGGAAAAGCCAAAGGTTTTCGTGAGGATGAGCACGACACTTTGTGGTTTGAGGACCGTGTTTATGTGCCCAATAATGCAGATATCTGGAAGTTAATACTTCAGGAAGCTCATGACTCGCCATACTCGATACACCCCAGAAACACCAAGATGTATTTGGATTTGAAGGAGCATTTCTGGTGGAAAGGAATGAAGAAGGATATTGCCGAGTATGTAACCGTATGTGATGTATGTCAGAGAGTGAAGGCAGAACATCAGAAGCCAGCAGGATTACTGCAGCCTATGCCGATACCCGAATGGAAGTGGGATAAGCTTGGTATGGATTTCATCACCGGATTGCCCAGGACCCGATCGGGATTTGATTCTATCTGGGTTGTAGTTGACCATTTGACCAAAGTGGCTCACTTTATCCCAGTGAAGACCACCTATACAAGTGCAAAGTTGGCCAAGATATATATGACCAGGATCCTATGTCTGCATGGAGTTCCGAGGACCATCGTATCAGATAGAGGGACACAGTTTACTTCAAAGTTTTGGCATCATCTGCACCAGACTTTGGGTACCAAGCTAGAGTTTAGTATAGCCTTTCATCTGCAGACAGATGGACAGACCGAGAGAGTCAATCAGATTCTGGAGGACATGTTGAGAGCTTGTGCGCTAGATTATGGATCTAGCTGGGATGATAATTTGCCTTATGCGGAGTTCTCATACAACAACAGTTACCAGGCCAGTTTGAAGATTGCACCTTTCGAAGCTTTGTATGGAAGGAGGTGCAGGACACCGTTGATGTGGGATGAAGTTGGAGACCGTCAGTTGTTTGGACCTGATTTGATTAAAGCGTTCGAAGAGAAGGTCAAGTTGATTCACGATAGACTGAAGGTAGCTCGGTCCAGGCAGAAGAGTTATGCAGATTCAAAATGCAAGGAGGTAGTCTATGAAATCGGAGACAGAGCATATCTTCGAGTGTCACCTCTGCGAGGAGTTAAACGTTTTGGAGTTAAGGGAAAGTTAGCCCTGAGATTTGTAGGACCATACCGAGTTTTGTAACGTATGGGAGAAGTGGCCTACAAGTTGGAGTTACCCGAAGGACTGTCAGGAGTTCATGATGTGTTTCACGTTTCTCAGTTGAAGAAGTGCCATGCTGAGATGGCTGATGCTCCTTTGAGAGATACAGTGCCCCTGGAAGCAATTCAGTTGGATAGTGATCTGACCTACAAGGAGAAACCTGTCAAGATTCTCGAGGTTGCCAGCCGAGTCACACGCAGCAAGGTTATCAAGTTTTGCAAAGTTCAGTGGAGCCACCATACCGAGGATGAAGCCACTTGGGAACGAGAGGAAGATCTACAGAAAGACCACCCCCACCTATTTTCTAGCCAACCCGAATCTCGAGGGCGAGATTCATCTTAAGGGGGGTAGGTTTGTAACATCCCAAATTTACAATTTGGAATGTTATACATAGGTCATCATGTGCATATCATATTTTATTTGCATTTTTGGTTTTGATCCTGGAAATTTTAAGCAACTCAAGGACCCACGGAGAGAGTTGGGGATTTCATTTATTTTCATATTTGAATTTTTCTCAAATATTGAAAAGGGGATCATTTTGGTTCTAATAATTTTTCTCTCCGGAAATATTTTGAATATAAAAATAAGAGAGGAGATAATATAACTTCTCCAAAATAAAAGAAATATTGGAGGAAAAATGTTAAAATCAAATAAATATTTTATTGGATTTTATTTGGATTTTTATTCGGAGTTATTTTTAATTAAATTAGGAAAAAACTACATTTTTGAAAATTGCATTAGGTCCGGGAAAATTGCTCACTTTGTCCTAAATTTTATTAGAGGACCGTGAAAATTTATTTCGGAATTTTTGGACTCCGTTTGATATTTCTTTTTGTTTATTTACTCCGTCCGTTTATTAAAAACGCGCGAACCGACTTTGGGCCGTGCCCGAGCCGGACACGTCCCGCCCAGGCCCCTTTATAAGCGCCCGAGGCCGCCGCCCCAGCCCAGCCGCCGGCCCAGCCCAGCCGCCAGCCCACCCCGCGCCGCCCGAAACCCTAGCCGCGTCGCCGCATCGCGATCCGCGCCACCGCCGCCGGAGCCCGCCGCCCGCCGCCGCCATCGGAGTTTGCCGTCCCGCCGGAGTTCGCCGTCGCCGCCGGTTTTCTTTTTGGTTTAGGTAAAAAACCGTCGTTTTTTTAAACCCTAGATCTGTTTCTTTTTTTATTAGATCGGTTTTTTTCTCGGTTTAGTTTTATTTTACGAATGTTCGTTCGTTTAGATCTGTTAACGAATGAATTCGTTCATTAGTCTCTGTTAGCGGACGTTCGTCCGATAGATTTTTCCTTTTCTGTTTTATTTTTCGTCAGGGACCTATCCGCGATTATTATTATCGCAGATTAGCCCCTGATCTTCAAACCCTCGCAACTTCTTAACCGTTCGTCCAAATCCTGTGAAACCAACGCCAAAATCTTCGTCTTGAACCCCTCTTTCCGGTTATCAACTTGAACATGGTTTTGACAATTTAAAATTTGGTTTCAAGCATATTTGAATTCGAATTTCTTTTGACCGTAGTTTCAGTTTCGTAGCTGCGATTCGATTGATTCTTTTTGCAAATCGAAGTGCTTCAGTTAAACTTTCAGATTGGATCTTCTTATTTGAGTTTTACCGTTGCATCTATGCTTGAGTTCTTATGTATGCTATTGTTGTTTGCGATAGAATTCCTGGAGTGCGAAGCGTGCTACTATGAGTCTCTAGGGTTTGCAGATCGTCAGCAAGGCAAGTAACACATTGATCATACTCTTTTCATACCCAGTTTTTATGCATTAGTTGCAATCCTCAAACACTGCATGATTAGGATGTTATTAACATGTGGGTATTGGGAAGTAGATGATGAGGTAGAACCTATTGCCCTTTTATTATCAAACCCTTGGGAGTTACTTCTACGTTATGCTTAGGTTGCCATGCTATGCTCGTAGACGTGGTTTGGTTTGAGTGATCCAGGACAGATGTGAGATTGTTAATTAATGGTTAACTTAAGGTGGCTACTTAAATACACATCTGGGTGGATTGGTTGCAGGCACCTGGGGATATACCAGTGTTGTCTTTGGTTCGCCACCTAGGCTCAAAGGGATCATAAGATTATTCATGCTAGAAACTTCCGTGTGCAGCCACAAGCCATTATGGGCTCTGGCATAGTTGAGTATGTTGCGTGACCTCTTTCAGTGGTAGGCTAGCAGATGTAGGGGAAAGTAGGTGTAACTGTCTACCCAGAGTAAAGAGTTAATGCTTCTGAAAGACTGTGTCTCGGTCATCCGTTTCTCAAACACCATGTAGTGCGAGAAATCCAACGGAGGAGATCGAGTCTTGTGGGGAAAAGTGTGCAAACCTCTGCAGAGTGTACAAACTAATCATGGTTAGCCGTGTCCCCGGTTATGGACATCTTGAGTATCTGGTTCTTGGATTATCATGTTGATCTCATCACTCTAAATTAATTTGTTGAGTTGTTAATTACTGTTTAATTGGGATTGAGATGGGGTTACCATTCTCAATGTTTATCAACCACCATGATAGTTAAATAAAATATATTCCTTTGTTGTAGGGAAAATTTTGCTTTTCGCAAAAACAGTATAACCATAGAGCCTCCACCAGCCATATATGCATGTAGTGATAGCATTTACTTGTTCATTGCTCTACTGTGTTATATTGCCAGCATATTCCATGTGCTGACCCGTTTCGGGCTGCAACATATCATGTTGCAGACTTTTCAGACGAAGAGTAAGGTGCGCTAGGTCGTTGTCGTGCACTCATCCATGCCGTTGGAGTTGATGGACTCACTTTATCTTCCAAGTCTTCCGCTGTTATCTTATTTAGTTGGCCTTAAGCCACATTATTGTAATAAGTTCTCTTTTCAGACATTCGATGTAATAAGTGTGTGATTGCACTCTGTTATAAATCCTTCAAGTACTGTGTGTGCCAGCATTACCGATCCAGGGATGACACTTATACACAGAGATTTGACCGTCTGAGGTCGGATCGCTACATATCGATATCTCACCCAAAACTTGAAAACTTCAATCACCGATAACTTAACGGAACTTCGTGATATGGGTTAGTATGATAAAGAGCAAATCATTCACTTTGGTAATGTCAAGAAAAGATTCATAATTGTTCTCAAACAATGCCTACTGTACCCTATCATTTCCACAATTTATATTGACCAATACAAGTCATAGAAACTATAAAACAAGCAATATGCATTGAAAACAGAATCTATCAAAAACAGAACAGTCTGTAATGATCTGAACAATGACCATACTTCTATAAATCCAAAAATTCTGAAAAATTAGGACAATATAGGAAATTTGTATATCAATCATGTGTAAAAATTTCAGAATTTTATCACATCCCACTGAATTATGGTAATTCCAGAACATGGCACTAAAGTTTCTGTTTTTGCACAGAATCAAGTCAACTATCATCCACACTATCCCAAAGGCTTTACCTGGCACTTTATTGTAACAAAAGATAAACATGATTACTACAGTAGCTTAATAATGTTGACACACAAAAACAGTAGGTAAATATATTGGGTTGTCTCCCAAGAAGCGATTTTCTTTAATGCCTTTTAGCTAGGCATGATGATTTCAATGATGCTCACATAAGAACTGTAATTGAAACATGCAAGAGAGCATCATGAAGCATATGACTAGCACATTTAAGTCTAACCCACTTCCTATGCATAGGGATTTTGTGAGCAATCAACTTATGGGAGCAAGAATCAACTAGCATAGGAAGGCAAAACAAGCATAACTTCAAAAATTTCAACACACAGAGAGAGGAAACTTGATATTATTGAGATATGTAAAAGCATATGTTCCTCTCTCATAATAATTTTCAGTAGCATCATGAATGAATTCAACAATATAACTATCACATAAAAGCACTCTTTTCATGATGCATAAGCATACATTTTTTATTACTCTCCGCATAAGCAAATTTATTCGGATTCATAATAGTGGGAGCAAACTCAACAAAATAACTATCATGAGATACTTGATTGACATAATCAAATTGAACATTAAAATTATGATGACAAGTTTCATGGTTATCATTACTCTTTATAGCATACATGTCATCACAATAATCATCATAGATAGCAACTTTGTTGTCATAATCAATTGAAACCTCTTCTGAAATAGTGGACTCGTCATTAAATAAAGTCGTGACCTCTCCAAATCCACTTTCATAATCCTTACAATAAGATTCAACACCCTCCAAAATAGTGGGATCATTACTCCCTAGATTTGACACTCTTCCAAACCCACTTTCATCATTATAATCATCATAAATAGGAGGCATGCTATCATCATAATGAATTTTCTTATCAAAACATGGGGGACTAAAAATATCATCTTCATCAAACATATCATCCCCAAGCTTATGGCTTTGCATATCACTAGAATCATGGATATTCAGAGAATGCATACTAGCAACATTGCAATCATGCTAATCATTCAAAGATTGTATGCCAAACATTTCATTGAATTCTTCTTCTAACACTTTGGCACAATTTTTCGATCCATCATTTTCACGAAAGACATTATAAAGATGAAGAATATGAGGCAACCTCACTTCCATTTTTTTTGTACTTTTCTTTTATAAACCAAACTAGTGATAAAACATGAAACTAAAAGATTCAATTGCAGGATCTAAAGATATACCTTCAGGCACTCACCTCCCCGGCAACGGCGCAAGAAAAGAGCTTGATGTCTACTACACAACTTACTCTTGTAGACTCGTGTTGGGCCTCCAAGCTCAGAGTTTTGTAGGACAGCAACAATTTTCCCTCAAGTGGATGACCTAAGGTTTATCAATCCGTGGGAGGTGTAGGATGAAGATGGTCTCTCTCAAACAACCCTGCAACCAAATACAAGAAATCTCTTGTGTCCCCAACACACCCAATACAATGGCAAATTGTATAGGTGCACTACTTCGGCAAAGAGATGGTGATACAAGTGTAGTATGGATAGTAGATATAGGTTTTTGTAATCTGAAAATAAAAAAACAGCAAGGTAGCAAGTGATAAAGCGGAGCACAAACGGTATTTCAATGCTTCGAAACAAGGCCTAGGGTTCATACTTTCACTAGTGCAATCTCTCAACGGTGCTAATACAATTGAATCATACGACAATCCTTCAACATGCGACAATTATCACTCCAAAGTTCTTATCAAGCGGAGAACATAAGATGACATTTTTGTAGGGCACGAAACCACCTCAAAGTTATCCTTTCCGATCAATCTATTGAGCTAGTCCAATAAGTGTCACAAATAGCCCAAGAGTTCGTACTAAACTAACACCGTATGATACACATCAACCAACTCTAATGTCACCTAGATACTCCAATGTCACCACAAGTATCCATGAGTTCATTATTCGATATGCATCAAACAACTTCAGATTCATAATATTCAATCCAACAAAAAGAACTTCAAAGAGTTCCCCAAGATTTCTAAACGAGAAAGTAGGACGAAAACATGCATCAACCCCTATGCATAGATTACCCCAATGTCACCTCCGGAATCCGTGAGTTGAGTGCCAAAACATACATCAGGTGAATCAATATAATACCACATTGTCACCACGGGTATTCATATGCAAGACATACATCAAGTGTTCTTAAATCCAACAAGTATTCAATCTGATAATAGTGAAACCTCAAAGGTAAAAACACAGTTCATCACAACAAGATAGAGAGGGAGAAACAACATATATCCAACTATATTAACAATGCTCATGGTACATCAAGATCGTGCAAAATCTAGAACACGAGAGAGAGAGAGAGAGAGAGAGAGAGAGAGAGAGAGAGAGAGAGAGATCTAACACATAGCTACTGGTACATACGCTCAGCCTCGAGGGTGAACTACTCCCTCCTCGTCATGGAGACGGCCAAGATGATGAAGATGGCCTCCGGTGATGATTTCCCCCTCCGGCAGGATGCCGGAACGGGGCTCCAGATGGTATTTCGAAGGTACAGAGGCTTGCAATGGCGGAGTCAAAGTTCTACGGTTATTTCTAGGGGTTTCCCTATTTATAAGAATTTTTAGAGTTGGAATCACGCGAAAAGGAGCTAAGATGGGCCCACAAGCCACCAGGCCACAGCCACCCCCATGGGCATGCCTTGGTGGATTGTGGGGGCCTCGTGCCTCTTTTAGTTCTCCCACAAAGCTTCGGGGTCTCTTTTGTTCCAAAAAAATTGACAAAATATTTCGCTGCATTTGGACTTCGTTTGATATGGATTTTCTGGAAAACCAAAAACACGCAGAAAACAACAACTGGCACTGGGCACTAGGTCAATATGTTAGTCCATGAAAATCATATAGAAGTTATATAAAAGTGCACAAAAACCATATAAAATTGTTGTAAACATGGCATGAATACTTCATAAATTATAGATACGTTGGAGACATATCACATGCCGGCCATGGAGCTTGCCGGACCTTCACCTTGCCGGCCCGGCCTTCCCGTCAAGTGTTGTTTTTGTGTTGATCTTGATACTTCGTCTTGTTCCTCTCCCCAGTTAGGTTCAACAACTGGGCCTTGAATCTTGGTCTTCTTGATGCGCTCCTTGACCTCACAAAGAGCAGCTCCTTTGGCTCGGAGTAGCTTAGCAATCTTGTCTTGGGTTATCTTCCGGCAAGCCCCCTTGTCGAGGAACTGCCACTGCCTGTGCATAAGTCTGGGGTACTAGGGACCCAAGCCTTAGTACACCGACAAGTCATGGAAACGAGGATTCTACTACATTTACTCAAATAAGATGTTTTGTATCCACGCCACAAATTCATATGGTTTCTATAGAGTTTTAACACAAAATATAGAGAAAAAATTAAAGTACTTAGATTACAATAGAAGTTTTATAACATAGTGGTAATCTAATAGAAGCCTTCCCCATTGTTGTTGGCCGCATGTGAAGTTGAAGGGTGTGTGCTACCATCCTCTTCATCTCGAACATATATGAGAGGAAAAGTATAGAACATGTGAATCTTCAATGCACGAAATTTACTTAGGAGGTTTTTAGAGTACCTGAATAGCTGATCACTTGCATAGCTGACCTGCAGTTCCGAACCTTGACGGGTCTTGCTCTCCTCTGATCAACCTTGATGCATCCCCCTTCTCACGCCAATTTCATATGTGGAGAAGCTGATCCTTAGGTTCGATCTAGGGTTTCTGAGAGCTAGATCAAAGGTGCCAATGACGAGCGTTTGGGCTTGGGGAGGGAAATAAATGGTTGTGAGGCATGTGAAAAAGAGTTTGAAGACTGGCATAATATTCCCCACAAAAAAGGTTGGCGAATTATTCCGTGACAACTAAACGAACGGCTCGGAGGATAAATTTGTAGAATCAGACATATACCATGTCCTAGTCGGGATTCTACAGTTTTTACAGGATACTACGATTTGGATCGTGACTCAACATGGTTTCTACCTGATCCGGATTCATAGTGGGACTTGTCTTCTGTAGGGTCATGAAATAGTAGGATTCTGGGAGTCAAATCACGACTCTAACTACCTTGCTCGCAGCTCATATACACACATAAAGGGATTGTTTGTTTACATTATTACTGTTGTGCAATGATTTTCTCTCTTGTCTCTAATCGACCCTAGGGCTCGTAGGTACTCTATATGCCAAGATTGGAACAAAGAGAGGTAAAGGCAAAGAGGAGTGGAAGGCTATGCCGAACATCGGTGATAGTAAGATTAGTGCGGTAGATGGAATCAAGTTGGTGGGCGAGATATAGTGCAGTCATTAAACGCCCAATGTGTTGGTCCGATTTATCATTAATAACTAATGTAACCCCGTGTGTGGGAAGGGCCTTGGTTGGCAATAGAATCTCGATTCGGCAAGTAGGCGGTCGTGAGGTTTTTTTTCTGGACACATTTCGCACAACAATTCGTTGGCAAGATATATGTAACAATGTTTACATGTGCCATGTTGTTTATCTAGAGAAAACCCCAAGCGCATGTACACGACTGCAGGTGAAACCTTTAGCCCTAACCTATTTCTTTATTTTTTGTATTTTTAATCACCTTTGCGATTTGGTCTGGGAAAATGGAACTTTTGAGTTTTGAGATGACAATTTCTTGTAGAAATTTCCTTTTCCAAAGCACCACTTCCCCTGGTTTGATAAACTAGGGAAGAAGGCTATATCTACACCCAAAACAGAGTCAAAGGTAATCATTAACACGAAAAACACTTGGAGGCAAACAAGTCTTTTCAACGATGAGACCAAGGTATGCAAAAGGCGTACATTCATTCTTACAATCCAGGAGGCCGACAAGCTCAATCAATCTATCCTCGGAAATATTAGTGGGCATCATGGAGGTTTTTGTTGTAGTTTGCTCTGAGGTTAGTCGATTCGTTGAATTTCTCCAAGATATCCTTAAGTATAAGTAGTTGTTGATTGTCAACACACATGATAATAAGAGTGTCATCAACACAATGTACAATGGGGAAATTCATATCATATGATTGTTCAATATTAAGCCTCATTAAACCATTTAACATGATAGCACTATAATCCACATTGTCAAATGAATCCGCAAAGTCAGTTTTCAGAATGTCAAGTTCTTTCTCGTGCTTGTGGAATACGTCAAGGTACTCAAAGGCCCAACACAGACAATGTTGTGTGGTTCTACTCTTGATGAACCCATACTGTTTTTTTACCAAGGATGGGAATGATGTTTTTTTGCAGCCTATCAGCCAACAATTTAGTACTCAGTTCCGAAATGATTGAAGTTCTGAGTTTGTCCAAAGTCAAATTTGTTTCACATTCCAGAGTGCAATGAATGCAACTTATTTGTCCCATGAAACTGTTTATGAAATATATTTTTGTTATATGTGGACTTGGTGTTGTAGATCTTAACACATTTTTCTATAGAGTTGATCAAACTTAAGAAAGTTTGACTTAGGACAAGCCTGTAACTTCAATTATTTTTGGTATTGTAGATGTAATAATAAATAATCTCGTGAGACTAACTTGAAGTTTGAGGTGTTAATATAAAAGTAAATAAATAATCTTGGGAGACATACTGACCAAAGAGATGGGTCTGTAATCAGCATGGCATTCAGGACGAAGAGTCTTGGGGAACTAGGGCTATGAAATGAGTGTCTACACTTTACAAATCCAGTTTTTTCACTGTAAAAATCAAAGCAAAACATACAGAACCGTTCCCTAACAAGGCGCCCACATTTCATGAACATACCAATAAAGCCATCAGGCCCTGGAGATTAGTTGGACCTTAATTAGTTTCTGCACGAACACAGCCAGCTCGGGCAATCAATCAATGATGATGACTCATGATTGTCGATTAGGGACACTAGATTGCTGTCATGGATATAAAAACAGAATAAGAAAAAACGGGTTGTTGCAAAGCTCACCTCAAGTGCGCCAGCCAGCTCTCAACAATTTTCCGCTACACTGTCTCCCAATAAACATAAACAAGGCATATGTATATAAAGAGTTGTGCACGTACCCTGAATAAGAAAGAACAGGAAATGGTTCGCACGTAACCCTGGGCTAGTTTAATCATGTACGCGATGATCAAACGCGGCGCCTCCGTACGTGCAAACTATCGGCGTTCGATTAAGATAATGTACGTGCGCGACAGTGCACACGTCCTGATTGCCCCGTTTGTTTGGTTCCCTCTGACATGCAAGTTTGCGCCTCTACTGTGTGCATTATTTTGTTATGCAAAGCGGGGAGGGCGCGTACGTGTACATGTCCTCCACGACGAGAACACGGGCGAGTGCTACGGCGCAGCTTACTTTTCTGTGCCTTGGAGATTGAGCAAGTGGGGTAGGTGACTGCGAAATGAGGTGATTAAGGGCATCTTCAAGGCGGACCCATAAATCTTTCGCAACCGTCCGGATCATGTTGTCTGGATCGCGAAAGCCATCCAACACCGATCTGTATCGGTCCGCGGGCGGTCTTGACGTGATTTCTCCGTAAATCGGAGACAAACGTGGGGAGGTTTGTGGGAGTCTGGACCGATCCCAAGCCCGTCTTTGACTGCCCTGGCCCTCCCAAAACACCTCCCGCTGCGCTCCCGCCCGGCGCCAGCTGCCTGCATTCATCCTGCTGTAGAGCGCGCCACTCAACATTGAAGACGGCTCAGCGCGGAAGCGACCTCTCACTACCTCCGCCATTGAAGCGACGCACCGGCCGAGGGCGCCGCCCGCGACGAGTCTTCGGTGTCCGCGCCTATTCAATGCCGGAGACGCGTGACTAGACGACGGGGCGGATATCTACCGTGCATGTTCCATGTCGTTGCCCGTCTGTCTGCCGCCATTAAGCAGGCTCGCCGGCCGAGAAACCCACTCCGGCGCCGCGCATTGACGCACACGGACTGCTTGCCTCACCAGAATCCGCTATGTAAAGGCGTTCACACTCGTCTAACTCCACACCACAACACAAGCCCCTCCACATCCTCCTCCCTTACACTACATCCTCCATGACCGCGAGCGGGAAAGCACTGTGGGATAGTCTGTCGTCGGAGATGAAGCACGCGGTGGCCGCCCTTGCCGCCGCTTGGCATAGCCTCGTGCCAGGCGGATCGAGGCCGGCTTGCCTGCCAGCTCACCCGAGGTCTCCGACGACGAGGACGACACCACGATGGTGACGGGCTCCGACGACTCCATCCCAGCTCCCGCGCCTCCTGTGCACACCGGCTTCACCATGGAGCTAGCGCAAGCATAGTTCAACGCCGCCATGGTTGAGATGTAGCCTGCGCGGCGCCTTTGTCGGTGTTCCAGCAGGCACAGGCACTACAAGAAATACGTCAACTTGCGACCATCACTATTGGTCACTAAATGATCATTGTTTTCCATTTGCGACCTTTTTGTGACCAAAAGCAGATGGTCAAAAGCTGGCCGTCGTAAACTGAAATTAACGACCTTCTTCGGGATAAGGTCGTGGAAGGCAACGACCAAAACAAAAGGTCGTGGAACCAATGACCTTTTGTTTTGGTTGTTGGCTGTCTGTCCAGGCTACGTCGGATCCGACGTGGCAAAATTGCGACGAATTGAAAAGGCCGTTGATAAGATTCAGCCCGGTCCAATTTGACGCTTTACATGGGCCGAGCCCATTAATACAGCCTTTTTACTGTATATTTTTCTGTTAATTTTCTCTAGCTACATGGGCCTGGCCTAACAATTTGGCCTTTTTTATTTCCGGCCATGGCCTTTTTATAGTGTTTCAATCAATATATTTTCAAGTTGGTCCCACAAGTCAGACGGGTCCCACTTGTCATAATCTCCTATATTGGTCCCACATGTCATAAATGTGAGAATTGTTTAGATTATTTTCATAAATGGGTCCCACTAATCAGGTTTCCATTTCACATGTCTTCAAATCACACAAATAATCAATATTTCAAATAGAACAGAACAAATGTAGAATTTCCTAGGCCTGGAGCTCCTGTACATAGTCTATTACAACCCAGATATGCCTACTATTACAATATTATAATTTTTACAGTCTATTACAGTCAAACAGAACAAATCTTTGTTGCGTAGGGCTACACGCGACTTCGAACTTGAAATTTCCTAGGCATGGAGCTCCTGTAAAAGGGTGAACACAAAGGCATCAGAGTAGCCTTTTCATTCCTGGAGTAGATATTCAAACCTCCAGGTTTAGTGTACAGACCATCGGGAAAATATATATTTAACGAAATTTCACATGAGAAAGTAGTTGTTGCTTCAAGTTTTAAAACTCAACCATTCATCATTAGTAGTAGCAATTTAATCTTACTAAAGATAGGGGCATGTACAACGTGAGAGCACACTACAGCCAGAACTTACACGCAAAGACCCTGGAATTTTATGCACAACAGCAGCAGATTAGCTATATGAACACAATACCAGAATTTTATGCATCATGAATGAAGAAATCAAAATAGGATGCTTTGCTTTACTTGTGTGCGGAGGATAAGCAAAAGCAGTAGCACATGCTTTTCCTATTTGCTTTGTTTTCCTATTAGCATCTCCGGTCAATTAAACAGGATGCAGCAAGTGATTACATTAACCCTGATTCAAATATTTGAAGTACTGGACAATCATTTCATGCAGCCATTCATAAACATACTACTACAAGGGAACTACAACTTTTTATTTTTAAGCATAATGTTTAAGTACATAAACGTTCCTCGAGAGTCCCTACACACTACTACTCAACTACTGTACGTGCTTAGTACTCTGTCAGTAAGCAGCAGAGGAGATTTAAAAGGAAGGACCATGTGTGTGTGTAGAAAACACACACAATAAACACTGAATATCACTAGTCACCCTACACACAGCAAGTTTCAGATGTTTAGAACAGATCAACTTGCTGAGCAGTTAGGGAATCACGAGAAGGAAGTGGGAGGGTGGATCACGATGGTCTCACCTTGTTGCTGTCGTCCTCATCCAACCCCGGCGACCAAGTACACATCCAAGCCAGTTCATGAATCCATGGGTGCTAGCTTGCCTACCAGCTCCATCATTGTTCCCCTGGATGCCACAAAAACAACCTGACTTGTAAGCATAGATAGAGAAGACCAAAAGCAAAACAACACACTAATGCTACAGTGCCTCAGAGTATAATCTTAATATAGCCAGCAACACTTAAAAGAAATAATATCTATAGATGATTCCATACAAAGTAGAATAGTTGTACTTGGCAATGCACACATAGCTACTAGTAACTGCACACATAGCTAATAGTAACTGGTTATATTGGTTCATTGTCATCAAATTAAAAAAGAACCAAAGGAACATACAAAGAGTACAAGAACAAACAAACCTCATTGTCTGATTTCATTTTAGCTACTAGAATGTTGTAACGGAACTACCACAATCCCTACTCATACAAGAAGTCCACAATAAATAGACAGATGGTTAGTGAGGTACATTCTCACAGCAACAGAAGCTTAAAATTAACAGAAATACACACACATCAAATGAAGTCACTAAGATACTTAAGTCCACCACATGGTGTAGGATTCTATGGTTGTATATTATTGCAACTCATTAACCAAATCGTTCGCAAGAGGTTGCGATATACTAAAAATCATGTCCATGTTTGAATTGGCAGCACAGATAATTGTTAATAACCTTGACCATGTCGTTCAAAAAATAACCAGGTCATATCAAATAAATAGCAAGATATTTACAAGCAAAAACTGGGACTTAAACTTCATACAAATAAAACAGAACAACTGGACTATGCCAAGAATATGCATCCCAAAATTAGTTACCAGGCATTTAGCTCAATAGTGCTTATTCTGCAAATTTACTTATCAGGCATTTAGCTGAAGAATATGAATCACAAATTTTCTGATTACACAAGACCTGATGAACACATTTTCTAATCACATCCATTTTCTAATTAACTAGCACCTAAATATATACATGCACTACTTCAGGACAAAGCGACTAGTTTTAGCCACAAGCCACAGGTATAAAGAATATACTAGAATGGCTTGAAGCTACAACTAATCGACCATTCATCTTTGGTACTGCAATTTTTTCTTCATAGGGACGCCGCTACCTGAGCTAGATACCACAGACAAAGCGACTCAACAGTACAGGAGAATGAAGTATTCTGTAACCATATTGACAGTGCCCCTCAGATCATAGCTAATATGGCCATCACCGACGACCCCAAACAATGGTTTTAGCGCCAAGCCACCAGCTCACCAAAATTGCAAGACAAGATGGCTTGAGGCTAAAACCAATCATCAATCGTCTTTGGACCTGAATTTCATCTTCATTGTACGTCAGTCAACCACAACGAAACTGCATAATCTTGAGAAATTCGATGCTAAGTCGAACGCGTTACGCATAATCTTGCAGTTTACTACTCTTATTGACTAACTAGAATCCAGGAAACAACCCTGGCAGTACAATTGACAGAGCAGAAGATTTTATTAGATTAGGTGAACCTTCTGAAAACTAACTATAGTTCTGATCAGCTGATCAGCAATCGATGAATCAACAAAATATGGAACAACATGCACTGCATGACAACTAGAGTATATGTATTGCACTCAACAGTGGATAGTTCTCATAAGAAAGTGTTCTCAGGTTACCCTTGCATGGATTAAATGTGAGCAAATAGTACATATCTGGATAAGGATTTGATTTAAAGTGCCAGCTATGGATAAAATCATGCACACTCCAACATAACCAGAATAGTAGCAACTAGAGCAGGACATTGTCGTACATGAAGAGCCCGACGACCTTCAGCAGAAATCAACAGGACCAACGGACGGATCCAGGGTTGTTGTCACTCCTACCTTCGTCAGTGAGTTGTAGCTGCGTAGGGGAAGGGAATCAAGCACGTATCAGCATCAGGGTGGAACGGAAGATGGTAGTTGGATCGAATCAAATCAATCCAAGAGGATAGGGGAAGAGGTACTTCCAGTATGCAGTCAGTCCACCTCCTGTATGGTCTGCGAAGTAGTTGTTGCCGCAACACCGGTTGGTAGCCCCTTCGTGTCTGGGTTCTCCACCTTGTTGTCCAGCCCGTCGTGCCTCCTTCCCCTTGTCGTGGTCGTGGTCTGCCCGGCGCAGAACAAGAAGAGATGGGATCTGCAACTGCCCTAGGAAGAAAGCAAAGCAAATCAAGTAGTGGCACATGAGATGAGAGGACATGCATCAGGCTATGGAGGAGAGTTAG
This sequence comes from Aegilops tauschii subsp. strangulata, assembly GCF_002575655.3. NCBI lineage: Eukaryota > Viridiplantae > Streptophyta > Magnoliopsida > Poales > Poaceae > Aegilops > Aegilops tauschii. The sequence continues at coordinate 488,337,061 of NC_053038.3, read as the reverse complement.
AACGAGTAAAGGAGGAGGGCTTACCTGGGCATCCAGCACGCCTCCTACCTCGCTGCCGTCAAGGGCCACTGCGTCAGCGGCGGCGGCAGCGAGATCCCCCATGCACAAGAGAAGGGGTGGAGAATGTGGCCGGCTAGGACCCTCCATGAGCCGTCTCCTGTTGCTAGTGCAGCAGCCGCCGCGGTTGGCTGCGGATCCGGCGCCGTCTTCGCCGGAACACGCGCGGAGGAGGGATCCTTGGCCATCTCTATCGCCCCTTCCGCGAGGAGCTAGGATTTTGGGCGCCCTCGAGGAAGGAAGGGAGGGAGGTCGCCGGTGAGGCTGGGGCGGAGGGGCCAAAAGAAGGGAGGAGGCGTCGGGGCTATGGGAGAAGGGGCCGGCGGTGGCGGGGGACGCGCAGGTGGAGAGGGAGATCTGAATCGGGGGAGAGGGGGAGAGAATGAGAGGGGATCGAGTGAGGAGGCTAGGTTTTTCGATGGGAGGAGGGTAGGGTTTCCGGAGGGATCTATTTTATTCCAGACGCGTGCGCTCCCCACCATCGGATCGACATCTGACGGCAGGCGGTGCTCGAGCCGCTGTCCAACGGGCCTAAGGCCCAGGCAGGACTAGGCTGGACAATTTTTGGCCCAGTTGAGTAGAATAGTTATGACAGAAAAAAAAACATGAACTCCCTCTATTTATGTGAAGAATCTACCAAATATTAGTTACAAAATTGAAAACGCTTACCTCCAGCCGGCCGATCGCGTGCGAGCGTCCGCTGTCTTCGTGTCCGTCTGATTGACTCCTGATCAGACGGTCGGGAGCAATCCCACCGTATCCACGTTTCTGCAACTCGGGCTTTGTTTCAGATAAGAGAGTTTACAACTACCTAGCCAGATCCCGCGGTGGGGCGGAGACTTGTGCGGCTAGGAGGGAAATGCCGTCGAGGATTACAGCCGGATCTCGCTGGATTCGGTGAGCATGGCGCATGGGCAGGAGGCCGGATATCCGGGAGCGACGGGGGAGGAAGACTCGTGCGGCTAGGAGGGCGACAGAGACGAGGATTCTAGACAGATCCGACGAGGATGGCGCGTGGGTAGGACGCGGGGACGTCCGGGAGCGGCGAAGGCTCGTTACAAGAGATGACGCGCATGGATGGATAGATCGGATGGCTCCTCGCATCAATCCTACGGCACGCCAGGCGGCGGATGTTTTCTACTTATCCACCGGTTGACGCGTAGCAGCCCCCTTACAAAATTGGACCGCAATTTATTTTAAAATATGTGCACAAGGGTGTGATACGTCTCCAACGTATCTATAATTTTTTATTGTTCCATGCTATTATATTATCAATCTTGGATGTTTTATAATCATTTTATAGTCATTTCATATCATTTTATAGTCATTTTTTATCATTTTTTGGTACTAACCTATTGACATAGTGCCAAGTGCCAGTTGCTGTTTTTTGCATGTTTTTTACATCGTAGGAAATCAATACCAAACGGAGTCCAAATGCAACAAAACTTTACGGAGATTTTTAATGGACCAGAAGACACCCAATGGGCCAAGGCTGCGCCTGGGGGGTGCTCCGAGGGGAGCACAACCCACCAGGGCGCACCAGGAGGCCCAGGCGCGCCCTGGTGGGTTGTGCCCACCTCGGGTGCCCCCAGACCGCCTCTTTGCTCTATAAATACCCCAATATTCCAGAAACCCTAGGGAGTCGACGAAATCAATTCCAGCCACCGCAGAGTCCAGAACCACCAGATCCAATATAGACAGCATCACGGAGGGGTTCACCACTTCCATTGGTGCCTCTCCGATGATGCGTGAGTACTTCTTTGTAGACGTTCGGGTCCGTAGTTAGTAGCTAGATGGCTTCCTCTCTCTCGCGGAATTCTCAATACAATGGTCTCTTGGAGATCCATATGATGTAACTATTTTTGCGGTGTGTTTGTTGGGATCCGATGAACTTTGAGTTTATTATCAGATCTATATTTTTATATCCATGAAAGTTATTTGAGTTTCTTTGATATCTTATATGCATGATTGCTTATAGCCTCGTATTTCTTCTCCGATATTTGGGTTTTGTTTGGCCAACTTGATCTATTTATCTTGCAATGGGAAGAGGTGCTTTGTAGTGGGTTCGATCTTACTGTGCTTGATCCCAGTGACAGAACGGGAACCGACACGTATGTATCGTTGCTACTAAGGATAAAACGATGGGGTCTATCTCTAGATAGATCTTGTCTACACCATGTCATCGTTCTTATTGCATTACTCCGTTTTTCCATGAACTTAATACACTAGATGCATGCTGGATATCGGTCGATGTGTGGAGTAATAGTAGTAGATGCAGGCAGTTGTCGGTCTACTAATCTTGGACATGATGCCTATATAATGATCATTTCCTGGATATCGTCATGGTTATTTGAAGTTCTATCAATTACCCAACAGTAATTTGTTCACCCACCGTTTTCTATTTTTCTCGAGAGAAGCCACTAGTGAAACCTACGGCCCCCGGGTCTCTTTCTCATATTATTTGCCTTTGCGATATATTTTCCTTTGCTTTTATTTTCTGATCTATTAAACCAAAAATACAAAAATACCTTGCTGCAATTTATTCTTATTTATTTTATTTGGCATTCGATCTATCAATCTACTACAATTTATTTCACGTCCGTTTGCCAATTTCTGGCGCCGTTACCCGGAAGGGATTGACAACCCCTTTTACACATCGGGTTGCGAGTGGTTGTTATTTGTGTACAGGGGCTGTTTACGTTGTGTTGCTTGGTTCTCCTACTGGTTCGATAACCTTGGTTTCATATCTGAGGGAAATACTTACCGCCGCTGTGCTGCATCATCCCTTCCTCTTTGGGGAAATACCGACGTAGCTTCAAGCGACATCAGGGTGTGTCTTCGAATGGCAAACAATGTTGCCTAAGGTAGTTTTCATTTTCTTTGGATGAAAAATTCATTTCCATTTTTCGAGTGCCCAAAATGAGTTTTTTTGTGAAGAGCCTACCATATATTTGTTCCAAAATTGGACCAAAACAATTTTCTAAAATAGTAGGCCATATTTAATGTACAATTAACCGAATGGTTGGGTGTCAAAAGTTTTGATGCACCTCTCGTGAAAAAGACAAATTTTCGCCGATTCAGCTGGAAGTGGGTCAAATTTGAACTGCAGCTGCCTCATAGTTTGCTCATGATTTTTTCCAAAAATCATTTTTAGATACAAAAGTATATATTTAATCAGAGAAACACCAAAAGTTCTACAAGATTCAACCCCTAGCTAGGAAGGTCATGCCCGCCGTTTTTACCGCATTTTGAAATGGGCATGATAAATTAAAAAAAATTAAAAAAATTGGGAAACCATCGCATTGTGTCATTATATGTGACCAAGTTACCAGGAAAAATAATAAACTTGTAATACGGTAATCCTTTTAAAAAAATGTTCTCAGAATTGAGCTATCATGTGTGAAGATCAATGGCTTTCAAGCCAAATGATCAATGTTATGGTAGCATTCATGGCATAGTTTGTTCAAATGACCTCATATTGTGCACAAGGGTGCATCTTGGAATGACAAAAAATGTTGGCTAAGGAAGTTTTCATTTTCTTTTGACGAAAAAATCATTTCCCATTTTTTGAGTGCCCAAAATGAGTTTTTTTGTGAAGGACCTAACATATATTTGTTGCAAAATTGGACCAAATCAATTTTCTAAAATACTAGGACATATTCAATGCACAATTGACCAAATGGTTGGGTGTAAAAATTTGTGATCCACCTCTGGTGAAAAAGACAAATTTCCACTGATTCAGTAGGAAGCGGGTCAAATTTGAACTACACCTGCCTCATAGTTTGCTCTTTATTTTTTCCAAAAAATAATTTCTAGGTACATAAGTATCTATTTAATTAGAGAAACACCAAAAAAATTCCAAGATTCAACCACTAGCTAGGAACGGTCATTCCCGCCGTTTTGACCGCATTTTGAAACGGGCATAAAAATTTCAAAAAAAATCAAAAAATTGGAAAACCTTCGCATTTTGTCATTACATGTGACCAAGTTACCAGGGAAAATAATAAACTTGTAATACGGCAATTATTTTAAAAAAGTGTTCTCAGAAACAAGCTATCATGTGTGGAGATCAATGGCTTTCAAGCCAAATGATCAATCTTATGGCCACATTGATGGCATAGTTTGTTCAAATGATCTCATATTGTGCACAAGGGTGCATATTGGAATGGCAAACAATGTTGTCTAAGGAAGTTTTCATTTTCTTTGGATGAAAAATTCATTTTCCATTTTTCTAGTGCCCAAAATGAGGTTTTTTTTGTGAAGAACCTAGCAAATAATTGTTGCAAAATTAAACCAAATAAATTTTCTAAAATACTAGGCCATATTTAATGCATAATTGATCAAATGATTGGGTGTCAAAAGTTTTGATCCACCTCTCTTGAAAAAGACAAATTTCCGCCGATTCAGTTGGAAGCGGGTCAAATTTGAACTGCAGCTGCCTTATAGTTTGCTCTTTATGTTTTACAAAAATCATTTTTAGGTAAATAAGTATCTATTTAATCAGATAAATACCAAAAGTTTTCTAGGATTCAACCGCTAGCTAGGAACGGTCATGCCCGTTGTTTTGACCGCATTTTGAAACAGGCATACAAAATTTAAAAAATCAAGTAATTGGAAAACATTCGCATTGTGTCTTTATATGTGACCAAGTTATGAGGAAAAATAATAAACTTGTAATACGACAATCTGTTTAAAAAAGTGTTCTCAGCAATGAGCTATCAAGTGTGAAGATTCATGGCTTTCAAGCCAAATGATCAATCTTATGGCCACATTCATGGCATAAGTTGTTAAAATGATCTCATATTGTGCAAAATGGTGCATATTGGAATGAAAAACAATGTTGCTTAAGGAAGTTTTCATTTTCTTTGGACGAAAAATTCATTTTCCATTTTTTGAGTGCCCAAACTGAGTTTTTTTGTGAAGGACCTACCATATAGTTGTTGCAAAATTGGACTCCATTAATTTTCTAAAATAATAGGCCATATTTAATGTACAATTGACCAAATAGTTGGGTTTCAAAAGCTTTGATCCACCTCCCGTGAAAAAGACAAATTACCGCCGATTCAGTAGGAAGTGGGTCAAGTTTGAACTGCATCTGCCTCATAGTTTGCTTATGAATTTTTCCAAAAATAATTTTTAGGTACATAAGTATCTATTTAATCAGAGAAACACCAAAAGTTTTCTAGGATTCAACCGCTAGTTAGGAACTGCCTAAGGAAGTTTCATTTTCTTTGGACGGAAAATTCATTTTCCATTTTTCGAGTGCCAAAAATGAGTTTTATAAAGTTAACATGATTGTTTTTTTGCAATTTGTTTTATTATTTTTTCTAGACTAACTACATTATTTTTTAATTAGTGAACATTTTTAATTTATTTTAGACTCTGTAGATATTTCATAAATTATTATATTAAGTCTAAAAATTAAGTAATTAGTTTGATTAAGTAAGAAATATTATTCTTATAATATTTTTTATTTTTACATGATTGGAATTAGCTAAGTATTTTTAGTTTTATGTTAATCTTATTTTTATTTTTTAGTTAAACCGGAAAGTGACTGGGCTGGTTTACTTAAGTTGTTGGGCCGGCCTGGCCCGTTTGGCCCACTGGCTCGGTGGCTGGGGAGACAACTCCCAACCGTGGCCCCTCTCTCTCTCTCGCCCGAGCTCTCTCTCTCTCTCTCTCTCTCTCTCTCTTTCTCGATCCCCTTCCGCCGTGACAGCACCGCCGTCGATTCCGATGTGCTCCAGCGGCTTCCGCCGTCGCACTGGCTATCCATCTGCTCCCCTCGCTCTGCCCTACCCTTCTGTCTGACTAGTTCCTTCGATTACTTTCTCTACTCATGGATCCCATGGGGTTTTGGTGTGTAGGGTTTCGGTGGTGGCTTCGCCGGCGTGCTCCGGCACTCCTGCTCGGTTTCCCTCGTCATCCGTGGCATCAACGTGGTGCAGGGTTCCCCTGGGATGGCGCTCCGATGTGGTCATGCCCCCTGGAAGGTGCCCTGTGCCCGTGGTGCTCATGGCGCACGGTGAGGCGTCGTGGTGGTGGTGCTCCTCGGTGAGCTCATCTCCATCTCCTCTATCTTTCTGTTTTAGTGATGGCGGCCATGGTTAGTGCCCTGGTTAGGTTATACACCTCCTGGATTCGCTAAATTGGCCTGGGTTGTCTCTCTGACATGTTTAGCTCTAGTGTTGGCTCTGTTATGCATATACTTGAAGATTTCTTCAAGTGCTAAATGTTGTTGTTGTTGTTTTTATAATCCAGTTCATGTTTGGTTGCTATCCTGTGAGCTCCTGTCATGCTCTGGTTTACATATGGATACTCTAGTTCTATAGCTATGTTCCTGGGTTTGCTAAATTGATCAGTGGTAGTGTTGATCTCTGATTGCTTCCTGTGGGACTCTTTTGTTCATATAACTGAAGAATTCTCCAGTTAGAAAGCTTCCTGGTCACTGCACTACTAGAGTAGTTCATGTAGGTGTGATATATGCTCTCTAGTTTGGTATGGTGTTCATTACTAAATGATTCAGTCCATCTGCTATTTCTTTTAGCTCTATTCTATTGGCAGGCTAGCTGTTAGTTCAGTTAAATTACTAAACTTGTTACAGTTCAGTTAATGCTACTTTGTGCTACAGTTAAGTTATGAATTCGTTTCCTTTCCATTGCTCTGTTTATGTGTGCTTGAAAGGCCTAAAAATTTATACTGGTTATATATATGGACATTATCTTATCTTGCCCAGTCCCTTCTCTCCTAATTCTGGTATTCAACAGATACTCTCCTGGTCTTAGTCTTTTCTCTTCATTCTCTCCTAAAATCTGATAAGAACAGATGCTTTTCTTGATCTTTCGCCAAGCCAATGATGCTGGTCTGAGGCTAATCTCACTGGGATATTAACAGATGCTACACTCATGCTCTATGATGTCATAGTCCTAGCACTTCTAGGCTATCTGAGGACAAACCCCCCAAAATCCTACCTTGATTGGAGTTTTCGTCCAACACATAGCACTGCTGCTACTAGAGGTATATGAACTGGTTTATATTTGTGTGCTAGTGCTAGTGCTGCTTGTGAACATGGTTGTAGATGTCCATCTGTTGTACCACTATGATTTTGTTGCCCATACACATTTTGGTTGAAGTTTATGTCCAACAGTATATACTATTACTGTTGTCAGTTAGCTGCTGATGCCATCTGTTGAAATATAGAGGTAGTACTGTTTTTAGTTCTATTGGCGTGTTTGTATTGCTATATATAGTTGCTAGGTTGTGTCTTGGGCCAGCTGGACTCATAGTGACAACTGTGCCCCTTCAATTATAACTTTGCAAATGAGCTGGTGCTGTTGTTATGGTGTTTGTGGTTGTTACTTGTTGAGCTGGTGCTGTTGTTGTTTGTTGGATTTGTGAGCTATGACTTTCACCTCTTGCTGTACATATATCCTGGACATACTCCAGTCTTGGACTTGATCTACTACATCTATTCTCCCTTGATACTTGATCATGTACTATTCCTTTTGTTTCTGATCTGGACATTTGATCATGTACTTGGCTTTGCTGGTTTTCTATTGGAAACTTCTCATTAAGGGTATTTGGGCCAGTTCCAAGTAGGCCTATGTGCCAGCTCATATAATAATGCATTTCCCAAAGGGAATGCAACATTTCAAACGTAACATACTCCCTCTTCCTGTATTGTTTCTTTTGCAGGTCTTGAACTTGAGGAGAAGATTATAAGAAGATCAAGAGAAGAACTAGAAAAGGATTTAGTCTAGGTTTAGTTTAGGTTGACTAAATGTATAGTAATAAACTGTAATTCCTGAATACTTTGTAAATGTAATTCTTGAATACTTTGTATTTGTATTTATAGTAATAAAATGTATTCCTGAATACTTTGTATTCATATTTATAGTAATAAAATATATTCCTGAATACTTTGTATTCGTATTTATAGTAATAAAATGTATTATTTCTTTTATCCAGATTGAAAGCTTTGTAATATTGCTTTCCACTAATTCATTTATTAATAAAGTTTCCTTTATTCCTTGTTGGATCAAACCAAGTGCTATCCAGACACGTAAGATGACATTGACACATGATATGACACGTAGGCAAAAATTGACACATAGACATGACACATAGGCAAAACCTATGAGGTGGCGCTCAATAAATGCATCCACGTTTACAATGTCATGACCATCTAGATTGGTCGTAATTGGCTAGAAATAAGGCAGCGGGCCAGTGATGCCTACTTATGACCATATCGTGTAAGGAAATAACGACCTTCCTAACCAAAATGATCGATATGGTTTAGGGTTTGGAGCCCCCTGAACAACTTACGACTAGTTGGCCTCAAATGGTCGTAGATTTACGACCATTTCTTCCAGGGTCACTGACAGAAGGTCACAAGTTGACATATTTCTTGTAGTGAGGAGGAACAGCGGTACAACCTCTTCCTCCTGGAGCAGCACTGGCTGGGGGAGGGACAGATCTAGGGCGAGCACGCGAGCAAGGAGGCCGTGGCGAACCCAAATTTCGTCGCGGAGCAGCGTGCCATCTATGATATCGTCCGCGCTCAAGACGCCGCTCACCAGGAAGCGTCAGCCGCGGAGGTGCAGCTGCAGGCAATCGGGGAGGAGAACATAGCCAGTTGCGCCTTCTACGTGTCGCCGACGAACCATCATCCAGCCCGGTGGGAAGACGACATCCAAGGTGCCACCATTTCCCTCGTGGACCTCATGTCCACCGGCGACGGACAAGGCGCGTACTCGTCCTAGGATGAGTAGGCCATGGGAGGCGACGGGGACTGGTGTCCCATGTGGGCCGGTCCGTCTCCCGTGTTCTACTCTTCCTCGCTGGAGACTGCACCTTCACTTCTTCGGTTTTATAGCCGGTGCTCATGGAGACGGTGGAAGGAGGACAATGATGTCTACTACGCAACCTTCTTCTTGTAGACGTTGTTGGGCCTCCAAGTGCAGAGGTTTGTAGGACAGTAGCAAATTTCCCTCAAGTGGATGACCTAAGGTTTATCAATCCGTGGGAGGCATAGGATGAAGATGGTCTCTCTCAAGCAACCCTGCAACCAAATAACAAAGAGTCTCTTGTGTCCCCAACACACCCAATACAATGGTAAATTGTATAGGTGCACTAGTTCGGCGAAGAGATGGTGATACAAGTGCAATATGGATGGTAGATATAGATTTTTGTCATCTGAAAATATAAAAACAGCAAGGTAACTAAGGATAAAAGTGAGCACAAACGGTATTGCAATGCGTTGAAACAAGGCCTAGGGTTCATACTTTCACTAGTGCAAGTTCTCTCAACAATAATAACATAATTGGATCATATAACTATCCCTCAACATGGAACAAAGAGTCACTCCAAAGTCACTAATAGCGGAGAACAAACGAAGAGATTATTGTAGCGTACGAAACCACCTCAAAGTTATTCTTTCTGGTCGATCTATTCAAGAGTCCGTAGTAAAATAACACGAAGCTATTCTTTCCGTTCGATCTATCATAGAGTTCGTACTAGAATAACACCTTAAGACACAAATCAACCAAAACCCTAATGTCACCTAGATACTCCAATGTCACTTCAAGTATCCGTGGGTATGATTATACGATATGCATCACACAATCTCAGATTCATCTATTCAAACCGACACAAAGTACTTCAAAGAGTGCCCCAAAGTTTCTACCGGAGAGTCAAGACGAAAACGTGTGCCAACCCCTATGCATAGATTCCCAATGTTACGGAACCCGCAAGTTGATCACCAAAACATACATCAAGTGAATCAATAGAATACCCCATTGTCACCACGGGTATCCCACGCAAGACATACATCAAGTGTTCTCAAATCCTTAAAGACTCAATCCGATAAGATAACTTCAAAGGGAAAACTCAATCCATTACAAGAGAGTAGAGGAGGAGAAACATCATAAGATCCAACTATAATAACAAAGCTCGCGATACATCAAGATCGTGTCGAATCAAGAACACGAGAGAGAGATCAAACACATAGCTACTGGTACATACCCTCAGCCCCGAGGGTGAACTACTCCCTCCTCGTCATGGAGATCGCCGGGATGATGAAGATGGCCACCGGTGAGGGATCCCCCCTCCGGCAGGGTGCCGGAACAGGGTCCCGATTGGTTTTTGGTGGCTACAGAGGCTTGCGGCGGAGGAACTCCCGATCTATTCTGTTCCCTGATGTTTTTAGGGTATATGGACATATATAGGCGAAAGAAGTCGGTCAGGGGAGCCACGAGGGGCCCACGAGGGTGGAGGGCGCGCCCCCTGCCTCGTGCCTTCCTCGTTGCTTCCCTTACGTATACTCCAAGTCTTCTGGATTGCTTCCGTTCCAAAAATAACTTTCCCGAAGGTTTCATTCCGTTTGGACTCCGTTTGATATTCCTTTTCTGCGAAACACTGAAACAAGGGAAAAAACAGAAACTGGCACTGGGCTCTGGGTTAATAAGTTAGTCCCAAAAATAATATAAAAGTGTATAATAAAGCCCATAAACATCCAAAACAGATAATATAATAGCATGAATACTTCATAAATTATAGATACGTTGGAGACGTATCAGCATCCCCAAGCTTAATTCCTGCTCGTCCTCGAGTAGGTAAATGATAAAAGAAATAATTTATGAAGTGTGAATGCTAGCAGGTGCACAAGTTTGATCAATGATAATTTCAACCACCTTTTCTAGCATCATTATATGTCATAACAGTAGCTCAACTCATAGAACTTTTCATGATCAAGTAACAAGCTATTCACATGTTAAATTATAGATCATAAACTTTCTTGAAAACTAACAAACAGTTCTGAGTCATCAAACAATTGCAATTCATTTTATTTTCAGGAAGAGTCTATGTCAGAGCTTTGATTTAGCAAACTCCACATACTCAACTATCATATAGTCTTCCATGATTGCTACCGCTCAAAGCATATTTTTAGAACAAATAGCATCCATTGAACACACAGAAAGATAGGGGCTTAATGTTTCGCATCCCAACTTATTTATCATATAGATAATTGTCAACAATAATAATTCATGATCAAATATATTTGAATGGCCATATATGCTTAGATCTTTCCATCACATGATGCTTGCCAACTAAAGAGTAGGTTGGAATGAGAAGGAATACTACTGACTCTTGCATAAAAGTAAAAGATGTAGGAGATATGCCCTAGAGGCAATAATAAATGATATTATTTATCTCCGAGTTCATAATTATGTTTATGTTCCATGCTATAACTGCTATGGTTCTCGAGTCTGCAATAACCACGAGGCTCGGAGGAAGACTCATATGCACGTGTGGAATAATAAACGGTAAAATGTATTCCTAGTCTGGCCTCTAAGACTAGCTCAAGTGTTGCATGATGGTTATGTTTTCCTGATCATGGGCATCTCTATGTCAGCAACCTTGAGGGCACAATGTTAAGAGAACATTTGTGTTGAATCGACCCGGCATGATGTTATGCTATGAGATTCATTCGTCACAAGTTTATTGGTACATAACACAGAGATGGTTAACGTTTGCATGATTCCTTAGACCATGAGAGTATCGAGTTTCTTCATGCTTGCTTCATGAACTTTGGGGTTTGTTAAACGTCATCCGTAAATGGGTGGCTATTACGGCGGCTTACGGGTTCATGGAAAAGTGTGTCAAGTAACTTGATAGCTCAAGATTGGGCTTTGCTCCTCCGACGATGGAGAGATATATCTGGGCCCTCTCAGTGTTACGGTATCCATCATCGTCTGGCCAGACACTTTGTGATTTGATCACGAGGATGCCGGAACACGATAACGAGAAAAGAGAACAATACCGGTAACGAGGTAACTAGCATAGTGGACAAGTTGTTGATCCACGGGAATGCCAACATGTCTCACCTCGGGTATTTGTAACATATCGCGAAGCAACAGGAATAGCACACGGCAACTGGAGGTTCACTCGAATATTTATTCGTGTGGGTATAGGGGTCAATATGGGTGTCCACGGCTCCGATGTTGATCATTGATCGGAAGGGGTTCCGGGTCATGTCTATACTTCACCGAACCTATAGGGTCACACGCTTAAGGGTCATCTATCTGCTGAATACTAGACAGGGAGTCTGAGAGAAAATCACCGAAAAAGTTTCGGACACCGAAAAGTTTCGGACAGCGGAATCGTACCGCAGAGAGAGGTCATCGGATAAGTTTCGATGATACCGAAAAGTTGTTTCGGGATACACCATTAAGTCAAATTGGTTTCGGCACATGCCTGATAATTCTTGGAGGATGCCAGAATCATTCTGGAGGCTTTTTGGAATTTTCTGAGATAAAAACCGGAAATGTTCCGGAGCTGCCGGAGCCACTTCAGATGCGTTTCGCAGATGAAAATCACTAAAACCGGAATTGTTTCGGAACGCGTTGAAAATCATTTTAGTGGGTACTGGAAGTGTTCTTAGCCCACATAAATATTTTCAGTTCGATCAGACGCTGAAAAATGTCGTCGTGAATAGTGAAAATCAGCTTTATGGTTACTTTATGGAAAGCCACCTTTTGGGGCTTTGCTCCAAAAGATCTTGGGGATGACATGGATGGATAGGAGCCATTTTTTGGGCCCCTCATGGGGGTGTGGCCGGCCACATGGGGTATCCCCCCTTGGGGACCCTCTTGTTCCTTGGTTTCACTCCTAGGTCCTTGTGGAAGGACTTCATTCATGTGCATTTTGGGTTTTTTGTGAAACTACCCTACCCCCTTGGGATTTCCTATAAATAGAGGTGGAGGGGCAGCCCTCCACACTCATCCCTTGCTCTCATACACATGCCATGCATTATCTGGCTTCTTCTCTCCCTCCCACGAAAAGAGTTTCGTAGAGCCGTAAGGCTGTCTGGGTTCCGGCAGGAACTAGTTCTGGACGGCGAAGCCCTGCCGGATAGATGACACCGTATGTGTGCAACTCTGTAGAGAGATCGTAGTTTCGGTCTTAGTTCGTGAGTGCCTCCCGAAGGGCTGTCCGTGTGACCGTCCGAGTTTCGAAGGTCCTCCCAAAGGGCTGTCCGAGTGACCGTTCGAGTTTCGAAGGTCCTCCTGAAGGGCTGTCCGCGACACCGTCCGGGGGGCTGTTTCGACCGCCTCCTGGAGGGCTGTCTGAGGAGCAGATGAGGGTATACATCCTCGCGGTTGGGAGGTTGTAAATCCTAGCTGCGGGGATCTGCACCGCCGATTGTCATCGACTCTACTTCCCGCTGCGCTATGAGTCGGTAACGAAAAAGATCAAACCATGTATGCAGTCTCCATAGTGGTCCTGGGCTGGTGCGTAGGTCGGAAATTTTTGTTTTCTGCTGCATTCCCCTACAGTGGTATCAGAGCCAGGTTACGATCCTGGGATACATGGAGATGTATGGGTATTGCATAATATAATTAGGTAGTAGATGAGATCTATTGCTGAAAATTATTTATGCGGGTGACAGATGAAATCTGTTACCCGAGGTTCTTGTTGCTTCCCTAGAATTTGCGTTTGCTCAATCTCGAGACAGCATGGTGGAATTTGACAAAGTTCTGGCAATCCGTGATCCTGATTGATCATGGAAGTGCTATCAGTTCTTTGGGTTCTGCCGTAGTCAAAAGAAAGATGAAATTCGCAGATGAAAGGGCATTGCAGATATGATCTGCACGGGGGTCATGCGTATGACGAAGTTTAGTATGGGGCTCGAGATTTAATTATCCCGTGTTTCATACACCCCGAGATGTTAATCTAGCAACCTGAATAATCATACTTGATGATAAAACGTTGGTAGCTGCGGTTTAAGTCAAAACCTTAGAAGCCACGTAAAATAAAATTTTGCATAAACCTATTAGAGGCGTCTAACTTGGTTTTGCAGGATGTGCATGTGATGTGGTATAGCAGTGCTCATACTAATTCGATTATGTATGAGATGACTATATGATGTAATTTGATTAACATGACCTGCGTGTCATGATTCGGCATGATGGCTAGAGCCATATGATTGCATTTTAATGACCTGCGTGTCAACCTTGTTGTAATGCATTATTTTGTTAGCTATAGAGATAGCAATATTATCTAGTGCATCGACAAGGTGGTGGCAGTGAAGGTGACCACCGACGCGAATGCCGAAGACGAAGAAATGAAATACTTCTCCGTCAGAAAGGGCTATACCATATCATGCTATTATGAATTCCCTGAGATGTTTATCCCTTATGATGCACCCTTCTTGATTGCGCGGTAGTCGCTTTTATTAGGGTGATCTCTCACTTAAAATATCAAGTAGTTAGTGTTCTCCCAAGTGTAGCACCGTCACGGCACCTATCTTTTCGGGGTGCGCCATGGATGCATGGGTACGAACGATTAGAGAAGTGTGAGGCGGGTGAGGTCAGACCTCGCAGCAAGATCACTTGGTTGTCTTGACGTTCATGGCAGGATCGTCCTGAGCTCGGAACACACGCATCGAAAGATGAGCAAGAGTCACATAGAGATGTGATCGGCAAGTTGGCCTACCGATTAAAATTCCCGTTATGAGATGATGATTCTATGGCGATGAATTGAAGTCTGGATCTTGTATCACTCAAAATTAATTGTGAGAGATATTGATTTGAGTGGGAGCGCACTGTTGAATTAACATGTTTAATTCTCGGTGCAATTAATTATGAACACTGTCTAAGTGTTTCTTGCAAAATAGTTATAGAATAATGGCTCGCGTTTCCACCTTCCCTATTAAAAGTGAATAACTGTTAAATATCTGGTTAAAACTTTACGATTGGTAACGTAATATGAGGATTGTCCTCAAAAGTGCCGAGAAGGACTTTGTCCTATCGCATGCTTTCCGTATCCTCCCGCTATGGATCATGTGACTCTCGTCCTTCGATCCAAAAGCTATAATTCCGTTTCAGTCAAGTGCAATATGTTTGCTTCCATGAAACCCAAACTTCGAAAGTTGGGATAGTTATATGATATTCATGGAACTGAAAAGTATTTTCAGATACAAACAAAGCAATGTTTGTTTGCAAGTATTAGTAAAAGTGTTTACTATGCATTTGACTGTTGGGAAAGGGATCCAGAAGAACGCCTGTCATATAATGAAAGGTGAATAAAACAACAACTTAAAGAGAAAGGAAGTTTCCAAAGGGTGTTAGTATGACTTACACGCCTAGGAAGTCCGGGGCTAACTCCACTCTTAAGTTGGGTGCTTCTTTTGCGAGTAGGAGAAATACTAAAAGTTAAACTGTTAGAAGTAAAAAGGCAGAAAGAAAGATGACTGGAATATCCAGCTCATGTATGAATGTCATACAAGTTTTTGTTGTATAGTAGGCTGGTCAAAGATATAGTTCTTGGGAATTATGGTTAAACATGTTAATCACTAATTCTTGGGTATTGTGAGTTAATCACAAAGATACCCGCTCGATTGCATTCAATTGCGAATCACTGTAAGAGCTACTGTGGCCTAAAAAGACTAGCCAGAAATGAGGTTAAGGTATACACAGGGAACATAGTAAATGTTACTATACCTTCCATCGGTGTATTGCCATTTGTATTTATTTTCATAATTCATTTAGAGTTTTACAAACTCTAGCCCATTGCATAAGGTATCTTGCAAGAAGGTTGTTCATAAGAGAACCTTTTATGTTCGATGTTATGAATAACACAAGGGCCATACTTTCATTATGAATGAGATGTATGTTGTGAATATTGATAATAATACAATACCTCTAGGTTTACTTTCATAATTCATTTTAGAGTTTCATACACTCTAGCCCATTGCACAATGTTTGTTGCAAAAGAGTTGTTCATAAAAACAACAATTGTTGTTAAGTATTATGAATAACATGAAGGGCCATGCTTCCATCCAAGATGGGATGTATGTTATGAATATTGAGGGTAATATGATACATCCATAACACTGACGCTAAATGTCGCAAGACTAAAAGAATACCACACAAGTGTGGCACTACATTTGGTCACATTGGAGAAACCCGCATGGAAAATTCCATTATGATGGATTTTGAAGTCTTTTTGATTTTGAATCATCTGACACTTGCAACTTTCCTCCGAAAAGTGAAGTGACTAAAATACCGTTCACAGGCAATAAGGAACGAACAACAAACTTATTAGTGATCATACATTTGATGTGTGTAGTCCGATAAGTGTTGTTAGTGGTGGATTTATTTATCTTCAGAAATGACTCAAGTAGATCTATGGATATTTACTTGATGAGACGTAAGTCTGGATCTTTTGAAATCATTCGAAAGGTTTTCAAAAATGAAGTAGAAGTTATTGTAACAAGAAAATTATGTTTCTGCAATTTGATTGCACAAAGGAATATTTGAGTTACATGTTTAGCGAATGTCTGATGAGTTGTGAAAGGGGTTTCATAACTTGCACCTCCCGGAACACCACTGCAAGTGAAAAGTCCGTCGAGATGTAACCTAACCATTTATGACATGGTAAGGTCAAAGATGACATAAATAAATTTGCCATTATCCTTTTTAAAGTGATGCTTTAGAGACTGCGGATTTTACACTGAAAAGAGCTACATCGGGTCTGTTGAAATGAAGCCATGGTATGGTACGCCCAACCATGTTATATCTTTTCTTAACATTTGGAATATGGGGCTTGTGTAAAAGGTTACAAACCTATTCCAAATCAGACAAGTGCTACTTTGTAGGTTATACCAAAATGTTGGGTATTCCTCCCTCACTATACCGAGGCAAATAGTTTTGCCGCGAAACGGTGTGCTTTTAAAGAGAATGGTTCTTTAAAAAAGGTGAGTGGGAGAATAGTGCAACTCGACGAGATAAACAGTATCTAAGTCATCAGATCAAAGGAAAGAGACCTTGGAAGTAATTCCAGAGTTTCCTACTGCGACTGATACGGAAGTCTCTACAATAAAATGTATGAACTTCGGTCGAACTTGCAGCTGAACCACGTAGGCAAGGCTCGTGCAAACCTCTCAGGTGCGCAAACGAGATATTGTTGTTAGACAACATTATACCTACGATACACAAGGAAGCGTTGATGGGTCCTGACTCCGGAATTGGCTAAATGCCAATACAACCCAAGTTAGTTTCCATATAAGTGATTCAAGATTAAAACCTTGATACACCTTTCGGAAGACTTAGAGTCTAACGAATATATGGAACTTAAAACTGATATGGATAAAAATGTTTTATCCATAAAGCTCGACTTGTTGAAATAACAAGTTCAAGAGTTGACTACGATGAGGTTGTTTTCATCGTAGCGATGCTTAAAGTCGGTTCGGGTTGAACTAGCAATTAATACATATTTCAATCATGAGATATGAAACATGGATGATAAAAGGATTTCCATCTGATGGAAATGAAAGCTAGGACTTGTATATGATACAGTCCAAAGTAATTTGTCGATCCAAAGGATGCTAGTAGGTATGCAAACTTCAGAGTTCCAGCAATGGACAGAAGAGAGCAAAATGGAGTTGGAATCTTCGTGTTTTGATGAAATGGTCAAAGGGGTTTTGACTTCATCAATGGGTAACGAAGATGCTTGTAATTCAAGAAAGTAAGTGGGAGCGTAATAATATTTCTAAAAACCTTATGTGCTTGGCACATTGGTAATTGGAAATAAATTTCTTGACACGAATTAGGACTTCATTTGAAAATAGTTTTTCGATGAAGTGCTTAGGCTAAATAGCCTCAATATTAGGCATGATGATCTATGGAGATAGATTTACCTAATGGGGCTAAGCAATGAATACATATTGACAAGATGCTAAAACCTTTTAGCATTTAAAACGCCAAGGAGTGATTCTTGCCAAAGTCACATGGAAGGAGTTTTTGCAAGACTCGGTGTCCCAAAACACTGATGAGTAAAATACATGATGCAGATTCCACACACTTTTGTGTTTGGATTAATCATGTATTCCATGGTATGTAAAACAACCAGATATGTCCGATACTCCCAAGGTGTTGCGAGTATGGATACTAAAGTGATCAAAGTACTGATCGTGGGACAACAGTGAAAGATGTCATTAAGTACTAGAGTAAGTACTGATGATATGTTTTCTTGCAAGCGGAGATCATGAAGAGTTCGTTGTAAAATGTTACATCGATAGTCTTCATCTTTTCACCGTGCGATTTTCGATTTAAGTTAAGGGTTTTGTGTAACACACAATGTGGTGGCACAGTTAGTTGGAATTTGTTCAAACTAGTTACTGTGGCGAATTCTATAACAAGGGCTAAGTATGTTGACGCTTTAGAAGCGACAAAGAAGATGTTGAATCATATAGTTCATTCATGAACTTAGTATAGTTCCAAGATGGCTTTTGACAATGGGACACTACTGCAGGTAGTTGCTCCATAACTCAGTCTGAGGAATCCAGGTTTGACCTGTGATTCACATACATACAAAGCCAAGTCCACACAAAATATGAATTTTGTGAAAACGTGAAAACGCGAGGACATGCAAAGATACACACGGAACTGAAGTCGTCAGATCCGTTGGACATCAGGCTATACCACAAGCGAAGCATATTTACACCAGTGTGCCACAGGTGTAAAGTGCATTAGCATTAACTAGATTATTGACTCTAGTGCAAGTGGGAGTCTGTAGGAGATATGCCCTAGAGGCAATAATAAATGATATTATTTATCTCCGAGTTCATAATTATGTTTATGTTCCATGCTATAACTGCTATGGTTCTCGAGTCTGCAATAACCACGAGGCTCGGAGGAAGACTCATATGCACGTGTGGAATAATAAACGGTAAAATGTATTCCTAGTCTGGCCTCTAAGACTAGCTCAAGTGTTGCATGATGGTTATGTTTTCCTGATCATGGGCATCTCTATCTCAGCAACCTTGAGGGCACAATGTTAAGAGAACATTTGTGTTGAATCGACCCGGCATGATGTTATGCTATGAGATTCATTCGTCACAAGTTTATTGGTACATAACACAGAGATGGTTAACGTTTGCATGATTCCTTAGACCATGAGAGTATCGAGTTTCTTCATGCTTGCTTCATGAACTTTGGGGTTTGTTAAACGTCATCCGTAAATGGGTGGCTATTACGGCGGCTTACGGGTTCATGGAAAAGTGTGTCAAGTAACTTGATAGCTCAAGATTGGGATTTGCTCCTCCGACGATGGAGAGATATCTCTGGGCCCTCTGAGTGTTACGGTATCCATCATCGTCTGGCCAGACACTTTGTGATTTGATCACGAGGATGCCGGAACACGATAACGAGAAAAGAGAACAATACCGGTAACGAGGTAACTAGCATAGTGGACAAGTTGTTGATCCACGAGAATGCCAACATGTCTCACCTCGGGTATTTGTAACATATCGCGAAGCAACAGGAATAGCACACGGCAACTGGAGGTTCACTCGAATATTTATTCGTGTGGGTATAGGGGTCAATATGGGTGTCCACGGCTCCGATGTTGATCATTGATCGGAAGGGGTTCCGGGTCATGTCTATACTTCACCGAACCTATAGGGTCACACGCTTAAGGGTCATCTATCTACTGAATACTAGACAGGGAGTCTGAGAGAAAATCACCGAAAAAGTTTCGGACACCGAAAAGTTTCGGACAGCGGAATCGTACCGCAGAGAGAGGTCATCGGATAAGTTTCGATGATACCGAAAAGTTGTTTCGGGATACACCATTAAGTCAAATTGGTTTCGGCACATGCCTGATAATTCTTGGAGGATGCCAGAATCATTCTGGAGGCTTTTTGGAATTTTCTGAGATAAAAACCGGAAATGTTCCGGAGCTGCCGGAGCCACTTCAGATGCGTTTCGCAGATGAAAATCACTAAAACCGGAATTGTTTCGGAACGCGTTGAAAATCATTTTAGTGGGTACTGGAAGTGTTCTTAGCCCACATAAATATTTTCAGTTCGATCAGACGCTGAAAAATGTCGTCGTGAATAGTGAAAATCACATTTATGGTTACTTTATGGAAAGCCACCTTTTGGGGCTTTGCTCCAAAAGATCTTGGGGATGACATGGATGGATAGGAGCCATTTTTTGGGCCCCTCATGGGGGTGTGGCCGGCCACATGGGGTATCCCCCTTTGGGGACCCTCTTGTTCCTTGGTTTCACTCCTAGGTCCTTGTGGAAGGACTTCATTCATGTGCATTTTGGGTTTTTTGTGAAACTACCCTACCCCCTTGGGATTTCCTATAAATAGAGGTGGAGGGGCAGCCCTCCACACTCATCCCTTGCTCTCATACACATGCCATGCATTATCTGGCTTCTTCTCTCCCTCCCACGAAAAGAGTTTCGTAGAGCCGTAAGGCTGTCTGGGTTCCGGCAGGAACTAGTTCTGGACGGCGAAGCCCTGCCGGATAGATGACACCGTATGTGTGCAACTCTGTAGAGAGATCGTAGTTTCGGTCTTAGTTCGTGAGTGCCTCCCGAAGGGCTGTCCGTGTGACCGTCCGAGTTTCGAAGGTCCTCCCGAAGGGCTGTCCGAGTGACCGTTCGAGTTTCGAAGGTCCTCCTGAAGGGCTGTCCGCGACACCGTCCGGGGGGCTGTTTCGACCGCCTCCTGGAGGGCTGTCTGAGGAGCAGATGAGGGTATACATCCTCACGGTTGGGAGGTTGTAAATCCTAGCTGCGGGGATCTGCACCGCCGATCGTCATCGACTCTACTTCCCGCTGCGCTATGAGTCGGTAACGAAAAAGATCAAACCATGTATGCAGTCTCCATAGTGGTCCTGGGCTGGTGCGTAGGTCGGAAATTTTTGTTTTCTGCTGCATTCCCCTACAAAAGATAGGCCCTTCGCAGTGGGAAGCAGGGATTTGCAGAGGTGCCAGAGCTCGAAGCTAAAACAGAGATGAAAATAATTTTGAGAGGTATGCTTTCATTGTCAACATAACGACCAAGAGTTCCCAATATCTTCCATACTACATACATTATAGGCGGTTCCCACGCAGAAAGGTAAAAAATTTACTCCCCCTCCACCAACATTCACACTCCACGGCTTGTCCGAAACAACGGGTGCCGTCCAACTATCAACATTCCTGGGGGAGTTTTGTTTAAATTATTTGCGATTTTGTTTTTGATCATAGGACTGGGCATCCCAGTTACCAGCCATTTTTTCGTGAATGATGAGCGGAGTCCACTCATCGTGAGAATAACCCACCTAGCATGGAAGATACTGACAGCCCCTAGTCGCTACATGAGCGATTTGGGCATACAAAACAGATTATTATTTGAAGGTTTAGAGTTTGGCACATGCAAATTTACTTGGAACGGCAGGTAAATACCGCATATAGGTAGATATGGTGGACACTCATGGAAGAAACTTGGTTCAAGGAGTTTGGATGCACAAGCAGTATTCCCGCTTAGTACAGATATTTTGGCTAGCAAAGGATTCTAAATAGCAAGCACCACATGTTAGAGGATCCATAACAATATAACTTCTATACAAATATACCCAAGCATAACTCATTATGTTGTCTTCCTTGTCCAACTTCAACTAATTTGCTCAGGTTTGAAAATAATTAATGGGGCTCACAATCATAGAAGATGTCCAAGATAGTATATTTATATGTGAAATCTCTCTTCCTTCAATATTCTTTCATGAATTGTTCAAGTGACCAATACAATGTTTGCTAACCTTCAAAAAATTTACCACCTCTACTTCTTATAGGTGAAGTCATTACTCCCCATGGGATAAGCATATGAAACATATATAATTTCAGATTTATGACATTCAAATCATTCAACCATTTACTCAAAGGATATAAGTGAAGCACACGAGTAAATGACAAACTACTCCAAAAAGATATAAGTGAAGATCAATGAGTAGTTAAATAATTATGTAGCTATGTGAAGACTCTCTCTCATTTAAGAATTTCAGATCTTGGTATTTTATTCAAACAGCAAGCAAAGCTAAATAAAATAAAATGACGCTCCAAGCAAAACACATATCATGTGGTGAATAAAAATATAGCTCCAAGTAAAGTAACCGATGAACGAAGACAAAAGAGGGGATGCCATCCGGGGCATCCCCAAGCTTAGGCTCTTGGTTGTCCTTGAATATTACCTTGGGGTGCCTTGGGCATCCCCAAGCTTAGGCTCTTGCCACTCCTTATTCCATAGTCCATCGAATCTTTACCCAAAACTTGAAAACTTCACAACACAAAACTTAACAGAAAATCTCGTGAGCTCCGTTAGCGAAAGAAAACAAAACACCACTTCAAGTTAATGTAATGAACTCATTCTTTATTTGAATTGGTGTTAAATCTACTGTATTGCAACTTCTCTATGGTTTATAAACTATTTTACTAGCCATAGATTCATCAAAATAAGCAAACAATACACGAAAAACAGAATCTGTCAAAAACAGAACAGTCTGTAGTAATATGTAACTAATGCAAACTTCTGGAACTCAAAAATTCTACCAAAATAGGAAGACCTAGATAATTTGTTTATTGATCTACTGCAATTGGAATCGGTATTTTATCACGTTCTGGTGATTTTAAACAATTGTGTTCGTGAACAGAAAGTTTCTGGAATTTTCAGCAAGATCAAATAACTATCATCCAAGAAGATCCTATAGGTCTTACTTGGCACAAACACTAATTAAACATAAAACTACATCTAACCAGAGGCTAGATCAAATATTTATTACTAAACAGAACCAAGAAGCAAGAAACAAAAATAAAATTGGGTTGCCTCCCAACAAGCGCTAACGTTTAACGCCCCTAGCTAGGCATGATGATTTCAATGATGCTCACATAAAAGATAAGAATTGAAACATAAAGAGAGCATCATGAAGAATATGACTAGCACATTTAAGTCTAACCCACTTCCTATGCATAGGGATTTTGTGAGCAAACAACTTATGGGAACAATAATCAACTAGCATAGGAAGGCAAAACAAGCATAACTTCAAAACTTTATGCACATAGAGAGGAAACTTGATATTATTGCAATTCCTACAAGCATATATTCCTCCCTCATAATAATTTTCAGTAGCATCATGAATGAATTCAACAATATAACCAGCACCTAAAGCATTCTTTTCATGATCTACAAGCATAGAAATTTTATTACTCTCCACATAAGCAAAATTCTTCTCAATCGGAATAGTGGGAGTATCATAAGAGACTTGAATACTATAAATTGTTTCCATATTAAAAGAGCAATGTTCAGAAAAAGGGTAATCATAATCATGACAAGTTTTATAAATATAATCATCACTACTTTTTATAGCATAAGTATCATCACAATAATCATCATAAGTAGCAACTTTGTTCTCATCATAATCAATTGAAACCTCTTCCAAGATAGTGGAATCATCACTAAATAAAGTCATGACCTCTCCAAATCCACTTTCATAATTGTCAAAATAAGATTCAACATCCTCCAAAATAGTGGGATTACTACTTCCTAAAGTTGACACTCTTCCAAACTCACTTTCATCATCATAAGTAGGAGGCATGCTATCATAACAAATTTGCATATCAAAACTTGGGAGGCTAAACATATCATCTTCATAAAACATAGCATCCCCAAGCTTGGGACAAACAAAAATTTCAGCAAATATATTCTCAAACTTGTCATTCTCATCAAACATAGCATCCCGAAGCTTGGGCCTTTTCATATCATAAGCATAATCACTCTCATCATTAATAGTGTGGATAGCACCAATAGTATAGCAATTATCATCATCACAATGAGTAGTAGGAGCAACATCATTTGGGAGAGATACCTTTCTACCTTTGCTTCTCCGTCTTTTCTTTTTCTTCTTCACATCATGTGTGGGTTCAATCCTCTTTTTGGAGCTCCTTATTAACGAGATTGGTTGGATAGAAGGCTCCTCCTCGTTACCCGATTCATCATAAGAAATAATAGGAGGATATTGGGAAGCCTCTTCCCTTTCATTAGTATTCTCTTCATCCTCTATTTGTTTTCTGTTCTTTATGTAATTGGCAATATAAGGATTTCCAATGCAATTCACCGCACAATACATATAAATTTCCTCTAGATCAAAATCAAGAAGTTTATAACGGGCAAATTCTGGAAGATGCTTAGTTATACGTTTCATTTCTTCGTAACCCATAAGCAAACTAAGTTCATTATGATGTGTAAGGGAAATCAAGTCATCACAATTTTTGGACACGATTAGATCATGAAACAATTTGCATCGGATAGTTAAATGACCACGTTCATTGCAAAGTTCACAAGTACGGCTAAGAAAATTTAAATTTTCAGCACAAACATCTAGCCTTTCTTGCAACCATTTAGTTTCTAAGTACTTATGCCTCTTACAAAATCTATCTTCCCTTTTTGGTATGTATTTGCAAACTATATGCACTCCAAAAAAATCGACATGCTTATAAGAGACATTTTCATCATGACTAGTGCAATCATCAGTAGTACTATGGATATTCAAAGAGTTCATACTAACAACATTGCAATCATGCTCATCATTCAAAGATTTAGTGCCAAACATTTTAATGCATTCTTCTTCTAACACTTTGGCACAATTTTCCTTTCCATCATACTCACGAAAGATATTAAAAAGATGAAGCGTATGAGACAAACTCAATTCCATTTTTTTGTAGTTTTATTTTATAAACTAAACTAGTGATAAAACAAGAAACTAAAAGATTCGATTGCAAGATCTAAAGATATACCTTCAAGCACTCACCTCCCCGGCAACGGCGCCAGAAAAGAGCTTGATGTCTACTAGGCAACCTTCTTCTTGTAGACGTTGTTGGGCCTCCAAGTGCAGAGGTTTGTAGGACAGTAGCAAATTTCCCTCAAGTGGATGACCTAAGGTTTATCAATCCGCGGGAGGCGTAGGATGAAGATGGTCTCTCTCAAGCAACCGTGCAACCAAATAACAAAGAGTCTCTTGTGTCCCCAACACACCCAATAGAATGGTAAATTGTATAGGTGCACTAGTTCGGCGAAGAGATGGTGATACAAGTGCAATATGGATGGTAGATATAGGTTTTTGTAATCTGAAAATATAAAAACAGCAAGGTAACTAAGGATAAAAGTGAGCACAAATGGTATTGCAATGCGTTGAAACAAGGCCTAGGGTTCATACTTTCACTAGTGCAAGTTCTCTCAACAATAATAACATAATTGGATCATATAACTATCCCTCAACATGGAACAAAGAGTCACTCCAAAGTCACTAATAGCGGAGAACAAATGAAGAGATTATTGTAGGGTACGAAACCACCTCAAAGTTATTCTTTCTGGTCGATCTATTCAAGAGTCCGTAGTAAAATGACACGAAGCTATTCTTTCCGTTCGATCTATCATAGAGTTCGTACTAGAATAACACCTTAAGACACAAATCAACCAAAACCCTAATGTCACCTAGATACTCCAATGTCACCTCAAGTATCTGTGGGTATGATTATACGATATGCATCACATAATCTCAGATTCATCTATTCAAACCGACACAAAGTACTTCAAAGAGTGCCCCAAAGTTTCTACGGGAGAGTCAAGACGAAAACGTGTGCCAACCCCTATGCATAGATTCCCAATGTTACGGAACCCGCAAGTTGATCACCAAAACATACATCAAGTGAATCAATAGAATACCCCATTGTCACCACGGGTATCCCACACAAGACATACATCAAGTGTTCTCAAATCCTTAAAGACACAATCCGATAAGATAACTTCAAAGGGAAAACTCAATCCATTACAAGAGAGTAGAGGGGGAGAAACATCATAAGATCCAACTATAATAGCAAAGCTCGCGATACATCAAGATCGTGCCGAATCAAGAACACGAGAGAGAGAGATCAAACACATAGCTCATGGAGATCGCCGGGATGATGAAGATGGCCACCGGTGAGGGATCCACCCTCCGGCAGGGTGCCGGAACAGGGTCCCAATTGGTTTTTGGTGGCTACAGAGGCTTGCGGCGGAGGAACTCCCGATCTATTCTGTTCCCTGATGTTTTTAGGGTATATGGACATATATAGGCGAAAGAAGTCGGTCAGGAGAGCCACGAGGGGCCCACGAGGGTGGAGGGTGCGCCCGGGGGGGGGGGGGGGCGCGCCCCCTGCCTCGTGCCTTCCTCGTTGCTTCCCTTACTTATACTCCAAGTCTTCTGGATTGCTTCCGTTCCAAAAATAACTTTTCCGAAGGTTTCACTCTGTTTGGACTACGTTTGATATTCCTTTTCTGCGAAACACTGAAACAAGGGAAAAAACAGAAACTGGCACTGGGCTCTGGGTTAATAAGTTAGTCTCAAAAATAATATAAAAGTTTATAATAAAGCCCATAAACATCCAAAACAGATAATATAATAGCATGAATACTTCATAAATTATAGATATGTTGGAGACGTAGCAGACAACACGGGCTTGAACGCCGGGCACCTCCGCCAAAGGATAGGTTTAGGGGCGGGTCTTTCTTTTTGTTCTAAATGTTCAAAATGTAGTTAAATCCACCGTGTTTGTATGGAATCCATTATGTTTGTACGAAATCCGGCCGTGTTTACATGAATTTCAGCCGTTTTGTTGAAAAATAGTTTGAAATGTAGGCGACTAGCGCTGGATGTCGACCTCCCGCATCTGTGTTCAGGGACGGATGCAGGAGATTTTTCCGGGTTGCCATTGGAGATGCCCTAAGGCCGACTCCAAGGCAGAGACGCGAACGGACATGCTTTTCGTCCGTTTCGTTTGCTAGTTTGGCCCTTGTCTACGTTGTCTGCGCCAATTCAGACGGTGCATCCAATCGGCCGACTCATTTTATCCGTTTGACATGCCCATTTGGCCCTCTGGGTCGTTTTTCAACTTGCATATATTCAAAATAGATAGCAAAAAAGGGAAATAAATAGCATTTTTGCATAGTACCATATGCCATGCTGGCATACAACATGGCACCGAAAGGATCGCCACGGCCATAGTTCAAGCAGCTTGTCCCTAGTTCATGACAAGCAAACAATAAAGAGATGATCAAGCATAGTCTCGGTCTTGGATGACCTTTTGCTTGCCCTCAAACCAAGCCTTTTTCTTGGGGGTCATCTTGCTCATGTCACCGCCATGATCTCCACTTCCTTGGAGATATGCGCGAGCTCGACTTCCTTTGCTCTTGTTTTGGCCGGCTCGCTTCAATGACTCGGTGTTGGTCTCTGCCGTGGTGCGCACCTTCTTCGGCTTGGACTTTGGCTTCTTCAGGGCCAAAACGGGACGGTGGCGGCGGGATTTGCCCCGTCAGTCATGACCGGAGGTTTTTGGGAGAGAGAGGAGGGAATGAGGTGGGTATGCGAAGATGGGCAGGACAGGGGAGGGTGTCCGCAGTGTGTTTGCGCGGACGCAAAACCGGCCTAAATTTAGGCTGAAAATGGATAACGGTGAAAAAAACAGACAACCATTTATTTGTGCCGACGCGTTGTGCCGTGTTTTTTGCTCACACGGTCCCAAACAAACAAGAACGGACCAAATGTGCTATAGTTGGCCTAAGTTGCCTAATCAATTTTTGAAGTTCTAGAACATTTTTATATTTGTGAACAAAATTTCCAAACAGGAACCTTTTTTTTAAATTCACATACATTTTTTATTTATGAGCAAAATTTAAACATGTGAACATTTTTTTGAATTTCTGAAGAAATTTAACAAATGGGGACTTTTCTGAAAACAAATAGTTTTTGGTTTGTGAACAAAATTTAAAAAGATGAACATTTTCTGAATTACCGAACATTTTTGTGAAATGAAGCGAACAAAATTTAAAAAACAGGAACATTTTTGTAAAAATGAAAAAATATTTGTAAAATGAGAACATTTTTTATAAAGAAAAATAAATCTGAGAAAGAAAAATAAAAATGAAAAGAAAAGAAAAACGGAGAGGAAAAAGAAAAAAATGAAATAGGTAAAGAAAAATAAACAGAAAGAGGAAAAAAGGAGAGAAAAGGAAAAAAGAAACAGGAAAAAAATAGATAAACATGACAGAAAAAATCTGGTTCAGAAACCTTCTAGAAGGTTTCCAAAACCGTAAAAAACCGGCTGGGAACCTCTAGAAGGTTCCCAAAACCGGGAACGCGGAAACCACTTAAACATGCCGGCCAATCTGACCGATCGACCGATCGCCTTTGCGAACCTGCGACATGTTGCCGCAGCACACAGCGAATAGGAAATTCTAGCTTCCTAGACGGTTTTGGGAATCTTTCGACCGTTTGTTTTTTCCTTTTCTGAATTTTGGTTTTCTGGACCTGTTTTCTATTTTTTTCTTCTTTTGTATATTTTTAGTGCGTGAACCTTTTAAAATTTATCGACTTTTCACAAATTCGTAAATGTGCTTAATATTTGTGAACTTTTTCCCCTCAAATACGGGAACCTTTTCTCGAACAAAATGTAGATTGTTTCCTCAAAATGATGAAAATATCAAATCCGCAGGACGCGTGACCTTTTTTCATGTTCGTGAAATTTTTGTCAAATAGATAAACTTTTTCAAAAATATGATTTTTTTTAAAGGTCAACAATCAAGTCAACAGTCAACAGACTTTTTAAAGTTTATGATTTTTCTTATAACCATATTTTGTCCAATGTCCATGGTCAACTAATCAAGCGTAAACTGGTCAATCTCTCGAGCGAGCCTGCCATTGCTGGGCCGGCCCATAGCGAGCTGGGTGAGCGCCAGCTTGCTAGCCAGGGCTATGAGCGCTGACTAGGAGCTCTCCACACGAACATTTAGCAAATGACTGGGCCAACCCAAATAGGTAGCCTACAAAGATATGGGTTTACAGGTTTTGAGAGGCATTTCCTATACAGCGCTTAAGGCGCCGCTTAAAGGACATCTGGTACAGGGCGCACACTGTTGGCGCCTCATCCTCGCAGCGCCGCCCTTCTTCTTCCTCTCAACCCTTTTGTGGTTTCTCTCTTATATCATGAACATACACCATGTTAAGAACACACACGTACACACACCTCACCGTGGAGAAAAATGGTTTTGCCTCTTTCTCCCGATGAGAACACATGGGCTACATTTTCCTCTTCTTCTCATTAACATAACAAGCTGATTACAATTCTTGAGTAGTACCCGCACACGCATAACCCGGCCACTAGCCCCACTAACACACGCACAATACTAGCCAACTACTTCCATGCATCTAATCTGTTTGCTAGATTCTCTCCTACGTCCAACTCATGCAGCTAACAAACTCACCCATAGCTAGCTAACTAACACTTGCATGCAGCCTCTTCTCAAGGTCATGCCACACGACCCAACCAAATGCATCTATCACTACTAGTACTAACGTGACATGCAACACACCCATCATGCACACTTGGACGTGTAATACATGTCAAGATTAATCCTAATACACACCACCCCTGTACACAAGATCCAGTAGCGGCCGGCCCATTTCTTTCTCTCTTTTTTTTGTTCTTTTCTATGCCTTTCCACCTGGCTTTTCATTTGTTTTCCTTTTTTATTTTTTCAACTTCAATGATTTTTTTAGAAAACTTTAAGACCTTTTTATAGCTTTCTGAACCTTTTTCAATTTTTTTTAAAATTGATTTACTTTTATTCAAGTTCTTTATTTTTATGTAAAATTAATAAATGTTATTCCAATTATGAAAGTTTCCTATTCGTGAACATTGTTTAAAATTTTGAATATATTTTTAAAAATATTGATGATTTAAAAAAATTCGAAGACTTCTTTTCAAAATTAACGAATTTCTTTAAAACTGTTCTCAAAATCGATGAACTTTTTTGAATTCCCTCTTTTGAAAATTCAGCGGTCTACCAGTCAATGGCGGACCACCGTGACTGGTTAACCCACGACCACTGAACTGTTTTTTTTTTATTAGGGAACGAGCGAACTGAAGTTAATACCTCTTGTTGGGCCAGCCCATAAGGATGCCGCGCTGAAGGTGCCGGTAACGACTCCTGTTTTTACGCTAAAACATAAGAGCTCCTGTTTTGAGAAGGTTCAGCTTTCGGATTTCGCTGGTTTAAGAAACATGCCAGAATATTTTGGACTGGCTTATTTTTTGTTTTTTCTATGGTTTTTACCATTAATAATCAATTATTTTTCCTTACTATTTATATCTATAGTTTTTTCTTTTTTTCTCGGTTAGTCTATTCAATTTTTCTTATAAATAATGTTTCCAAAATTAAAATTGTCCAAGCGTTATGAAAAATTATTCACAAGTTCAAAAAATGTTCTCGTGTTCAAAACTTGTTGACTTTTTTTTAAATGTTCATGTTTTCCGATAAACATTAAATAATTTAGAAGAAAGTTCATGGTTTTATAAAATTGTTCACATTATTCAGGAATTATTCATATTTTCAAAAAAATGTTCACGGTTTCCTAAGATGTTCGCCCTATTAAAATATATACGTGATTTCTGAAAATATTCATGTTTAAAAATTGTTCACTATTTATGAACAACTAAAAAAATTATGATTTCGAAAATGTTCACTCTTAAAAAGCAGATTTTGAAAAATGGTCACAAATTTAAACAGTTGTGTATTTAGAAAATGTGTGTAATTCCAAAAATGTTATAATTTTTACGAATATTCATTCAATTTTTCTAATTTTCTGAAAACGAATAAAAACCAGACAAAAATGTGTTTTAAAGTAACCGACATGTTGTAGTGCACCGGTTTGCTAGCGTTTGCATGTTTACTGTTGTGCATGATTTTGGAGAGCAACTAGTTAGTGGGTACTCCTTTGGGAGCTCCGCAAGGGTCACTTTTGGTGGGTTGGGAGTGGCACACTTGGCGCGCTCTCAGCCGCCACCATGTGTCACGCTCTTGGCGCTCCCTTCAAATTTCTTTTTGCTTTTTCTTTTTCTTTCCATGCTTGATTGTGTCACTTAGATGTGCAATAACTATGGCACATCTAGATGTGCCCTAGACAAACCCAAGAAAAAAACATGTTTACTTTTTTTCATTCCGCAAGAGACACATATTTACTTCTCGTGGAGGCATGGATTTGCTTCCGCGAGAGGCATAGTCGTGTCATCTCGGAAAAGGAAAAAAGTGTGTTTTATTTATTTTCTTCCGCGAGAGGGATGGATTTAGTTCTCATGGAGAAACAGATTTGCTTCCGCGAGAGGCACAGTCGTGCCTGTCGGAAAGGAAAAAAGACGTATTTTGGTTTTTATTTTCCTTGCACGAGAGGCATAGATTTAATACTCGTGGAGTCACGAATTTGCTTCCGCGGGAGACATAGTCATGCCTGGCAGAAAAGAAAAAACGCATTTTCTTTTTTTCCTTTCGTGGGAGGCACAATCGTGTTTTTTTTTTCTTTTTCTCGCGACAGGCACGAATTTACTTCTCGCGAAGACACGGATTTACTTTCGCGAGAGGCACAGTCGTGCCTCTTCGAAAGGGGAAAAAGCATGCTTCCGGTTTGGGTTTTTTCGTCCGGATTTTTCGTGAAAAAAAAGGTTTCTCGAAACCTATAAACACGGGAACTAATTTTGAAGACTTCAACGTGATGAATCCAATGGTAAAAATGGTTCTACATTTGGACACACGATTTAAGAGATAAAACATTCTGAATAAACGAATCTACGAAAAAAAAATTCATGTTGCGACAAGTGGCACGCATGCAATGCACCACTTGTCGCAATGGGACTGATATTTGCAAAGAGTACTCCTTGATTAGTCATTTCGATGATTTTGCTATAGTGCACGGCTGGCACTTGCACGCTACAATGGGCTGGCCCAGTCGGGTAGCGCCTGCGCGAAGCTCAAATCGTTTGAGGCAACACTTGTCGGAAAACCCTATTTGCCGCTCTTTGCGGCAAACAGTCGGGCTACCGCACAGGTATAGACCGAGCGCTCGGGGGGTGGGCCAGTTTGTTAGTGTTCCAACCATACCGGTTTTGGGAACCTTCTATGGATGTTCCCAGCCGATTTTTCCGGTTTTGGGAATTTTCTAGAAGGTTCCTGAACTGGTTTTTCTTTTTATATTTTTTTTGTTTTTACTTTTGATTAATGTTTCCTTTTTTGTCTTTTCTCAATATTTTTCTGTTTCTTTTTTTCTGTCTGTTTTTTATTTTCTTTCTTCTTGCTCTTTTCTTTTTGAATTTTTTTCTATTTTAACAAATGTTTCAGAAATTTAGAAAAAATTGAAATTTTCAAATTTTGTTTGATTTTTCAGAAAATGTTCCTGCTTTTAAATTTTCGTTCAGAAATTTCTAAAAAGTCTAGAATTTCAAAAAATGTTCCAAATTTCAAAAAGTGTTTGTCCTTTTAATTTCTTGTTCACAAACTAAAAAATGTTCGATTTAAGAAATATGTTTCTATCTTCCATATTTGATGAAAAATTGAGAAAATATTCATGTTTTAAATTTTGTTCATAAATTAAAAAATATTCGCATTTTTAAAATTTTGTTCATGAATTATAAAATATTCCTGTTTTCGAAATTGTGTCCATTTTAAAAAATTGTTCACAAAATCCAAAACGTGTTACCGTTTTCAAAATTTGTTCACAAATTCAGAAAACATTCACATTTTTCAATTGTGTTCACATAATCAAAAAAATCTAGAGATTTAAAAAAATGTTCCTTTTTTCCATATGTTTTCACAAATTTAATTAAGGAAATTTGTTCACAAATTAAGATCTGTTTGGGAATTTCAGAAAATGTCTAGTTTTCAAAATTTGTTCAAAAATTTACAAAATGTTCTGGTTTTTTAAAATGTTTCTGTTTGTAAATAATTCTTTTATAAAGTTGAAAAGTATTTGTGTTACATAAAACACTCAGGCTTTTTTCCAAAAAATGTTCTAGATGTTCAAAAAATGTTCGTGTTTCAAATTTTGGTTTGGACTTTCAAAGAAATGTTCCAGTTTTAAAAAAATGGTCGTGTTTTCAAATTTTGTTCTAGATGTTCAAAAAATGTTCTTGTTACAAGTTTTTATGGAATTTTAAAAAAATCGCATTTTGAATTTTCTTTGAGAGTTTAGGAAAGTTGTGTTTTAAAGAATAGTATCGGCGCTAGTTTTTTTTTCTTTTTTTGAGAAGGTATCGGCGCTAGTTACGGTTTGTAAGTATTTCGCGCAGCCAAATATACAACAAAGTAACCTAGCTCAACAGGTACTAGCACCTCTTCGCGAGCATCAGATCCAAGGGTTGATTCTTACAAAAGCCTGAATTTGTTTTTTTAGTTCGAGTGCTGTTCGCTAGCTTGGGCTGGCCCAGTCGCGTCGTCGCCCTGTCTCGACTGCTGTTTGCTAGTTTGGGCTGGCCCAGTCGGGTCGCCCCCTGTGCATCGGCGCCCTGTTGGACGCAACGAGCGTCCAGTAGGAAAGCTCCTGTTTGACGCTCGTTAGCGTAAAACAGAAGAGCTTCCGCGCAGGGGTCGCGCAAACGGGCCGGCCCATTGCTAGGCCACGAGTGAACGTCATACGAAAAAAATGTAACGAACGGAAAAACGTACAGCTGGTTGGATTCGAACCCACGACCGTAGACCGGATAGCCACGTCGCCAGCCACTACAGCTAGCTACTCAGATTGGTTTTTAGTACAACGTAGTTTTGAAGTAGGATGTACAGCGGCAGATCCCTTTTTTAATCTTCATCCAAAAATGAATAATGTTTTCTTGATCAAATTTTGAAACTCAAACAAACTGTTAAAACGTGTTTTTTTTCTAAAAACGTGAACTATTTATTGAAAACATGAACACGGATTTATTTATTTATTCATATACGATGAGCGATTTTCATACGTCCATTGAACATTTTTTAGATATATGATGAAAAAATGTAACTACACAGTGAAAATCTTTATGATATAGACTGAACAAAATTTAAAACATACTGAACATTTTTGTGATATACGACGAGCAAATTTTACACAATGAACATTTTTGTGATATACGCTGAACAATATTTAAATCAAATTGAACATTTTTGTAATATATGGTGAACATTTTCCAAATATACATTGAACACTTTTGTGATATACATTGAACAATATTCAAACATACATGGAACATTATGTGATATAAGCTGAAGAAAATTTTGAATTGTGAACAAATTTCTGAAAAAAAATGAAGAAAGAAAAATTGGAACCATGATTTTTTTTGAAATCGTGAACAGAAAATAGGAATTTCAAACTTTTTGAAAAAAAACGTAAAAACGAAAAAAAGGATAAAAGAAAAGAAAACGAAAAAGAAACAGAACAGAAGAAAAAACAGAAACAAAAAGGAAAAGGAAAAAGGGAAAGAGAAAAAAAGAGAAACCACAAAAAGAAAAGAAAACGGTTGAGGGAAGGTTACCAAAACCGGTTGCCTGGCGCTGCTGTGGAACTCTCGATATGGGCCGGCCTGTTTCGCGCGCGCTTCAGCGAAAGCAACACAGCTGGACGCTCGCGCGCGTCAAATAGGGATCGCCGTCCAGTAGGAGCTCCCACACTCGCCAAATCCTATTCGGCGGCTTAAGCGCCGAATACAGGTCATTTCGTACAGGGCGCACACCCCCCTGTACACCTGTACACTTGGTACACTTGGCCCGGCCCATCTGACTTGCCTGGCGCTGCTGTGGAACTCTCGATATGGGCCGGCCTGTTTCGCGCGCGCTTCAGCGAAAGCAACACAGCTGGACGCTCGCGCGCGTCAAATAGGGATCGCCGTCCAGTAGGAGCTCCCACACTCGCCAAATCCTATTCGGCGGCTTAAGCGCCGAATACAGGTCATTTCGTACAGGGCGCACACCCCCCTGTACACCTGTACACTTGGTACACTTGGCCCGGCCCATCTGACTTCCTTCTCCTTTGCTGTTTTCCTGTTTCTTTCCTTAAGTAGTGCGTCCGCCGTGTATCGAACCGCGCTCGTTAGATTAGGCAGCACCGGACTAACCAGTTGGATTAGATGACGGGATCTGCTTTTTATCTTTTTTTCGGTTCTCTACAAAATACAAAAAAGGTAGCTGTTTTTCTGTTTCTTTCCTTTTTTTTCTATCTTGTTTCTGAACCGGTGAGCTTTCTTCTAAACCGGTGAACTTCTTAGAATACGTTTTTTTTTTCAAAATTGATAAACATTTTTCATATTTGTGAACTTATCCTAAAAATCCGTGAACCTTTTTTCAAAAACGATGAACTTTTTTCAAATTCATGATTTTCTTATCAAAATCGATGAACTTTTTTCAAATCAGTGAACTTTTTTCAGAATCCGGTGAACTTTCTTCAAATTCGTGAATTTCTTTGTCAAAACTGATGAACTTTTTTCAAATACATGAACTTTTCTTCAAAAATCCAGTGAACGATTTTCAAAATTGATGAACGTTTTTTTCATATTTGTGAACTTATTCTGAAAATCCGTGAACCTTTTTCAAAAATGATGAACTTTTTTCAAATTCGTGATTTTTTTATCAAAATCGATGAACTTATTTCAAATCAGTGAAATTTTTTCAGAATCCGGTGAACTTTCTTCAAATTCGTGAATTTCTTTGTCAAAACTGATGAACTTGTTTCAAATACGTGAACTTTTCTTCAAAAATCCAGTGAACATTTTTCAAAATTAATGAACATTTTCAAATCAATGAACTTTTTTCAGAATCCGGTGAACTTTCTTCAAATCCAGTGAACGTTTTTCAAATTTGTGAACCTTTTTTCGGAATCCGTGACCTTTTTTTATTTTGTGATTTTTTTTGAGAAATTCAGGAATCCATTTTTCAGAATCGATGAACATTTTTATTTTTCATGATTTCTGTTGCATATTTAAGTTTCTTTTTCCGAAAAAACTAACTGGGACTGAAACAACCCTGAAATAGCGTCGTTTTCTGTTATAACACATCAAATTGACTGCGGTGCAGTGGTTAATGCGCCAAGCCCGTAGACGTTTGCATGCCGGTTCGAATCCCATTTCTCTCAGATTAATAATCTATATTTTGTTCCCGTTTCATTTTTTATCATGTTGCTAAACGAAACAGAGATAAAGCACGAAACATCACCCCGAGCGAAGTGGGCTTCGTACAATTCAGCCCATGAAGAAAGAATGTAGGCGCCCGTACTCCTTACGGGCGCTGAAGGCGCTGGCGAGGAGCTCTCCCCACACTCATTCAATAAGGAAACTACGATGAAGGAGCCTTGCCAGGCTCCTGCAAGGGTCTGTTTGTTTTGGAAAGCAAGTGCGTCAAATGGTGCATCCTCTGAGCGCTCTCACTAGATTTTGGGCTTTTATTTCTTACTAGGAAAATTGCCCGTGCGTTGCAACGGGAGAAAACGAGAAAACAATGGGACACGGTCGAGAAGGAGGGACTTAACTTGGGCAAGCCGAGATTGCAGTTGAGAAGGACAACCTGGGGGATGGCCAATGGCACGGTTGCAAGCAGTGCCCGTGCGTTGCAATCGATGAAAAAATTAACAAAACCTGCTTCACATGCCACTACACTCCACTTACATTCAAGTATGAAAAATGTTGAAATTAGGTTACCCTCATCTCTATAAGGTGCATATGCAGGTGTGTTGCCACGGATTGAATTATCCTTATTTGGATCATGAAGTGTTCATGTGAGAAGCTACCCTAATGTTCTTCATTGGCGCAGACTTAAGCTCCACACTTCTAAGAGTAGTGATGCATGAAATAGTCTTTTTGCGGGAGAAACCTACAATGTGATTTTAGGGGCATCTCCAACGCTAACCCGCAAAACGGACACCACATCCGTCCTCATACCGGGGGGGGGGGGGGCAATCCACGGGCACTGTTGCGGGAGACGACCATCCAAAGCTATCCATGCATGGCTGGTTGTATTTCAAAAGAAATTTAACAAAAGTGAACAAATTTGGTGGTTATTTAAACAAACCGAACGATAGTCATTCACACTTGAATAATTTTTAGATAAAACCGGGTGCTTTTCATAAAGATCGGAGCAAACTAATTACATTTCGACATATTTGGACCAAATCGTACTCTAAATGACCGCCAACGCCCGGTCGCCATTTTCTGCCGGCCATGAGCCCCGGGAACTGAAACTCCAGCTCCGCCTTCGTAGCCTCCACCTCCACAATCTGCATGCGGCTAATCGGTCGATGATTTTTAGCCCGTCAAACTTGGCTTCAACGGGAGCGAAAGGGCGGTGGCCTTCCTAGGGGCCGAGCGCAGCCGAACTGTTGGGGATCGTTGCAGAAATTTAAAATTTTCTACGCGTCACCAAGATCCATCTATGGAGTTTAGTAGCAACGAGAGGGAAGGAGTGCATCTACGTACCCTTGTAGATCGCGAGCGGAACCGTTCAAGTGAACGGGGTTGATGGAGTCGTACTCGTCGTGATCCAAATCACCGATGACCGAGCGTCGAACGGACGGCACCTCCGCGTTCAACACACGTACGGAGCAGCGACGTCTCCTCCTTCTTGATCCAGCAAGGGGGAAGGAGAGGTTGATGGAGATCCAGCAGCACGACGGCGTGGTGGTGGAAGTAGCGGGGATCTCGGCAGGGCTTCACCAAGCTCAGCGAGAGGGAGAGGTGTTACGGGAGGGAGAGGGAGGCGCCAGGGGCTGTGGTGCGGCTGCCCTCCCTCCCCTCCACTATATATAGGGGCCCTGGGGGGGCGCCGGCCCCTGGGAGATCCAATCTCCAGGGGGGCGGCGGCCAAGGGGTGGCTTCCCCCCAAGCCAAGTGGGGGGCGCCCCCACCCCTAGGGTTTCCAACCCTAGGCGCAGGGGAGGCCCAAAGGGGGGCGCACCAGCCCACCAGGGGCTGGTTCCCCTCCCACTTCAGCCCATGGGGCCCTCCGGGATAGGTGGCCCCACCCGGTGGACCCCCGGGACCCTTCCGGTGGTCCCGGTACAATACCGGTGACCCCCGAAACTTTCCCGGTGGCCGAAATTGGACTTCCTATATATAATTCTTCACCTCCGGACCATTCCGGAACTCCTCGTGACGTCCGGGATCTCATCCGGGACTCCGAAAAACTTTCGGGTTACCGCATACTAATATCTCTACAACCCTAGCGTCACCGAACCTTAAGTGTGTAGACCCTACGGGTTCGGGAGACATGCAGACATGACCGAGACGACTCTCCGGTCAATAACCAACAGCGGGATCTGGATACCCATGTTGGCTCCCACATGTTCCACGATGATCTCATCGGATGAACCACGATGTC
The DNA here is from genome assembly GCF_002575655.3 of Aegilops tauschii subsp. strangulata. Classification (NCBI taxonomy): domain Eukaryota; kingdom Viridiplantae; phylum Streptophyta; class Magnoliopsida; order Poales; family Poaceae; genus Aegilops; species Aegilops tauschii. The sequence continues at coordinate 488,298,979 of NC_053038.3, read as the reverse complement.
GAGGATTCAATCAATCCCGTATACAATTCCCTTTGTCAATCGGTACGTTACTTGCCCGAGATTCGATCGTCGGTATCCCAATACCTCGTTCAATCTCGTTACCGGCAAGTCACTTTACTCGTACCGTAATGCATGATCCCGTGACCAAACACTTGGTCACATTGAGCTCATTATGATGATGCATTACCAAGTGGGCCCAGAGATACCTCTCCGTCATACGGAGTGACAAATCCCAGTCTCAATCCGTGCCAACCCAACAGACACTTTCGGAGATACCCGTAGTGCACCTTTATAGTCACCCAGTTACGTTGTGACGTTTGGTACACCCAAAGCACTCCTACGGCATCCGGGAGTTACACGATCTCATGGTCTAAGGAAATGATACTTGACATTGGAAAAGCTCTAGCAAACGAACTACACGATCTTTGTGCTATGCTTAGGATTGGGTCTTGTCCATCACATCATTCTCCTAATGATGTGATCCCGTTATCAATGACATCCAATGTCCATAGTCAGGAAACCATGACTATCTGTTGATCAACGAGCTAGTCAACTAGAGGCTCACTAGGGACATGTTGTCGTCTATGTATTCACACATGTATTATGATTTCCGGATAACACAATTATAGCATGAACAATAGACAATTATCATGAACAAGGAAATATAATAATAACCGTTTTATTATTGCCTCTAGGGCATATTTCCAACAGTCTCCCACTTGCACTAGAGTCAATAATCTAGTTACATTGTGATGAATCGAACACCCATAGAGTTCTGGTGTTGATCATGTTTTGCTCTAGGGAGAGGTTTAGTCAACGGATCTGCCACATTCAGGTCCGTATGTACTTTACAAATATCTATGTCTCCATTTTGAACACTTTCACGAATGGAGTTGAAGCGATGCTTGATATGCCTGGTCTTCCTGTGAAACCTGGGTTCCTTGGCAAGGGCAATAGCTCCAGTGTTGTCACAGAAGAGAGTCATCGGGCCCGACGCATTGGGAATCACCCCTAGGTCGGTAATGAACTCCTTTATCCAGATTGCTTCTTGTGCTGCCTCTGAGGCCGCCATGTATTCCGCTTCACATGTAGATCCCGCCACGACGCTTTGCTTGCAACTGCACCAGCTTACTGCCCCTCCATTCAAAATATACACGTATCCGGTTTGTGACTTAGAGTCATCCAGATCTGTGTCGAAGCTAGCATCGACGTAACCCTTTACGACGAGCTCTTTGTCACCTCCATAAACGAGAAACATATCCTTAGTCCTCTTTAGGTACTTCAGGATATTCTTGACCGCTGTCCAGTGTTCCATGCCGGGATTACTTTGGTACCTTCCTACCAAACTTACGGCAAGGTTTACATCAGGTCTGGTACACAGCATGGCATACATAATAGACCCTATGGCCGAGGCATAGGGGATGACACTCATCTTTTCTCTATCTTCTGCCGTGGTCGGGCATTGAGCCGTGCTCAATTGCACACCTTGCAATATAGGCAAGAACCCCTTCTTGGACTGATCCATATTGAACTTCTTCAATATCTTGTCAAGGTACGTACTCTGTGAAAGACCAATGAGGCGTCTTGATCTATCTCTATAGATCTTGATGCCTAATATATAAGCAGCTTCTCCAAGGTCCTTCATTGAAAAACACTTGTTCAAGTAGGCCTTTATACTTTCCAAGAATTCTATATCATTTCCCATCAATAGTATGTCATCCACATATAATAAGAGAAATGCTACAGAGCTCCCACTCACTTTCTTGTAAACACAGGCTTCTCCATAAGTCTGTGTAAACCCAAACGCTTTGATCATCTCATCAAATCGAATGTTCCAACTCCGAGATGCTTGCACCAGCCCATAGATGGAGCGTTGGAGCTTGCATACCTTGTTAGCATTCTTAGGATCGACAAAACCTTCTGGCTGCATCATATACAATTCTTCCTTAAGAAAGCCGTTAAGGAATGCCGTTTTGACGTCCATTTGCCATATCTCATAATCATAGAATGCGGCAATTGCTAACACGATTCGGACGAACTTCAGCTTCGCTACGGGTGAGAAAGTCTCATCGTAGTTAACCTCTTGAACTTGTCAATAACCCTTAGCGACAAGTTGAGCCTTATAGATGGTCACATTACCATCTGCGTCTGTCTTCTTCTTAAAGATCCATTTATTTTCTATGGCTCGCCGATCATCGGGCAAGTCAGTCAAAGTCCATACTTCGTTTTCATACATGGATCCTATCTCTGATTGCATGGCTTCAAGCCATTTGTTGGAATCCGGGCCCGCCATCGCTTCTTCATAGTTCGAAGGCTCACCATTGTCTAACAACATGATTTCCATGACAGGGTTGCCGTACCACTCTGGTGCGGAACGTGTCCTTGTGGACCTACGAAGTTCAGCAGTAACTTGATCTGAAGCTTCATGATCATCATCATTAACTTCCTCCCCAGTCGGTGCAGGCACCACAGGAACACCTTCCCGCGCTGCGCTACTTTCCGGTTCGGAAGGGGTGACTATCACCTCATCAAGTTCCACTTTCCTCCCACTCACTTCTTTCGAGAGAAACTCTTTCTCCAGAAAGGACCCGTTCTTGGCAACAAAGATCTTGCCTTCAGATCTGAGGTAGAAGGTATACCCAATGGTTTCCTTAGGGTATCCTATGAAGACGCATTTTTCCGACTTGGGTTCGAGCTTTTCAGGTTGAAGTTTCTTGACATAAGCATCGCATCCCCAAACTTTTAGAAACGACAGCTTAGGTTTCTTCCCAAACCATAATTCATATGGTGTCGTCTCAACGGATTTCGACGGAGCCCTATTTAAAGTGAATGCGGCAGTCTCTAAAGCATAGCCCCAAAATGAGAGCGGTAGATCGGTAAGAGACATCATAGATCGCACCATATCCAATAGGGTGCGATTACGACGTTCGGACACACCGTTTCGCTGAGGTGTTCCAGGCGGCGTGAGTTGTGAAACGATTCCACATTTCCTTAAGTGTGTGCCAAATTCGTGACTCAAATATTCCCCTCCACGATCTGATCGTAAGAATTTTATTTTTCTGTCACGTTGATTCTCAACCTCACTCTGAAATTCCTTGAACTTTTCAAAGGTCTCAGACTTGTGTTTCATTAGGTAGACATACCCATATCTACTCAAGTCATCAGTGAGAGTGAGAACATAACGATAGCCACCGCGAGCCTCAACACTCATTGGACCGCACACATCAGTATGTATGATTTTTAATAAGTTGGTTGCTCGCTCCATTGTTCCGGAGAACGGAGTCTTGGTCATCTTACCCATGAGGCATGGTTCGCACGTGTCAAATGATTCGTAATCAAGAGACTCCAAAAGTCCATCTGCATGGAGCTTCTTCATGCGCTTGACACCAATGTGACCAAGGCGGCAGTGCCACAAGTATGTGGGACTATCGTTATCAACTTTACATCTTTTGGTATTCACACTATGAATATGTGTAACATCACGTTCGAGATTCATTAAGAATAAACCATTGACCAGCGGGGCATGACCATAAAACATATCTCTCATATAAATAGAACAACCATTATTCTCGGATTTAAATGAGTAGCCATCTCGCATTAAACGAGATCCAGATACAATGTTCATGCTCAAAGCTGGCACTAAATAACAATTATTGAGGTTTAAAACTAATCCCGTAGGTAAATGTAGAGGTAGCGTGCCGACGGCGATCACATCGACCTTGGAACCATTCCCGACGCGCATCGTCACCTCGTCCTTCGCCAGTCTCCGCTTACTCCGCAACTCCTGTTTTGAGTTACAAATATGAGCAACCGCACCGGTATCAAATACCCAGGAGCTACAACGAGTACTGGTAAGGTACACATCAATTACATGTATATCACATATACCTTTGGTGTTGCCGGCCTTCTTGTCCGCTAAGTATTTGGGGCAGTTCCGCTTCCAGTGACCACTTCCCTTGCAATAAAAGCACTCAGTCTCAGGCTTGGGTCCATTCTTTGGCTTCTTCCCGGCAACTGACTTACCGGGCGCGGCAACTCCCTTGCCGTCCTTCTTGAAGTTCTTCTTACCCTTGCCTTTCTTGAACTTAGTGGTTTTATTCACCATCAACACTTGATGTTCCTTTTTGATCTCCACCTCTGCTGATTTCAGCAATGAATATACCTCAGGAATGGTCTTTTCCATCCCCTGCATATTGAAGTTCATCACAAAGCTCTTGTAGCTCGGTGGAAGCGACTCAAGAATTCTGTCAATGACCGCGTCATCCGGGAGATTAACTCCCAGTTGAGTCAAGCGGTTGTGTAACCCAGACATTTTGAGTATGTGCTCACTGACAGAACTGTTTTCCTCCATCTTACAACTAAAGAACTTGTCGGAGACTTCATATCTCTCGACCCGGGCATGAGCTTGGAAAACCATTTTCAGCTCTTCGAACATCTCATATGCTCCGTGTTGCTCAAAACGCTTTTGGAGCCCCGGTTCTAAGCTGTAAAGCATGCTGCACTGAACGAGGGAGTAATCATCAGCACGTGACTGCCAAGCGTTCATAACGTCTTGGTTCTCTGGGATGGGTGCTTCACCTAGCGGTACTTTTAGGACATAATCTTTCTTGGCAGCTATGAGGATGATCCTCAGGTTCCGGACCCAGTCCGTATAGTTGCTGCCATCATCTTTCAGCTTGGTTTTCTCTAGGAACGCGTTGAAGTTGAGGGCAACGTGGGCCATTTGATCTACAAGACATATTGTAAAGATCTTAGACTAAGTTCATGATAATTAAGTTCATCTAATCAAATTATTCAATGAACTCCCACTCAGATAGACATCCCTCTAGTCATCTAAGTGAAACATGATCCGAGTCAACTAGGCCGTGTCCGATCATCACGTGAGACGGACTAGTCAACATCGGTGAACATCCTCATGTTGATCGTATCTTCTATACGACTCATGCTCGACCTTTCGGTCTTCCGTGTTCCGAGGCCATGTCTATACATGCTAGGCTCGTCAAGTCAACCTAAGTGTATTGCGTGTGTAAATCTGGCTTACACCCGTTGTATTCGAACGTTAGAATCTATCACACCCGATCATCACGTGGTGCTTCGAAACAACGAACCTTCGCAACAGTGCACAGTTAGGGGGAACACTTTCTTGAAATTATTGCGAGGGATCATCTTATTTAAGCTACCGTCGTTCTAAGCAAATAAGATGTAAAACATGATAAACATCACATGCAATCAAATAGTGACATGATATGGCCAATATCATTTTGCTCCTTTTGATCTCCATCTTTGGGGCGCCATGATCATCTTCGTCACCGGCATGACACCATGATCTCCATCATCGTGTCTTCATGAAGTTGTCACGCCAACGATTACTTCTACTTCTATGGCTAACGTGTTTAGCAATAAAGTAAAGTAATTTACATGGCGTTATTCAATGACATGCAGGTCATACAAAAAATAAAGACAACTCCTATGGCTCCTGCCGGTTGTCATACTCATCGACATGCAAGTCGTGATTCCTATTACAAGAACATGATCAATCTCATACATCACATATATCATTCATCACATCCTTTTGGCCATATCACATCACACGGCATATGCTGCAAAAACAAGTTAGACGTCCTCTAATTGTTGTTGCAAGTTTTACGTGGCTGCTATAGGTTTCTTAGCAAGAACGTTTCTTACCTACGCCAAAACCACAACGTGATATGCCAATTTCTATTTACCCTTCATAAGGACCCTTTTCATCGAATCCGTTCCGACTAAAGTGGGAGAGACAGACACCCGCTAGCCACCTTATGCAACTAGTGCATGTCAGTCGGTGGAACCTGTCTCACGTAAGCGTATGTGTAAGGTCGGTCCGGGCCGCTTCATCCCACAATGCTGCCGAAACAAGATAAGACTAGTAGTGGCAAGAAAATTTACAACATCTACGCCCACAACAAGTTTGTGTTCTACTCGTGCATAGAAACTACGCATAGGCCTGGCTCTGATACCACTGTTGGGGATCGTTGCAGAAATTTAAAATTTTTTACGCATCACCAAGATCCATCTATGGAGTTTACTAGCAACGAGAGGGAAGGAGTGCATCTACATACCCTTGTAGATCGCGAGCGGACGCGTTCAAGTGAACGGGGTTGATGGAGTCGTACTCGTCGTGATCCAAATCACCGATGACCGAGCGCCGAACGGACGGCACCTCCGCGTTCAACACACGTATGGAGCAGCGACGTCTCCTCCTTCTTGATCCAGCAAGGGGGAAGGAGAGGTTGATGGAGATCCAGCAGCACGACGGCGTGGTGGTGGAAGTAGCGGGGATCTCGGCAGGGCTTCGCCAAGCTCAGCGAAAGGGAGAGGTGTTACGGGAGGGAGAGGGAGGCGCCAGGGGCTGTGGTGCGGCTGCCCTCCCTCCCCTCCACTATATATAGGGGCCCTGGGGGGGGGGCGCCGGCCCCTGGGAGATCCAATCTCCAGGGGGGGCGGCCAAGGGGTGGCTTCCCCCCCAAGCCAAGTGGGGGGTGCCCCCACCCCTAGGGTTTCCAACCCTAGGCGCAGGGGAGGCCCAAAGGGGGGGCGCACCAGCCCACCAGGGGCTGGTTCCCCTCCCACTTCAGCCCATGGGGCCCTCCGGGATAGGTGGCCCCACCCGATGGACCCCCGGGACCCTTCCGGTGGTCCCGGTACAATACCGGTGACCCCCGAAACTTTCCCGGTGGCCGAAATTGGACTTCCTATATATAATTCTTCACCTCCGGACCATTCCGGAACTCCTCGTGATGTCCGGGATCTCATCCGAGACTCCGAACAACTTTCGGGTTACCGCATACTAATATCTCTACAACCCTAGCGTCACCGAACCTTAAGTGTGTAGACCCTACGGGTTCGGGAGACATGCAGACATGACCGAGACGACTCTCCGGTCAATAACCAACAACGGGATCTGGATACCCATGTTGGCTCCCACATGTTCCACGATGATCTCATCGGATGAACCACGGTGTCGAGGATTCAATCAATCCCGTATACAATTCCCTTTGTCAATCGGTACGTTACTTGCCCGAGATTCGATCGTCGGTATCCCAATACCTCGTTCAATCTCGTTACCGGCAAGTCACTTTACTCGTACCGTAATGCATGATCCCGTGACCAAACACTTGGTCACATTGAGCTCATTATGATGATGCATTACCGAGTGGGCCCAGAGATACCTCTCCGTCATACGGAGTGACAAATCCCAGTCTCGATCCGTGCCAACCCAACAGACACTTTCGGAGATACCCGTAGTGCACCTTTATAGTCACCCAGTTACGTTGTGACGTTTGGTACACCCAAAGCACTCCTACGGCATCCGGGAGTTACACGATCTCATGGTCTAAGGAAATGATACTTGACATTGGAAAAGCTCTAGCAAACGAACTACACGATCTTTGTGCTATGCTTAGGATTGGGTCTTGTCCATCACATCATTCTCCTAATGATGTGATCCCGTTATCAATGACATCCAATGTCCATAGTCAGGAAACCATGACTATCTGTTGATCAACGAGCTAGTCAACTAGAGGCTCACTAGGGACATATTGTGGTCTATGTATTCACACATGTATTACGATTTCCGGATAACACAATTATAGCATGAACAATAGACAATTATCATGAACAAGGAAATATAATAATAACCATTTTATTATTGCCTCTAGGGCATATTTCCAACACGAACTCCCATGCTCTACTCTTCCTCGCTGCCGGTGGCGCCCTTGGACATGCCGGCTTCATGGTCGTGGCGGCGAGGCGCGGGCGTGGCGGAGCTGGCAATTTCTTCCTCGTCCTTGATCTTCTCGTAGATTTCGTCGTCACCGTGCAGTCTGGACGATTGCGGGCGTTTTCAGGGTCGGCATTGGAGATGCCCTTGCATACTCTTTGAGAGTTTAATAATTCATTTAATGTATTTTATAAAATTATCAAACGATTTGAATTCTAATGATTTTGATTATATAGTTTTTTAATGGAAGGTTTGATTTGGGAGATTATATTTCAATCCCAATAATTTTCTTGCACTATTAAGTGTTGGCCCAAACGCAGGAAATATTATAAAAACAATGTTGGGGCCGAGTGGCTGGCACGTAGCACCGATCAAGCCATCACGTGTGCATCTGCATTCGTCTCCACCGCTAGCTTATCCATTCGTCTCCACCGAGATGCATCTGCATCCAGCTCCCTTAGAGCATCTCCAGCCGTTGGGCCCCCTATAAAAACAATGTTGGGGCCGAGTGGCTGGCACGTAGCACCGATCAGGCCGTCACGTGTGCATCTGCATTCGTCTCCACCGCTAGCTTATCCATTCGTCTCCACCGAGATGCATCTGCATTCAGCTCCCTTAGAGCATCTCCAGCCGTTGGCCCCCCAGGCGGCGACTTTACACGCCCCCGGGGGCGAGCCGGCGCTAAAATTGGCGCGGGGGCGAGCGGGTTCCCATCCGCTCGCCCCAGGGTCACCCCAGACACATTTTTTATTTGAATTCGGCAAAATTCGGCTAAAATTTGGCAAACTTGATATTCACATTGAACATGTTTGGCGTTTTACATAAATTATTTAAAAAAGCAAACTACGGGGCTGCGAAGAAGCCGATCAGCACGGCGAAGTCGCCGACGTCGCCGCCGTCCTCGTCGTCGTCGTCGGCCTTCTCCTTCTTGATGGCGCGGCCGCCACTGCTGGACCCCTGCCCGCCGTCTCCATGGTGGACAGGCGGTGGCGGCGCATCGTCGTCGTCGTCGCTGCCGTCGAGGACGACGATGCCTCCCTCGTCCCGGCCACGGCGGCGAGCTTCGAACCGTGCGAAGGCGGCGCACTGGCGCTCCCTCTCCAAGTGCACCCAGTCGTCGCGCGCCCATTTGAGGGCCGCTTCATCGTCGAGCGCCTCCTCCTTGACGGGCTCCGTCTTCACGACGGGGAGCCCCGGCTCCGACTTGATGGCGGCGAGGCCCGGCTCCGTCTTGGGCTTGACAAAACACGGAGGAGCCGAGGAGGTGGCACGCCGGCCGCCCTCGTTGATGACGATGCCGGCGCTGCGGGTGCGCCAGCCGAGCGGCGTCTCCGCGGCGGGCTCTGCCTTGACGCCGAAGAGCGCCGGCGAGCCGGAAGAGTGGGAGGAGGAGTGGGAGGAGGAGGAGGCGGCGAATCTCCTGGGCACCCACGGCCCGGTGCTCCGGCGAGGGGCCGGCACGGCCACCGTGGCTGGGTATGCCAGCGGCGGGTTATTGCCGCCCTCGAGGTGCACGGCAAAAACGCCTGGGAAGGGACTCTTGGGCCGCGGCTGGAGATGCTCTTACTTCTCTTGTTCCATCCCTCTTTCTCATCCCTGTGCTTCCACCGATATTCAGCTCTGGATGTGAAGCCTCCAAAGTCACTGGCGCCCCCCGTTCCCCCGGAGCGAGCGCCGCCACCGGATCCCGTCCCCTCCCCTCCCCTCCTCTGTGTGTGTGTCTCTCTCTCTCATTTCCTCATATCGTTCTATGCTTGCAGGTCGTCGGCGCACGCCCTGGCCATGGCGCGGTCGCGGCAAACCTTGAGCTGGATCCGCTCCTCGTACAGCTTGCACGCCAGCGTCCACTTGTACTCCTTCCCCTTGGAGGGCGACCCCTCGCCGGCGCCGTCGACCAGGTTCTCCGACGAGGTCCGCGTGTGCACGCGCCGCGCGATGGACGTCGACATCAAGGGTCTCTCCCTCCCGTCCACGTCGTCGACCTCCGGCTTTTCCTGCGGCTCTGACGCAGGCTGCTGCACATCCTCTTGGTGGTCTTGTCCGTCAGGTTGCGCATCTTCTTCAGCCTGCATGTTCTTGCTCCTCTATTCTTGCTGGTCTTCCTCGGTTCTCCTAATGGAGGCGATTTCTTCAGCTTGCAGGTCTTCGCTGCATTATTCGGCCACCTTCGACTCCACCAATGCTTTCGGTCAGATTCTTCTCGAGGAAGGTGGTTCGCAAGATTCATTCTCAATTGCATGGCTTCCTTTACACCTTTGAATGAGTCCTTCTGCAAATAGATTATTTCCACAGGATTGCACTCGATTTCATCGAGAACTCCCTTCAGATTCCCAGATTCTCATTGCCTTATTCGCTGTGAAATCGAAGATTTGTGTCTTGCTGACCCGCTCACGTTTCTTGGTCTCCATTGCCTGCAGACGAACATGGCAACACTCCAATCTCTTTTCCTCAACCGCATGTCCGCATCAGTACTGAATGTGATGCCAAGTCCCTGAAACACCGTTCCAGACCACCAGATCCGGAGTGCCGCCGCTGGATCCTGTCCCAATCACGCCTGCAGTCAAGAACCGGGACAGCGTCGTGCGCCCTTCCCCGTCTCCAACGCTCCAGTGCCCACGCCGTCGATGCTGTCGTCATTTCAGCATCATTCGAATGTGTGTGGATTTGGTCACTTCATTGCCTTCCCATCGTGTTTATCGTGTTGGGTTAACAACAGAGTGTGCGTGCGTGATGGCTGGATGTACCATGTACGGGCAGAAACTCTGTTGAGGGGACCGCGAGTTGAATACTAAACAATGCAAGGTCTTTTCTGTAAAACCGAAGCGTTTTCCTGTCACTTAAACAGGGACCGCGGGTTCAATTTTGGAAAAGCATAAGGACTTTTTTGCAAAAAGGATGACGACGTACGACCAGGAACAGTAGCAGCTTTATTATATTTCTTATACGCGTTTCTTGATTTTAGTTGGTTTGGGTTTTGCTTTTTGATTTTTGCATGTTGAGCAAAAAGAAATTGCGAAGCTCAGCTGTGTTTCTCGAAAAAGAAATCTGTTCTTCCACAAGAAGCACAATTTTGCTTCTTGTGAAAAAGTACGAATTTACTTCTACGAGAAGTACAACCGTGCTTCTAAAAAAATGTGCTTCCATGAGAAGCACAACATTGCTCCCCGTGGAAGCATATATTTGCTTTGGCAAAAAGCACAAAATATGTGCTTCTTGTAAAGGGACAAAAGTGAAAAACCGCAACCAAGCTTTCGGGCTCTGAATTTTTTATATAATTTTTCCTTTCTTAAATGTTTTTAGTTTTTTATCGGTTTTTTTTGCTTTCCTGGTTTTTACGGTTTCTTGTGTTTTCATGAAAAAATCTCATCAAACCTATTAACATGATATCTAATTTAGAAGATCTCGATGCAAGAAATCCAACAATGAAAATGGTTTAAAATTTGGATGCACAGTTCTAGAGATAACTTTTTTGAATAAACAAATATTTGAAAAATGTGAAAGCACCCAGGTTGCGACAAGTGGCACATGTGTAGTGCACCACTTGTCAGCGCCTGAGAAGATGGTGAGGCCTTTGCAAGGGATACCCATTAACTAGTTATTTGGTTCCAATAGGTGCTGCTTCTGATAGATGTGCACCGCTCCAATATGTGCTTCCGGTCTCCTATACATTGTTAGCGCCACACAACTAATACGTACTTCCTCAAAAAAGGTATCTCGACGCGAGAAATCCAACCGTGAAAATGATTTGGATTTTGGATTCATGGTTCTAGAGATATACCATTTTAAATAAACAAATCTTGGAAGAAGGGAAAACACCCACTTTGCGACAAGTGACGCATGTGTAGTGTACAACTTATCAGCGGATGAGAAGGTAATAAGGTGATCTTTGCAAGGGATACACCTTAACTAGTGATTTCTCTGCAGTAGGTGCTCCTGGTACCTTATACATTGCGTCTGATAGACGTGCACACCTCCAATAGGTGTGCACCGCTGCTCTTGGTCTCCTATACATTGTGTAGCGAACGCTGGTTCGTATCCACTGGAATACATGATCTTTGGTGCCTATGTATGAAGCACGGCTTATAAGAACTTTTTTGCGGTGATTGATCTATTTTTTTAGAATTTCAAACACAATTTTCTAGAAAAGCGAATATTTATTGAAACAAAAACATTTTCCAATTTATGAACAATTGTTCTAAATTTTGATTTTTTTAATGCGAACATTTGTTTTGAAATCTCAAATATTTTTAATCTTGAATAATTTTTAAAAAGAGGATATTTTTTTAAATGCGAACTTGTTTTGAAAACAAGAACATCTTTGGAAAAGAGAGGGGGTGGGGGGCAGGATTGTTGTTGTTATTATAGTCACTCATTATAGGGAGCACCATTTTGGCTCTAGGGAGCATATGCTACCATGAACAGTAAATTCAAAACAAATAGTAATAATTCTTTAAATTTTTGACTTTTTATGTAGTTGTTCAAGAGTGTAACAAGCTTGCTTGATAATTTACATGCAAAACGGAAATAGCAGTGCTTTGTCAACGGGAAAAACACAATTAAGTGTAACATTTGGAGGTTACATTTGACGTTCAATTTGTTTTGTTTTTCGCGCAAATCAAAATGCTTAAGATTTGCCTCTAAAAATTTGTAGGTAGCATTTGAGTGTGACAATGAACACATGTATTTTTTATTTTATTCTGACATTTGCAAAATACATTTTCGGCGAGTAGGAGCATATGCTCCCTAGAGTCAAATTGGATTTCTGCTCTATTTTCTTTTGATATATGTAGAGCAAAGAATTATCTTCAAACTCATGTTACTATGCAGTTTCAGAGTTTGCCATCGAGACATGATTTGATGTTGAAACCTCACTTGGATTTCATAAGCCGATTCGCTGAACAACCAAACAAGTGAATTCGTATTCATGCCCATTTCAATTCCTTTGTTGAATTGGTATTCTGGCCAATTCAATACGGAGCCCTCCAATACAAACATCCAAACACAACATAATAGTAATCGTCTTATTTGATCACTTCAACCATTTTTAAGTACCTCGTACCAATTACAAGGCATATGGTATTTTTGATGGTATGGGGCCGGTTTTTAATGAACTTGATTTTTTTATTTTTGTTTATAGAAGCCACTTCACGTTTATCTATCCTTATGTGAGTGCGAGCTCGAGTAGTCCGCGGTCGTTGGGAAAGAAGGACAAGTTTTAGATCTCATGCGTGCCATTGCCAATAATTTGCTTCTTTTTATGCCACTTATGTATAATACTGGTTTTGGATTTCCATTTTATAAATATTTCAGCCATAGTCGAAATCACTGAAATTCACCGAATTTCAGTCAAAGTCTGAAATTTTCATTTGAATTTGAATGGGATGAAGAGACCCAAGCATATATTTTAAAAATTCATAAATAAATAAAATTTGTGTTCTACTAAAATTGCTAAAATATTTTGATAGAAAGAAAGCTATTTTAGTATGTACCGAAATAAATAAATTTTTCTGAAATTTTGATGAAATTACACAGAAATATTGGGAAAACTTGGTTGTGTGGCCATTGCTAATGCTGACACCAGTCACCAAAGACGTGTTTGGTTGCCCGCATCGATTTTGGCTGCATTGCATGTGATTCTCAGATGGGCCTGACTGAGCAAAAACAACCTATAAACCACCATTTGCACATAGTTTGGTTACCCGCATATAGGTTAGCTGCATGAGGGAACTAATTTTGACTCGTCGTTTGGTTGGTTTCATCGCATTAGGCACACATATTACTCGTTGTTTGGTTGCAACCTTGCATAAGGTGATGTCACCACTTCTCAGTGGTGGTGACCTTACCACACACGATCTGAACAGTTTCACTCCTAGCTACGAAACAAATTACGGTTCATCCTATCTACTATCAAATGACAGTACATATTATTAAGAGCCATATGGATGAATAGGGGAAAGTTCATCGTTGATGCTAACTAGATGCAAGTCCATCTTCCTCTTCTTCTGTTGCTGTTAGTTCTTCCTCTTCCTCTTCTTCTGCCGCTGCTCTTGCTCTTGCTATTCTTCTTCTTCTTCTTCTTCAGATACTTGTCTGACCTTTGTTATCTCACATTGCCCGTGCCCACTCCATCCTTTTGTTCTTCCAGGCGTTGTCGAATGCCTCCACACCATGGCCGGAGCTGACAACATCGTCAGGCATCACATCTTTCTCCTTAGGCACCAGTTCATCAACATCCCATTGCAGGATCCAGTTATGCAGAATGCAACAAGTAAGAACAAGCTTAACCTAAGTGGGGAAAGTGTGGATGGCTTCTAATCTAGGATCTTAAACCTGTTCTTCAGAGCTCCAAAGGCCCTCTCAACAGTAACTCTAAGGCTGGAGTGTTTGAGATTGAACAACTCCTGTGGAGTTCTAGGATAGTTCCTACCAGCGAACTCGTTTGGATGGTACCTGGTTTTCCTGAAGGGTGGAAGAATACTTGGCCGACATGCATAGCCAGCACCTCCTAGGTAGAACTTGCCATTGGGGATGTTTTGATGCCATCAGGACGACTCGTGTTCTCACTGAGAATGTTAGCACCATGTGCTGACCCTTCCCCGCCAGCCACCACATAGGTGAACTTCATATTGAGTCAACAACAGCAATTACATTCTGACTTGTGTAGTGCTTCCTCACCCTGTATGCTGCAGATTGTGACCGAGGCACTCTGTCAGTGACATGAGTACCGTTTATTGCCCCAATGCAATCCTGGAATGGCAAATGAAGATTGTGTTAGTGCTCACCTTGAATAATACAATCATATCAAGCCATGAAGCACATACTTCCAGTGCTCACCTTGAAGTATGGATACCACCTTGGGCTAGTGCGAATCTAGGTAGGAGTCTGGCCGGTTGGTGACTTGATCATCTCTCCTCTCTGAGCCCCCCAACAGCATAGAGCACTTGCGTGAAGTACCTTGAGATGGTCTTCATTGATCTCCTGAACGTGTTGTGTATAACCCTGAACCTCTGGTTATGGTCAACAACATGGAGGAACATGTCCAATTGCTCTTCCACACTGGTGTGGATGCTATCTTGTAGCAGCCCCCTGCTCCTGAAGGTCTAGACAAGTCTGGAAAATGGTGCTCTTTTTATTCGAAGCATCCATAGGGTGATGAGCACATGGGTACATCATACATGACATTTCAGAGAAGTGCAAAATTTAGTTGGAAAGAATTACTAAGCCGAATCAAGCAAACACATGCCCAGGTGAAGGCTAACTTAGGTTCACACCACAATCTTGAACACATGGCTGCACTTTCATCTCCATTGTTGTTGGTTGAACTTAGGTATCACAGGGAAGAAATCCAACAACTTATGAGCTCTTGAAGCAATCGGTTTGGAGATAACAAGTTTCAAGTGAAGCTGATTCTATCAGTTTTTACATCTGATGTTTTGTTGTGCCACACCCATGTGGTAGAGAGACGAGGCCATAGGGGTACGTCAACAGAAGCTAAATCAAATTATCCTTCCAATGCAAAAAACCTCACATCATTTGGAGTTGTGAGTCAAAAGTACTAGTCATTCTCGTGGAAGGTGTCCAGGCTGTCAAGGCTTCGCGAATTTCCGAGGAGCTCTCCAACAACTCCCAAAGTTGACTGCTTATTCCCCCAAGGAAGGCATGCAAACCTTCTTACTTTTGAAACCATTTTCACACCTAGCTAAGTGTTGGGGAACGTAGCATGCAATTTCAAAAAAAAAAAATCCTACGCTCACACAAGATCTATCTAGGAGATGCATAACAACGAGAGGGGGAGAGTGTGTCCACGTACCCTCGTAGACCGAAAGCGGAAGCGTTTGTTAACGTGGTTGATGTAGTCGAACTTTGATGACCCACAAGTATAGGGGATCAATTGTAGCTCTTTTCGATAAGTAAGAGTGTCGAACCCAACGAGGAGCAGAAGGAAATGACAAGTAGTTTTCAGTAAAGTAGTGTCTGCAAGTGCTGAAATTGTAAGTAGCGGAGCAATTTGATAACAAGATAATTTGTAACGAGCAAGTAACCATAGTAACCATAGTAGTAACAAAAGTGCAGCAAGATAGCCCAATCCTTTTTAGGCAAATGACATGCCAAAACAGTCTCTTATGATAAGCAAAGCGTTCTTGAGGGTACACGTGAATTTCATCTAGTCACTTTCATCATGTTGGTTCGATTTGTGTTCGCTACTTTGATAATTTGATATGTGGGTGGACCGGTGCTTAGGTGCTGTTCTTACTTGAACAGAACTCCTACTTATGATTAACAGTCCCGCAAGCATCCGCAACTACGAGAAAAGTATTAAGAATAAATTCTAACCATAGCATTAAACTTTGGGATCTAATCGGTCCCTTACGGAATAGCGCATAAACTGGGGTTTAAGTTTCTGTCACTCTCACAACCCACCATCTAATGGTACTCCACAATTCATTCCCTTAGGCCCAAATATGGTGAAGTGTCATGTAGGCGACGTTCACATGACACCACTAAGGGAATCACAACATACATACTATCAAAATATCGAACACATATCAAGTTCACATGATTACTTGCAACATGATTTCTCCCGTGACCTCAAGAACAAAAGTAACTACTCACAAATGATAAACATGCTCATGATCAGAGGAGTATTAAATAGTATATTGGATCTGAACATATAATCCTCCACCAAATAAACCATATAGTAATCAACTACAAGATGTAATCAACACTACTAGTCACCCACAAGCATCAATCTATAGTTCCGGTAACAAGATTGAACACAAGAGATGAACTAGGGTTTGAGAGGAGATGGTGCTGTTGAAGATGTTGATGGAGATTGCCCTCCCCAAGATGGGAGAGTTGTTGGTGATGATGACGACGATGATTTCCCCCTCCGGGAGGAAAGTTCCCCCGGTGGAATCGCTCCGCCGGAGGGCAAAAGCGCTCCTGCCCAAGTTCCGCCTCGAGGCGGCGGCGCTTCATCCCAAAAGTCCTCCTCTTATTTTTTCTAGATCAAAATGACTTTTATACCAGAAGATGGGCACCAGAGGTGGGCCGAGGTGGCCACAACCCCCCAGGGCACGCCAGGGGGGCCTGGCGCGCCCAGGTGGGTTGTGCCCACCTGGTGGCCCCCCTCTGGTGGTTATTCGCTCCAATAATTCTTAAATATTTCATAAAAAATCCCCGTAAAGTTTCAGCTTGTTTGGAGTTGTGCAGAATAGGTGGCCTGACGTAGCTTTTCCAGGTCCAGATTTCCGGCTGCTGGAATTCTCCCTCTTGGTGTGTGCCTTGCAAATTATGAGAGAAAAGGCATTAGATTTACTCCAAAAAGCATTATTATGGATAAAAACATTATAAATAACAGTGAGAAAACATGATGCAAAATGGATGTATCAACTCCCCCAAGCTTAGACCTCGCTTGTCCTCAAGCGAAACCGGAATCGAAAAACATGTCCACATGCTTTGAGAGAGAGGTGTCGATAAAAACAAAATACGCACATAGAAGCATCATGTTGATTATTATAACAGCAACAAAATTAAACATAGGACTTTTATCATAGAACTTTTATCATATACTTCTCATGAATAACTAATAGTTCATCACACAATCGAAGTATAAAGCAAAAACTCTATTAGAAACCAACAAACTATGTTCTCAGTCAACTTTGCAACTACAATTCATCATCTTTTCAGGAAGGGTCACGTATCGGAGCCTTTAGGCAAGTCCACATACTCAACCATCATACAGTCTTCTATGATTGCTAACACTCACCTCGTACCCATGAGCAAAACGTTTCAACCGGACACATAGAAAGACAGGGGCTTATAGTTTCGCCTCCCAACATACTCACCTCAAGGGTGATGTCAACAATAATAACTCATGCTATCTATATTCAACTGGACATATGTGCCTAAATCTTTCCTCACCACATGATGCTTGCCAAAGGAGAAAAATAAAAGGAATAGAAGGAAAACTTTGACTCTTTGCATAAAAGTAAATACATAAAAGTAAAAGATAGGCCCTTCGCAGAGGGAAGCAGAGGTTGCCATGCACGTATTTGTTTGTATGCCCAATTTCTTAGTGCAAGAGAACGTCACGTTGTATTGCCCCTTAAGATGACAACCTTTATTATGCAGTCTGTCACTTTTATTCTTTGCCATCCAAGTTCGTACAACGCTCAATTTTCTCTTACACTAAATGATCTCACACTTTTAGAAGCAATTTTTATTGCCTTTTTGCACCGATGACAACTTACTTGAGGGATCTTGCTCAATCCCTAGGTAGGTATGGTGGACACTTGAAAATAAGATTTGGGTTTAAGGGTTTTTGGATGCACAAGTAGTATCTCTACTTAGTGCGGAATTTTTGGCTAGCAAAGATAGGGGGCAAGCATCACATGTTAAAGGATCTATGACAATATGACTTCTATGTGAATATAAACAAACATAAACCATTAAGTTGTCTTCCTTGTCCAACGTCAACAATTTTGGCATATAATATTTTGATGAGGGCTCACAATCATAAAAGATTTTTAGGATAGTATATTTATATGTGAATCTTCTCTTCCCTTATTAATTCTTTCATGAGTTGCATCATTGACTAATGCTATGTTTGTCAATCTCTAATAAAATTTTCTACTTATACCTTTCCTTATGTGGTGCCATCACCTACCATAAGATTAGTATATGATCTTAATGACTTATTTCCTTTCTCTTCTTCCTTCTTTATTTCTTTTCTTTTATTTGCAACATGAAAGTAAAGAAAGAAAAATCTCACACTAAA
Source organism: Aegilops tauschii subsp. strangulata (assembly GCF_002575655.3). Taxonomy (NCBI): domain Eukaryota; kingdom Viridiplantae; phylum Streptophyta; class Magnoliopsida; order Poales; family Poaceae; genus Aegilops; species Aegilops tauschii. Next base: position 488,280,440 of record NC_053038.3, on the reverse strand, counting down.
CTTTATTATATAACTTGCACATATTACAAGGATAGATCACTAAGCAATTCTCAAAGAAGAAAGGATCGAACTAAACTTTTATTCATCTAATGCAAAACATCGAACTAAAATAAGTAAAGCAATAAGATAGTGGGATGATACGATACCGGGGCACCTCCCCCAAGCTTGGCGGAAGCCAAGGGGAGTGCCCTTACCCGATACTCAGTTCTCCTTGGGTGGCGAAGAAGATGATGGTGGTGGTGATGACAATTGTGCCTTCAACTTTTTAATATTGTAGTTGAGGAGAGCAATATCCTCCTTTAAATCATCGACTTCCAACTCCAGCTTTAAGATCTTGTCACATAAATCCCCTTTGCTTTTGTGCCTAAAACGAAAAGGAATAGATCCATTTTTAGATCGGTTAGCTCTCTTGGGGAGACTTGACTTCTTGAACTCCACGTGCATATCCCCAGGTTGAGGTAGAGGAACATCCTCCTCCACTGAGCTTGAATCATCAACCCTCATCAAGTGAGCATCCTCCTCGTCATCTGTAGTTCGAGCATAAGGAGATAGATCCCCATGAGTCTTTGGGTCAGCAATAAGATGTGAGAGATAGGCCTCTCCGTCGAAGTCTTGGGACGACATATTTTCAAAACTGCGCAGAAAACAGCAAGAAAAGAGAACAGAGGATTTTTTTCCGCGATACGGTGGTTAACAGGTTCGGGAAGTATATATAGATTTTTTATCTTGGAGGACAAGCATACGGGAGAAAAACGGAGTACGGAAGGTGTCCCAGGTGGGCACAACCCACCTGGGCGCGCCAGGCAAGCCTCGCGCACCCTGCTGTATTGTGCCCACTAGGGTACGCTTCCTGGAAGTTTCTTTATTTCCAAAATTCTAAAATATTCCAAAACTGATAAAAAATATTTTTGCGGATTTTTTGGAGTCCGTTTACTTACCGTATCACGTACCTCCTTATTTTCACGATTCTGGAGTGCTCCGGAAGGACTCTTTTATGTGCTCCTCCGGTGTCAAAGTTTGGATAATATTACTTTCAACATTAATGGGCGTACCTAAGATATAATGCCTTATTCGTTGCCCATTGACAACCTTCCGGTTAGTACCTTCGGAATTATTTATTTTGATGGCTCCAGACCGGTAAACCTCCTCGATGACATATGGGCCTTCCCATTTTGAGAGGAGTTTTCCTGCAAAGAATCTGAAACGAGAGTTGTACAAAAGAACATATTCTCCGACTTTAAACTCATGCTTTTGAATTCTTTTGTCATGCCATCTTTTGACTTTTTCTTTAAATAAATTTGCATTTTCATAAGCTTGGGTTCTCCATTCATCTAATGAGCTAATATCAAATATCCTCTTTTCACCAGCAAGTTTGAAGTCATAACTGAGCTCTTTGATTGCCCAAAATGCTTTATGTTCTAACTCAAGATGCAAATGACAAGCTTTTCCATAAACCATTTTATATGGAGACATGCCCATAGGATTTTTATATGCTGTTCTATAAGCCCAAAGTGCATCATCTAATTTCTTAGACCAATTCTTCCTGGACCTATTGACAGTCTTTTGCAAAATTAATTTTATTTCTCTATTGCTAAGTTCAACTTGACCACTGGACTGAGGATGATAGGGTGATGCAATTCTATGGTTAACATCATACTTGGCAAGCATCTTGGAGAGCACCATGAATAAAGTGTGAACCACCATCAGTCATTAAATATCTAGGGACTCCAAACCTTGGGAAAACAACTTCCTTAAGCATTTTAACAGAGGTGTTGTGATCAGCACTACTAGTTGGAATAGCTTCTACCCATTTAGTAACATAATCAACAACAACCAAAATATGTGTATACCCATTAGAGGAAGGAAAAGGTCCCATTTAATCAAATCCCCAAACATCAAATGGTTCAACAGCAAGTGAATAATTCATAGGCATTTCTTGATGCTTACCGATATTACCTATTCTTTGACATTCATCACAAGATGAGACGAACTTACGGGCATCCTTGAAGAGAGTAGGCCAATAAAATCCAGACTGCAATACCTTATGAGCAGTTCTATCTCCAGCATGATGCCCTCCATAAGCTTCGGAGTGACATTTCCGTAGGATTTGTCCCTGTTCATGCTCAGGTACACAACGTCTAATAATAGCATCTACTCCTTCTTTATAAAGATGTGGGTCATCCCAAAAGTAATGTCTTAAATCATAGAAGAATTTTTTCTTTTGTTGGTATGTAAAGCTAGGTGGTAAATATTTAGCAACAATGTAGTTAGCATAATCAGCATACCAAGGAGTACTATAAGAAACATTTATTGCAGCTAACTGCTCATCAGGAAAACTATCATCAATAGGTAGTGGGCCATCAAGCACATTTTCAAGCCTAGACAAATTATCAGCTACTGGGTTCTCAACTCCTTTTCTATCAATGATATGTAAATCAAATTCTTGCAACAAGAGAACCCAACGAATAAGTCTAGGTTTAGCATCTTTCTTTTCCATAAGATATTTAATAGCAGCATGGTCTTTGTGAACAGTTACTTTTGAATCAACAATATAAGGTCTAAATTTATCACAAGCAAACACCACTGCTAAGAATTATTTTTCAGTAGTAGCATAGTTTCTTTGAGCACTGTCTAGAGTTTTACTAGCATAATGAATAACATTCAATTTCTTATCAACTCTTTGTCCTAGAACAGCACCAACAGCATAATCACTAGCATCACACATAATTTCAAAAGGCAAGTTACAATCAGGTGGTTGAACAATAGGTGCAGAAATTAAGGCTTTCTTTAGTGTTTCAAAGGCTTCTAAACAATCATCATCAAAAACAAAGGGAATATCTTTCTGCAAGAGACTAGTAAGAGGCCTAGAAATTTTAGAAAAGTCTTTGATAAATCTCCTATAGAAGCCAGCATGACCTAGGAAACTACGAATACCTTTTATATCTTTAGGACATGGGATTTTCTCAATTGCATCAACCTTAGCTTGGTCCACTTCAATACCTCTTTCAGAAATTTTATGACCCAAGACAATGCCTTCATTAACCATAAAGTGGCACTTCTCCCAAATCAAGACAAGATTTGTTTGTTCACATCTCTGCATAACTCGCTCAAGGTTGCTTAAACAATCATCAAAAGACTTCCCATAAACAAAAAAGTCATCCATGAAAACCTCAACAATCTTTCCACAAAAAACAGAGAATATAGCAGTCATACATCTTTGAAAGGTAGCAGGTGCATTACATAAACCAAAAGGCATACGTCTATAAGCATACGTTCCAAAGGGACAAGTAAATGTGGTCTTTTCTTGATCAGGTTGAGAAACAGGTATTTGTGAAAAGCCAGAGTATCCATCAAGGAAGCAAAAGTGTGTGTGCTTAGATAATCTTTCAAGCATTTGATCAATAAAAGGCAAAGGGTAATGATATTTTCTAGTTGCTTTATTTAATTTTTTAAAATCAATCACCATTCTATAGCCTGTAACAATTCTTTGTGGAATAAGTTCATTCTTATCATTAGGAACAACAGTAATGCCTCCTTTCTTAGGAACACAATGAATAGGACTTACCCATCTACTATTAGCTATAGGATAGATTATACCTGCTTCCAGAAGTTTTAAGATTTCCGTTCTTACCACTTCCTTCATTTTTGGATTTAACCGACATTGGTGATCAACAACGGGTTTAGCATCAGGTTCCATATTATTTTTATGCTGACATAGAGTGGGACTAATTCCCTTTAAATCATCAAGAGTATATCCAATAGCAGCCCGGTGCTTCCTTAGAACTTTCAATAATCTTTCTTCTTCATGTTCTGAAAGGTTAGCACTTACAATAACATGGTATATCTTCTTTTCATCAAGATAAGCATATTTCAAAGTGTCTGGCAATTGTTTTAATTCAAACACAGGATCACCTTTAGGTGGAGGAGGACCTCCTAGAGTTTCAATAGGCAAATTGTGTTTAAGCAGAGGACGTTGTTCAAAGAAAATCTTATCTATTTCATTTCTTTCATGCATATGTAAATCATTTTCATGGTCTAGAAGATATTGTTCTAAAGGATCAGTAGGTGGAACAACAATAGAAGCAAGACCAATCAATTCATCCTTACTAGGCAATTATTTTTCATGAAGATTTCTACTAAACTTGGAAAAATTAAACTCATCACCAAAACTAACACCAACAGTTTGTTTCTTACAGTCTATCTTAACATTAACTGTATTCAAGAAAGGTCTACCAAAGATAATGGGACAGAAGTCATCTTGTGGGGAACCAAGAACAAGAAAATCAGTAGGGTATTTTATTTTCCCACACAAGACTTCAACATCTCTAACAATCCCAACTGGTGATATGTGTCTCTATTAGCAAGTTTAATAGTAACATCTATGTCTTCTAACTCTGCAGGTGCTATGTCTTTCATAATTTCTTGATAAAGAGTGTAAGGAATAGCACTCACACTAGCACCCATGTCACATAAACCATGATAACAATGATCTCCTATTTTAACTGAGACAACTGGCATGCCAACAATAGGTCTATGTTTATCCTTTTTATCTGGTTTGGCAATTCTAGCAGCTTCTTCACAGAAGTAAATAACATGCCCATCTATATCTTCTTCTAAGAGATCTTTGACCATAGCAATGCTAGGTTCTACTTTAATTTGTTCATCAGGTTTAGGTGTTCTAATATAGCTTTTGTTAACCACAGTTGAAACTTTAGCATGTTCTTTTATCCTAACAGGGAAAGGTGGTTTCTCAATATAAGCAGAAGGAATAACTAGATCAACATTATAAAGTATAGTTTCTTCTTTAACTGGTACCAGTTCTTTAATTTCTTCTTTAATAGGTGGGTGATATTTAAACCACTTCTCTTTAGGGAGTTCAACATGAGTAGCAAATGATTCACAAAAGGAGGCTACTATCTCAGAGTCAAGTCCATATTTAGTGCTAAACTTTGAAAAAGCATCGCTATCCATAAAAGATTTAACACAATCATAATTAATTTTAATACCTGACTCTTTACCTTTGTCGAGTTCCCAATCTTCAGAGTTGCGTTTAATTCTTTCCAAAAGATCTCACCGGAATTCAATAGTCTTCTTCATAAAAGAACCCGCACAAGAAGTATCAAGCATGGTTTGATCATTACGAGAAAGCCGAGCATAAAAGTTCTGAATAATAATTTCTCTTGAGAGCTCATGATTGGGGCATGAATATAACATTGACTTAAGCCTCCCCCAAGCTAGAGCGATACTTTCTCCTTCACGAGGCCAAAAATTATATATATAATTCCGATCATGATGAACTAGATGCATAGGATAATTTTTTTTGGTGGAACTCCAATTTCAAACGATTCCAATTCCATGATCCAATATCATCGCATAGCCTATACCATGACAATGCTTTTCCCTTCAAAGATAAAGGGAAAACCTTTTTCATAACTTGATCCCTGGGTAAACCTGCAAGCTCAAACAATCCACAAATTTGTTCCACATATATCAAGTGCATATCAGGATGTTCGGTTCCATCTCCTGCATAAGGATTAGCTAGCAGTTGTTCTATCATACCCGAAGGAATCTCATATTCAATATTTTCAGTAGGTATAGTAGGTTGATGGGTAGCTAATTGTGGTTCCGGACGAGGTGAAGATACCTCGACAAACCCCTCAAAGGATTGTTTTCCATAGTAACAAGTGACAATAAATTTCAGCACACTATATAAATGTTTCCTTACCAAATTCCACTTACCAAAGGCGCTTCACTCCCCGGCAACGGCGCCAGAAAATAGCCTTGATGACCCACAATTATAGGGGATCAATTGTAGCTCTTTTTGATAAGTAAGAGTGTCGAACCCAATGAGGAGCAGAAGGAAACGACAAGTAGTTTTCAGTAAGGTAGTGTCTGCAAGTGCTGAAATTGTAAGTAGCGGAGTAGTTTGATAGCAAGATAATTTGTAACGAGAAAGTAACGATAGTAGTAACAAAAGTGCAGCAAGATATCCCAATCCTTTTTAGGCAAAGGACAGGCCAAAACGGTCTCTTATGATAAGCAAAGCGTTCTTGAGGGTACACGGGAATTTCATCTAGTCACTTTCATCATGTTGGTTCGATTTGTGTTCGCTACTTTGATAATTTGATATGTGGGTGGACCGGTGCTTAGGTGCTTTTCTTACTTGAACAAACCTCCTACTTATGATTAACCCTCCCGCAAGCATCCGCAACTACGAGAAAAGTATTAAGAATAAATTCTAACCATAGCATTAAACTTTGGGATCCAATCGGTCCCTTACGGAATAGCGCATAAACTGGGGTTTAAGTTTCTGTCACTCTCGCAACCCACCATCTAATTGCTACTCCACAATGCATTCCCTTAGGCCCAAATATGGTGAAGTGTCATGTAGTCGACGTTCACATGACACCACTAAGGGAATCACAACATACATACTATCAAAATATCGAACACATATCAAGTTCACATGATTACTTGCAACATGATTTCTCCCGTGACCTCAAGAACAAAAGTAACTACTCACAAATGATAAACATGCTCATGATCAGAGGAGTATTAAATAGCATATTGGATCTGAACATATAATCTTCCACCAGATAAACCATATAGTAATCAACTACAAGATGTAATCAACACTACTAGTCACCCACAAGCACCAATCTATAGTTCCAGTAACAAGATTGAACACAAGAGATGAACTAGGGTTTGAGAGGAGATGGTGCTGTTGAAGATGTTGATGGAGATTGCCCTCCCCAAGATGGGAGAGTTGTTGGTGACGACGATGACGATGATTTGCCCCTCCGGGAGGGAAGTTCCCCCGATGGAATCGCTCCGCCGGAGGGCAAAAGTGCTCCTGCCCAAGTTCCGCCTCGAGGCGGCGGCGTTCGTCCCGAAAGTCCTACTCTTATTTTTTCTAGGTCAAAATGACTTTTATACCAGAAGATGGGCATCGGAGGTGGGCCGAGGTGGCCACAACCCCCCAAAGCGCGCCAGGGGGGCCTGGCGCGCCCAGGTGGGTTGTGCCCACCTGGTGGCCCCCCTCTGATGGTTATTCACTTCAATAATTCTTAAATATTCCTTAAAAAGTCCCCATGAAGTTTCAGCTTGTTTGGAGTTGTGCAGAATAGGTGGCCTGACGTAACTTTTCTAGGTCCATATTTCCAGCTGCCGGAATTCTCCCTCTTGTTGTGTGCCTTGCAAATTATGAGAGAAAAGGCATTAGAATTACTCCAAAAAGCATTACTCCCTCCATTCCCTTATACAAGGCCACAATGAAAAATACATTTTGCATCTATACAAGGCCACTAACAGTAATTGCGGCAAATTTTAATGATGTTTCCTCGTACCAGCAACTTGTTTAATACTTGCATGCATGTAGTCATAATGACGTTGTTCTACTTCCTTCACATTCCTTCCTTGCATGCATGCGGGCGTATTAATTATCCCAGTTAACTAGAAGAAAAGTTGGCTTGCAAAGCAGTCATTAAATTTTACCTTGGTACCTGTAATTTGAGTGTGTGGCCTTGTATAAGGGAATGGTGGGAGTATTATGGATAAAATATTATAAATAACAGTAAGAAAACATGATGCAAAATGGACGTTTCAAACTTCTTCTCGTTCCGACCGATCAAGCACCGAACGTACGACACCTCCGAGTTCTGCACACGTTCAGCTCGATGATGTCCCTCAAACTCTTGATCCAGCAAAGTGTCGAGGGAGAGTTCCGTCAGCACGACGGCGTGGTGACGGTGATGGTGAAGTGATCCGCGCAGGGCTTCGCCTAAGCACTACGTGAATATGACTGAAGGCATAAACTATGGAGGAGGGCGCCACACATGGCTAACAATGTTTGATGTATGTTCTAGCGGTACCCCCCCACATATATATAGGTTGGAGGGGAGGAGAGGCAGCCAAGGGGGCGCCCCAAGTAGGAGGAATCCTACTTGGGGTCCTCCCAATTCGGCCTCCCCCTTTCCTATTCCTATTCGGAGTAGGAAGGGAAGAGGGGGAAGGGGGAATCCTATTCCCTTTTTCCTTTCCTTCTTCCCCTTTCCTTCTCAAATTTGGCCAGCCCATATGGGGGGGGGGGGGCGCACCAGCCCCTTAGTGGCTGGTGTGTTTCCCCTCTTGGCCCATAAGGCCCATATCTTTTGCCGGGGGTGCCCGGAACCCTTTCCGGTGACCTGATAAGTACCCGGTGCATCCCAAAACACTTCTAGTGTCCGAATACCATCGTCCTATATATCAATATTTACCACTCTACCATTTCGAGACTCCTCTTCATGCTCGTGATCTCATCCGGGACTCCGAACAACATTCGGTCACCAAATCACATAACTCATATAATGCAAAATCATCATCGAACGCTAAGCGTGCGGACCCTACGGGTTCGAGAACTATGTAGACATGACAGAGACACCTCTCCAGTCAATAAGCAATAGCGGAACCTGGATGCTCATATTGGTTCCCACATATTCTACGAAGATCTTTATCGGTCAAACCGTTATGACAACATACGTTGTTCCCTTTGTCATCGGTATGTTACTTGCCCGGGATTCGATCGTTGGTATCTTCATACCTAGTTCAATCTCATTACTGGCAAGTCTCTTTACTCGTTCCGTAATACATCATCCCATAACTAACTCATTAGTCACATTGCTTGCAAGGCTCATCATGATGTGTATTACCGAGAGGGCCCAGAGATACCTCTCCGACACTCGGAGTGACAAATCCTAATCTCGATCTATGCCAACCTAACAAACACCTTCGGACATACCTGTAGAGCATCTTTATAATCACCCATTTACGTTGTGACGTTTGATAGCACACAAGGTATTCCTCCGGTATCCGGGAGTTGCATAATCTCATAGTCAAAGGAATATGTATTTGACATGAAGAAAGCAATAGCAATAAAACTGAACGATCAATATGCTAAGCTAACGGATGGGTCTTGCCCATCACATCATTTTCCTAATGATGTGATCTCGTTCATCAAATGACAACTCATGTCTATAGTTAGGAAACTTAACCATCTTTGATTAACGAGCTAGTCTAGTAGAGGCTTACTAGGAACACGGTGTTTTGTCTATGTATCCACACATGTATCAAGTTTCCGGTTAATACAACTCTAGCATGAATAATAAACATTTATCATGATATAAGGAAATATAAAATAACTGCCTCTAGGGCATATTTCCTTCAGTCTCCCACTTGCACTAGAGTCAATAATCTAGTTCACATCGCCATGTGATTTAACACCAATAGTTCACATCTTTATGTGATTAACATCCATAGTTCACATCGCCATGTGACCAACATCCAAAGTGTTTACTAGAGTCAATAATCTAGTTCACATCGCTATGTGATTAACACCCAAAGAGTACTAAGGTGTGATCATGTTTTGCTTGTGAGAAAAGTTTAGTCAATGGGTCTGCCACATTCAGATCCGTATGTATTTTGCAAATTTCTGTGTCTACAATGCTTTGCATAGAGCTACTCTAGCTAGTTTCTCCGGCTAGTTTCTCCCACTTTCAATATGTATCCAGATTGAGACTCAGAGTCATCTGGATCGGTGTAAAAGCTTGCATCGATGTAACTCTTTACGACGAACTCTTTATCACCTCCATAACTGAGAAATATTTCCTTAGTCCTCTTAGGTAACTAAGGATAACTTTGACCGCTGTCCAGTGATCCACTCCTGGATCACTATCGTACCCCCTTGCCAAGTCATGTCAAGGTACACAATAGGTCTGGTACACAACATAGCATACTTTATAGAACCTATGGCTGAGGCATAGGGAATGGCTTTCATTCTCTTTCTATTTTCTGCCGTGGTCGGGTTTTGAGTCTTACCCACCTTGCAACACATGAAAGAACTCCTTCTTTGACTATTCCATTTTGAACTACTTCGAAATCTTGTCAAGGTATGTACTTGTAAGTGCATCTAGTGCCCCTTAGTGATTTTGGTGTATTGAAGACTTATAGGTTAAGGGACTAATGTGTTTATGAGTGTACACAGGTCTATAAGTCTATGAGGAGCTTGATATTTACAGAGAAAGTCGACCCCTAAAAATGAAGTTCTTCGACTGAAGACTTTGGATTTCTGAAGACTTTCTGAAGACTTTGAAAGTGAATAAATTGGTGTGACCTTGAAGACTTGGTATTCATTTGAGGAACATGAAGCGTGAAGACTTTTGTTTTCGTAGTTTCGTTTTCTCTTTCTTGAGTCATAGGAAACACCGTACTGTTAAAGGGGGTCGAGGAAATACTAAGGAAAAATTTCCATGTGATGCTCAACTCAAAATCCTACACCTACCAATCCCTTCGAGTGAAGCCATTGGAAATCTCATACAGTTCAGTCATATTCTTCAGTGACAGAGACGAAGTTCTTCTGGTCTCTGAGGAATTTGTTCTGACTGAGGAGTTAGGAATTCGCCAGTGCGGATTGCCTATACAGTGAGGAACATGATAGACCTGAGGAATTTGATACTCAAATTTTCGACCGTTGCTGTGCTATGCGCCAGCTGTCCCAAAATATCTACCCACCTAACGGTCATATCATTGAAGGGCATTTATGTCTTATCATGTCGGGCTGCTCCCTAGGCTATAAATAGCCGCCCCCTACAACCACTAGCTGGTTGGCTGCTCCGAGAGAAACTAACATTTGTCATTTGAGAGCATCCCATCCTCCGAGGACTTTGAGCGAAAATCATCAAGTAAGGAAAACCCAAACCCAAACACCTACAAACCCAAAGTGATTGAGCATCACTGAAGAGATTGATCCTGCGTGGATCCGACGCTTGTTACCTTTGAAGACTGTGCTTCTTCTAGACGGTTAGGCGTCATGGTCTAGAGCATCCAAGAGGAATTGTGGATCGCCGAGTGACCGAGTTTGTGAAGGTTCGGAAGTCACCTGAAGACTTACCACGAGTGATTGGACGAGGTCTGTGTGACCTTAGTTCAAGGAGAATATGGTGAGGACTGTGTGTCCTCAGGTTTAAATACCTAGCCGCTCCAACCAGATGTACAACTGAGACAGCAGTTGGAACTGGTCGACCAAATCATTGTCTTCACCAAGCTTACTGGTTCTATTTCCTCAACTCTTTCATTTCCTCATTACTGTGTTGTGTGCTTGTCATATCTGTGTTTGAAGACTTTGACTGAAGACTTTCTCAAATTCCTAAGTTCAATTTCTTTAGTCTGTTTTTCTTCATCCTGTGTTATCCTGTGTTTACGCTTTCTGTACTCTGTGTTTGTCTTCATTTCATCATGATGACCATGCCTATGTTCTGCTATGCTTACTCTTGAGTACTTATTCCGCTGCAAGTAGTTCTTCGCTAAGGAATTTCCTCACCCGCAAATTCCTCAGTGAAGAATTCATAAAAATCGCTTATTCACCCCCCTCTAGTCGATATAACGCACTTTCAGTTGGTATCAGAGCAAGGTACTCCCTTGTTCTGTGTGATTTTGGTTTAACCGCCTGGAGTTTTAGTTATGTTGACCGCAGGTATGATCAAGGTCTCTGCTGGGTGTCCTACCTTCGATGGGACGGACTACCCCTACTGGAAGAATAAGATGCGAATGCATCTTGAGGCAATTGATAACGATCTCTGGTATGTTGTGGAAAATGGTGTTCCCTCTGTCTCACCCTCACTGAACGCTACCGATGTGAAGATATTCAAGCAACTCGATTCTCAAGCGAAGAATATCATATGTGGCCATCTGAGCAAAGGACAGTATGGAAGAGTGAGCACTTTGGAAACTGCTAAGCTTATCTGGGATAGGCTGTCGAAAGTGAATGAAGGAGTCTCAACTCAGCGTGACTCTCGAGTTGATGTTCTTCGCAATCTCTTCAACCACTTCAAAAGACTCAACAATGAAAATGTTCAACAAACCTTCGATCGCCTCACTGACATCTCAAATGAGCTTCAAGCACTTGGTGCCACTGACATCACCGACCATGAGGTGGTGAAGAAATTGTTGAGATCGCTTGATTCCTCATTTGATACTCTGGCATTGATGATACAAGAACGTGCTGATTACAAGTCACTTGATCCCGCTGATATCCTCGAAAGGCTAAATACTCATGAGTTCCAGCTTGCTGAAAAGAGAGACCTCTATGGTTCGAGCTATGGCATATCACGTGCACTGAAGGCCAAGGCAGTTTCTGAGTCTGAAGATGAAGACTCTGGCAGCAGCCTTGGTGATCCTGAAGAACTGAGCCAGGAACTAGCACTGCTCGTGAAGAAATTTCAAAAGTTCTCAAGACGTGGTCGCCTTGGAAGATCCTCAAGGAGCAATGATTCCTCATCCAGTGACTACAAGAAGAGGCTTTGTCACACATGCAAGAAACCTGGACACTACATTCAAGATTGTCCTCAGTGGGAAAAGGAATCAAAGAAGAAGAAATACAAGGATTACAGTTCTGATGATGCGAAGAAAAAGAAGAAATCCTCAAAATCTTCATCATCAAAATCCTCAAAGTCTTCATCTCACAAGAAGAGCAGCTCCAAGAAGGCTCGGGCATTCATTGGCAAGGAAATGGACTCTGAAGCTGAATCTGAGGAACATGAGGAAGAGGAGGCATCTGAGGAGTCCGAGTCTGGAGTAGCGAGTCTACCTCTCGCTACTGCATTCATTAGCAAGTCTATCTTCAACTCTGAAGAAAATGGCTTCACCAACAAGGCTGATGAAGGCAATGATGACTACGCTCCCACCTATTGCTTCATGGCAAAGGGTGCCAAGGTACTCAAATATACCTCCTCTAAATCTAGTGAGAATGAATCTAACGAAAACCTCAAGCCCAGCTACTCTAAACTTGCTAAGATTGCTCTGAAACAACAAATGGCTTTTGAAAAGGTTCAAAACATGCTAGACAAAAGTGATGATATGTTGGGTGAAGAAATGGATCGCACTAAAACCTTGACTGAAAATCTTCAGAGACTTCAGACTAGGTTTGACAACCTTCAAGGTCATCATAACACTCTCTTATCTGATCATGAGAAGCTTTCTTATGAATTTCTTCAAAGAAAGCAAGATCTTAGAAGCTAAGAGTGAGTTATGAAGATCTTCAGAAGGAGCGCGATTCATTACTTGCTCAACAAATCAGCGCTGCTCATGAAGAATTTGTTCCCTCCATGTTTGAAATGCATTGAACGTGAATCTGCTAATTCTTCACCTGAATGTTCAAATGCTACAAATTCTTCAACTGTCTCTGCTATCACTAATTCCACATTTGAGGACATTGCTAGTATCACTGACGATGCAGGGCTGAAGGAATTGTACATGACAGGCATGTACAAAAGCCTCAAAGGGCATCAGACTCTTTGTGATGTGCTTAAAAAGCAGATCCTCAACAGGAACCCTAGGAAAGAGGGTATTGCCTTTGAGAGGAAACTCAATGCTGATGGTACATATTGGAAGCCTGAGCAGTACCCCAAAACCTCATGGGTTGCTGCAAAGGGACCTCCAGTTGATCCATCTAATTTATCTGGCTTTACATGTGAATCTTCTCATTCTTCTGATGAGTCATTTGACTCCAACTATAAACTGTTTAAAAATCAGAATGGTGAAGTATTTGCTAGATATGTTGGCACTAACTGCAGGAACGGTTCTCCTATGAAGAAAATCTGGGTTCCCAAAAGGTGCCTTGAAAGTCTTCAGGTGAATGTCCTCATGACACCACCTGTGAAGAATAGGAACCCCAGATCAAATTCTTCATATGGATCCAAGTCCTCATACGGATCGAATTCCTCACGTGGATCATATTCCTCAAAAGGATCAAAGTCCTCATATGAACATCATCGTGCTAACAACTCTGTTTCGCAGGGAAGAGCTAAGGGCTATGAATATGAGCATTATTATTCTAATCATTATGTTCATAAGTCCTCGAAGAATTTCTCTGCTTATGTGAAACGAAATGGATTGGCTTCTATGCCACCTTTCTCGTATGGAGCTCGCAGAGTGATGAACTCTTTGCCACCCCTTCAGATGTGGGTGGTGAAGAAAAAGGACTAATCTCTTATGCAGGGTCAGGTCTCCAGACGTGCTCAAACGTCTGAAGTATTTGCTGGAGACCTGAAAAGTGCCTGAAAGGACGCATGCTAATCATGAAGAAATGAACTTCATTTCTCACGTCCTCATACTGTTTTAACTGTTGCATTGATGAAATTGGTCTGATGAATTGTGATGTCATATTCTTCACTGATCAAGTATATGAAGTTCGTAAGTTGCACTAATTCATCTGCAGGATGATCAACCCAAAGCCACTGAGTGGGTCCTCGATAGTGGATGTACAAATCACATGACTGGTGACAAGAATCTATTGATGGATGCTCCCTTATCACCATCGCATCTGAAGCATATCATCTTCGCAGACAAAGGCAAAAGTCAGGTATTGGGTCTAGGTAAGGTTGCGATCACAAAGGATCGACACATGGACAAAGTCATGCTTGTCGAGTCCTTAGGATACAACCTCATGTCTGTCTCAATGCTTTGTGATCTTGATATGGTTGTTGTCTTTGGCAAGTATCGTTGTGTTGTGGTTATGGAAGCTGGCAATTCTAAAGTCTTCGAAGGCTTTAGGAGAGGAGACTTGTATATTGTTGATTTCTCTACAGGACCGCAATCAGCCGTGTGCCTACTTGCAAAAGCTTCAGAAGGCTGGCTATGGCATCGACGACTTGGTCATGCAGGCATGAGGTATTTGCACACGCTTGCGAAGAAGAAGCACGTCATTGGCATTGAGAATGTAAAATTCCTCAAGGATCACTTATGCGGAGCCTGTGAAGCTGGAAAGATGACCAAGGCTAAGCATCCAGCAAAGACTATCATGACCACTACTCGACCATTTGAATTGCTTCATATGGATCTCTTCGGTCCTAACCATTACTCAGCAGTCACAAATGATGCATCTCTCTATGGCTTTGTTATTGTTGATGATTACTCTCATTACACTTGGGTACATATTGTCACTTACAAACATGAAGTGCAGGAAGTCTTCAAACGATTTTCCTCGAGGGCTTCAACCAACTTTGGTGTGAAAATCAAGCACATCAGAAGTGACAATGGAACTGAGTTCAAGAATTCTGGTCTTGATGACTATCTTGATGAACTTGGTATTACTCATGAGTTATCTGCTCCTTACACTCCTCAGCAGAATGGCGTCGTGGAGCGCAAGAACAGAACTCTTGTTGAGATGGCTCGCACTATGCTTGATGAGTACAAGACGCCTCGTCACTTCTGGATTGAGGCAATTTATACTGCATGCCACATCATCAACATGGCATATCTTCACAAATTCTTCAAGAAGACTGCCTATGAACTCCTCACTGACAAGAAACCCAATGTGAGTTATTTCAAAGTCCTCGGTGCTAAATGTTGGATTAGAGATCCTCATCACAATGCTAAATTTGCACCAAAAGCACATGAAGGTTTTATGCTTGGTTACGGAAAGGACTCGCACACCTACAGAGTCTTCAACAAACGTTCTTCACAAGGTTGTTGAAACTGTAGATGTGCGGTTCGATGAAACTAATGGCTCGCAAAGAGAGCACCTACCCTCTGTGGTAGATGAACCAGCACCTGAGGAAACTATCAATTTCTAGGCTACTGAGGATGTCATTCCTACCGAAGAATCAGCTGAAGAATTCATTCCAAAACGTGAAGAACGTCGAGCTAATGCACCTGAAAAAAATGCTGAAGAAAATGGTGCTGAAGAAAATGCTGATCAAATTCCTCGATGACAACCAGCTCATCCTCGCGTTGCAAAAGAAGTGCAAGTTGAAAAAATCATCGATGACATTGAAGCACCAGGTCCTCTCACGCGCTCAAAATCTTCACATTTATCTAACTTTTGTGGGCACTATGCTTTTGTCTCTATCACAGAGCCCACTAAGGTAGATGAAGCATTTCTGGAGCCTGAGTGGATTCAGGCCATGCAAGAAGAATTACATCAATTCGAGCTCAACAACGTCTGGGAACTGGTTAAACGTCCAGATCCTTGCAAGCACAATATCATTGGCACAAAGTGGATCTACCGCAACAAGCAAGATGAAAATGGCCTTGTGGTGAGGAATAAGGCACGGCTTGTAGCTCAAGGCTACACACAGGTTGAAGGAATTGATTTCGATGAAACTTTTGCACCTGTTGCTAGACTTGAAGCTATTCGCATATTACTTGCTTATGCTAACCATCATGATATCACTTTATATCAAATGGATGTGAAAAGTGCATTCCTCAATGGTAAGCTTGAGGAAGGAGTATATGTTGCTCAACCCCTAGGTTTTGAAGATCCAAAGCATCCTGACAAAGTCTTCAGACTCAATAAGGCCCTCTATGGCCTCAAGCAGGCCCCTCGGGCATGAATATCAAATGTCTATGATGGGAGAATTGAAATTCTTCTTAGGTCTTCAAATTCGTCAACAACGCAATGGCATATTCATATCTCAGGAGAAATACCTCAAGGATGTACTGAGGAAATTCAGCATGCAAGATTGCAAAGGCGTCAAAATTCCGATGCCCACAAATGGCCATCTGTGCACTGATGAAAATGGTATTGACTTCAATCAAAAGGTATACCGCTCCATGATTGGTTCTTTATTGTATTTATGTGCATCTAGGCCAGATATTATGCTTAGTGTTTGGATGTGTGCCCGATTTCAAGCTACACCGAAGGAATCACACCATAAGGCTGTGAAGCATATTCTTCGATATCTAGCTCACACACCAACACTTGGATTATGGTACCCCAAGGGCTCGACTTTTGATCTCATTGGATAGTCTGACTCTGACTATGCTGGTGATCGTGTGGACCGCAAGTCAACATCTGGTACATGTCATTTCCTCGGACGATCTTTGGTCTGTTGGTCCTCGAAGAAACAGAACTGTGTATCACTGTCTACTGCTGAAGCTGAGTACATTGCTGCTGGTTCTTGCTGTGCTCAATTGCTGTGGATGAAGCAAACTCTCAAGGACTACGGCGTCAGCATGAAGAATGTGCCTCTCTACTGTGACAATGAGAGTGCCATCAAGATTGCTCACAACCCAGTTCAGCACTCGAAGACAAAGCACATTCAGATTCGTCATCATTTTCTTCGTGATCATGTGTTGAAGGGCGACATTTCTATTGAGCATGTGAAGACTGAAGAACAGCTAGCCGATATCTTCACAAAGCCCTTGGATGAGAAGAGATTTAGCAAGTTGCGGTGTGAGCTAAATATCTTAGAATCTTCGAATGTTCTTTGAAAAGGACACTCATCCTAACACTTATGCAAAATTGATGACTTAGATGTGCAACACATGAAGAAACATTTTTCTTCAATCAATGAAGAATAACACTCTAAGTGTGAAGAAATTAACGAAGAATTTGATTCTCAGAACCCTACGACAATTGTACGCGGTGTCTGAAATCATCATTCTTATACGGTGGGTCACGCCACCACCAAAAGTTGAAAATCTTCTATTTGAGTTTTTCCTCAGTGAAATTCCTCAGTTGTTCATTTTCTTCAACTTTGCATTGTCCTCTACAGCATTCACTTATGGCTAATTCTTCAAGTTAGTTTTTCTGCTAAGTGAATGTGATCGGACCCTTCGCCCTCTATGCTATACTCAACCCAATATATTCACAAATTCTTCGTGTGCGTTCTATTTGAAACTCGTTCAAAATCTTCACTGTGTCCTTGTCAGCTGAAGAATTTGTGAATGTAACTTTTAACTTATCTTATCCAAATTTTCGGCTTTGCCGCTCAAACCGTTCCGCATCCCACGAAATACTTATCTATTCACCCACGATCTAACACGATCTCCACTTCTCAGTACGTGGGTGACACATGTCAAGCGAATGAGAAGGGTCAGGGGCACGTTCGTCCAAAATCTTCGGGCGAACAGTTTTTCACCGTGGCTATAAATACCCCCTCTCCCCTTCCTCACTTCCTTTGCTCCGCTCGACCTCTCTCCAGATCGAGCTTCTCAAACCCTAGCGCCGCCGCTACTTCATCGTGCCGGTGAGGAAGAGCTTCACTGCCTCGACTTCGTCGCCGCCATACTCGCGCCGGCCGCGGAAATCTTCACTCCGCCGCCGCCGTAGCCGTCTTCCTCTGCCGAGTTAGGGCGTGGAAGATCTGCATAGACGAACTTCTCATCTCTACCTCACAGTTCGTCGTGTTCTTCATCCAGGGTAATTAGAAGTTACTTTTACTACCCTCTTTGATTCAAATGATTTCTACAAAATCTTCAAAGGTGTTTATTCTTCAAATTCTTCACACTAAACACCTCACATGTCATCTGTTCTTGATTCGTTTCTCTAAGCAATAATTTTTCTTCAAGATTCCTCAATTGTGTGGATCTTCGATCTATACAACTCTGGAACCTAAGACAAAGAACGCTTAGAGAAATTCTTCAAGACTCATCTGGTCAAATTCCTCAAACTTGTTCTTTTTGAAAAACCTTCTGAGAACGCATATGACCTCTCCAAATTCCTCGCAACTATACTCTCTTCACAGGTACTCATGTCCGCCGCTGAATCTCTAGGTTCTCATCAACTTAACTCATTTGCAGCGTTCCTCGAAGAAAAGTTGCATACTTCTTCAGAGAATTCAATTGTTCAAATTCCTCATCTGAAGAAAATGGCTGATGGAAAGAAGCCACAGAAAGGAGGAAAGAGGCCTGAGGTCAACACTGCATTTGAAATCCCTGAGGACATCTATGCTGGGTACTGCACACCCCCTGAGGAAGATAAAAATCAGCGCAAGGTGCACATTTAGAAGATAGAGAGGAGATGGGCAAGAGAGTGGAGGGAGTACATGTATGTGACTCCCAAGTACATGAAGAAATTCGCACTCAATCCTCCATGCCCAAGACCTCCATTAGCACCTGGCCAAGAAGCTGATCCCACCAGCCTCAAGCGTGGTGAGGATTATCCTGATGAATGGGCCAAGCGCTAGGCCAAGCTGGCTAGACAAGCCAGAGAAGCAGTGAGGAAATTCAATGAAGACTCTGCTGCTGCTGCTGCCGCTGATGCCTCTGTCAAGCCGAAGAAATCCATGGCAAAGAAGCCTGCGCGTAAGCCAAGTGCTTCACCTTCAATGCCCTCAAGGCCAAGTTCCTCAGCAATGCCCTCACGGCCAGAATCCTCAAAGCCCTCACGGCCAATTCCTCACGCTGCTCCTGCTCCTCCAAAATCCTCAGCTCCTCTGCATAAGTCCTCAGCTGCTCCGACCAAATCCTTAGCACCTGTGCATCTTGCCACGTGCCAAAGGACTACAGGGATCTCTATTGCCTCAGGAGCTTCAGCTAGTTCCTCAGCTGCTCCAAATTCTTCAACAGGACCCTCTCTGCTGAAGACAAAGACCAGTGCTGGACGAGGTTCACGCCCAAGTCCTCACAAGAAGCAGGTCGCCTTCCAAGTGCCGTCTGAAGAAGACGAAGCTGATGATGAAGAACTTGCTGAAATCATCAGAGATGGGCAAGTCAGGGCCGCTAGAGCCAAGGGCACAAATGTGCCTCTGCTTTTGGATCCAAAGTTGATCCTCGATTACATTGATCTCTGGCATAAGGACCCAAACACTCCTATGCCTGACTTCAAGCTAACTCCTGGCCAAAATCATATGCTGACTGCCTTCATCCAATAAGAGAAATGGAAATTTGAGAAGGCCAGGCAGATCAAGAAAGCACAGTACAGGAAGGAGAAATTCCCGAAGAACAACGTTGTCTCTATGACAACTGATGATCTTGTGAAGATCCAGTCTGAAATCAAAGTCCTGAGCGATGATTTCAATGCTTACTATGCTGATTGGCAAGGAGCCAAGGTCAGGTTTGTTAAACTGACTGAGAAGTTCACCTCCAATGTTGCAGCCCCATCGCAACAAGAAATTCCTCAGACTGAAGCATCTGCTCAGCCAACTGAAGAACATGCCAGCACCGCTGATGACATTCAGGCTGCTGAAGAAAATGTGAGTTCCAGGGCTCATGACTGCATTCCAGCCGCTGATGAAATTGCCAGGGCATCCACTAGTGGTGCGCCTGAAGAAAATGAAGAGGTCAGGGCAACTGCATCAGTTGTGCCTGAAGAAAATCAACCACATTCCTCTGCTCCTCCTACGCCTACCCCAACTCCAATTCTTCCATCTGCATCAGATGTGAAGAAGACCAAGGCTGCAGAGCGTGCAGCAGTGAAGAAAAGGAAGGCATCAACTTCATCAGATTCTTCAGCCCCGAAGAAGATGAAGAAATTGACCAGCTCAGTTGCAAACCCCATTGATGCTGTTCCGATCTCAACCATGCCATCAAAGGACCTTGTTCCTTTTGATGAAGAATATGTGATCCCTAGCGGATCTGATGAAGAAAATCCTTCTGCTGCTTCGTCAGAGCAGATGGATGAAGAAATTGAAGTGGATGAAATCCCTTCAACTCCAGCTGTTTCCTCGCCTATGCCTCAGTTTACTGCTGAAGAGGCCGGCGTTGAAGAAATAGAAGATGAAGACGTGGACATTGGCTGTACCACACCAGTGATGAATGATGACTTTTGGGAAAGTCAGCACCCCAACTCTCCACTCTTCACACCTTTACAGCAAATTCCTCAGTCCCCTGTTGCTACTGAAGTACAAATGGGATCTGAAGAACCTCGTGCAACCCCATCTGTCCATGAAGAAATTCCAGCCACTAGTACTGAAGAAAATGTACATGAAGAATTGAAGACCCAGGCTGTCACTGGAGTAGAAGCTGAAATTCCTCAGCCTGAAGAACCTGAGATTGCGATTCCTGAGGTGATAATGCAATTGACTGACACTCCTCAGCCCAAGCCAAAGGATCCATTCTGAAAGAAGCAGAAATTCGAGGCTGATGATTTCTTTGGCGAGCACGTGTTCTTCACTGACTACAATCCCTATGATTCTGCTCGTCTTAGAAGGAAGCGCTTCTGGACCGCCAGCCAGACCAACTTCTATTCTTCACTGCTCTTCAACAAGGACAAAGTCTTCGACCATGAGCATATTCCTCATGTGGACATGGAATCACTGCCATGCTTCACTCCTGTCCTCAGTGTGCTTCATGACACAGGCCTCCTCAACTTTTGCACAGACATAGTTGATTGGAATGAATAACTCATTCTTCAATTCTACGCAACTTTGCACATCACAGGAGATCCCGACGATGTGAACTCCTGGGTTTTGGACTGGATGACTGAAAATACTCACTATAAGGCACCAGCCACTGAATTACTTCACGCCCTGCCCATCAGTTCTCCACCTGAAGGAGCTCGTTGCATGTACCAAGAACCTGAGCTTACTGATCACTATATGCAAGTGCTGATGAAGCCATTGAAACTAGGTCAAGCCTCAAGGACAAATTCCTCGTGAAGGAATTGCAGTATGTACCAAGGACAGTCTATCGCATTCTGACGAAGACTATGAGTCCAATCAAAGGCCACGACTCATCTGATGAGGAAATATATTTGGCATCATGAAGAATCTGGTTTTCAACATCACTCATGGAATTCCTGTCAATTATCACGATTTCTTCATGAGGACTCTGGCAAATGTTGCACTTTCACCGTTTGAGCTGAAGCCTTATGCACCGTGGATTATGAGATTCATCAGAACAAGGTCTTCACTCAACTACAAAGCTGATTTTCAAAATTACCTCAGCTACTTGCCCCTAATTGAAGTCCTCAAGCGGACCTATTCTTCAGCTGACGAAAAGGGCAAGGCACCAGCTGTTATAGATGAAGGCATTCGTCCATTGGATGGTCAATTTCGCAAGGCTGCATCTTATTCCACCAATGATGACTCTGCCACTCATGATTCTGCTGCCCATGCCTCCAAGCCAAATCCTCAAGCTACTGCTCCTCGTGTGATGACTAACCGTGAACTTATGCTAAGTCTTCACCAGAAGGTGGATCGAAACCATAAATGGGTTAAGCGTCAGTTTGGTTCAATTCTTCACAACATGAATGCTACACATAATGCAGTGAAGAAAAACCATTACTACCTCCATGAAGTCTTCGGTCGCACCTGGGCTGTTCTGTCTCACATTTACAGCGAAGAAGATCTGAAGAACATGGGTCTCAAGGAGGACTTTGACTGGTCTGCACCTCCACCGAAGAAATACAAGAAGGTCAAGGTTCCTTCCTTGGTGGCCAGCTCCTATTCTTGATCGTGCAAAACTGATGAGCATGAAGACTTGGACGACACTGCGGCAGGCCCTACATCAACAAACGACCCCAACAACGCTGGCGCTCCTTCATCAACTTGATATTCTTCAGGGGCGTTAGTCCTCATTTTCGAACCTTTTGGTCATTCGATGACAAAGGGGGAGAAATTTGAGTTAATCTTCAAGCGAGTCTATCTTTTATGGGCGTTTTTTTCTAAGTTACAACTCTCGTTCTTCTGATGACTTTGTTGGATCGAGTTGTAAACTTAAAACTCTATGGTGGTCTGATACTTTTGCTATTTCTTCTGCATGCTTATTCCTCGTTAATGTTATTGCACGCATGCTAAATTACATCAGTCACCATATTTCATCATGCATTTCAAATTCTTCATATATTATGTCAAATGCGTGTATGGATTACAAGATATAGGGGGAGATCTCCATGATTCAACTCTTCAAGTGTGCATTTCTTCAAAACCAAATTCCTCACTATGCACATCTTCAGGGGGAGTTCTTCTATATCTTGCAAATTCCTCAATATCAGTATTTACACTTCATATGTTTATCCCCGTTGAAAACTTAACCTATATTGTCATCAATCACCAAAAAGGGGGAGATTGTAAGTGCATCTAGTGCCCCTTAGTGATTTTGGTGTATTGAAGACTTATAGGTTAAGGGACTAATGTGTTTATGAGTGTACACAGGTCTATAAGTCTATGAGGAGCTTGATATTTACAGAGAAAGTCGACCCCTAAAAATGAAGTTCTTCGACTGAAGACTTTGGATTTCTGAAGACTTTCTGAAGACTTTGAAAGTGAATAAATTGGTGTGACCTTGAAGACTTGGTATTCATTTGAGGAACATGAAGCGTGAAGACTTTTGTTTTCGTAGTTTCATTTTCTCTTTCTTGAGTCATAGGAAACACCGTACTATTAAAGGGGGTCGAGGAAATACTAAGGAAAAATTTCCATGTGATGCTCAACTCAAAATCCTACACCTACCAATCCCTTCGAGTGAAGCCATTGGAAATCTCATACAGTTCAGTCATATTCTTCAGTGACAAAGACGAAGTTCTTCTGGTCTCTGAGGAATTTGTTCTGACTGAGGAGTTAGGAATTCGCCAGTGCGGATTGCCTACACTGTGAGGAACATGATAGCCCTGAGGAATTTGATACTCAAATTTCCGACCGTTGCTGTGCTATGCGCCAGCTGTCCCAAAATATCTACCCACCTAACGGTCATATCATTGAAGGGCATTTATGTCTTATCATGTCGGGCTGCTCCCTAGGCTATAAATAGCCGCCCCCTACAACCACTAGCTGGTTGGCTGCTCCGAGAGAAACTGACATTTGTCATTTGAGAGCATCCCATCCTCCGAGGACTTTGAGCGAAAATCATCAAGTGAGGAAAACCCAAACCCAAACACCTACAAACCCAAAGTGATTGAGCATCACTGAAGAGATTGATCCTGCGTAGATCCGACGCTTGTTACCTTTCAAGACTGTGCTTCTTCCAGACGGTTAGGCGTCATGGTCTAGAGCATCCAAGAGGAATTGTGGATCGCCGAGTGACCGAGTTTGTGAAGGTTCGGAAGTCACCTGAAGACTTACCACGAGTGATTGGACGAGGTCTGTGTGACCTTAGTTCAAGGAGAATACGGTGAGGACTGTGTGTCCTCAGGTTTAAACACCTAGCCGCTCCAACCAGATGTACAACTGAGACAATAGTTACAACTGAGACAACAGTTGGAACTGGTCTCGAAATCATTGTCTTCACCAAGCTTACTGGTTCTATTTCCTCAACTCTTTCATTTCCTCATTACTGTGTTGTGTGCTTGTCATATCTGTGTTTGAAGACTTTGACAGAAGACTTTCTCAATTTCCTTAGTTCAATTTCTTCAGTCTGTTTGTCTTCATCCTGTGCTATCCTGTGTTTTCGCTTTCTGTACTTTGTGTTTGTCTTCATTTCATCATGATGACCATGCCTATGTTCTGCTATGCTTACTCTTGAGTACTTATTCCGCTGCAAGTAGTTCTTCGCTAAGGAATTTCCTCACCCGCAAATTCCTCACTGAAGAATTCATAAAAATCGCCTATTCACCCCCTTTAGTCGATATAACGCACTTTCAGTACTCATTGAAAAACCTTATCAAGCGTCTTGATCTATCTCTATAGATCTTGATGCCCAATACGTAAGCAGCTTCACCGAGGTCTTTCATTGAAATATTCTTATTCAAGTATCCTTTTATGCTATCCAGAAATTCTATATCATTTCCAATCAGTAATATGTCATCCACATATAATATCAGAAATGCTACAGAGCTCCCACTCACTTTCTTGTAAATACATGCTTCACCGTAAGGCTGTATAAAACAATATGCTTTGATCACCTCATCAAAGCATATATTCCAACTCCGAGATGCTTGCACCAGTCCATAGATGGATCGCTGGAGCTTTCACACTTTGTTAGCACCTTTAGGATTGACAAAACCTTCTGGTTGCATCATATACAACTCTTCTTTAAGAAATCCATTAAGGAATGCAGTTTTGACATCCATTTGCCAAATTTCATAATCATAAAATGCGGCAATTGCTAACATGATTCGGATAGACTTGAGCATCGCTACGGTTGAGAAAGTCTCATCGTAGTCAACTCCTTGAACTTGTCGAAAACCTTTCGTGACAAGTCGAGCTTTGTAGACAGTAACATTACCATCATCGTCAGTCTTCTTCTTGAAAATCCATTTATTCTCTATGGCTTGCCGATCATCGGGCAAGTCAACCAAAGTCCATACTTTATTCTCATACATGGATCCTATCTCAGATTTCATGGCCTCAAGCCATTTTGCGGAATCTGGGCTCATCATCGCTTCCTCATAGTTCGTAGGTTCGTCATGGTCTAGTAACATGACTTCCAGAACAGGATTACCGTACCACTCAGGTGTGGAACGTGCTCTAGTTGACCTACGAGGTTCGGTAGTAACTTGATCTGAAGTTTCATTATCATTATCATTAGCTTCCTCTCTAGTTGGTGTAGGCATCACTGGAACTGATTTCCGTGATGAGCTACTTTCCAATTCGAGAGAAGGTACAATTACCTCATCAAGTTCTACTTTCCTCCTACTCACTTTTTTTGAGAGAAACTCCTTCTCTGGAAAGGATACATTCTTAGCAACAAAAATCTTGCCTTCGGATCTGTGATAGAAGGTGTACCCAACAGTTTCTTTTGGGTATCCTATGAAGACGCAACCCCAAACTTTAAGAAACGATAGCTTAGGTTTCTTGCCAAACCACAGTTCATATGGTGTCGTCTCAACGGATTTAGACGGTGCCCTATTTAACGTGAATGCAGCTGTCTCTATGCATAACCTCAAAACGATAGTGGTAAATCGGTAAGAGACATCATAGATCGCACCATATCTAATAAAGTACGGTTACGTCGTTCAGACACACCATTACGTTGTGGTGTTCCAGGTGGCGTGAGTTGTGAAACTATTCCACATTGTTTTAAATGAAGGCCAAACTCGTAACTCAAATATTCGCCTCTGTGATCAGATCGTAGAAACTTTATTTTCTTGTTACGATGATTCTCCACTTCACTCTGAAATTCTTTGAACTTTTCAAATGTTTCAGACTTGTGTTTCATTAACTAGATATACCCATATCTGCTCAAATCACCTGTGAAGGTCAGAAAATAACGATACCCGCCACAAGCCTCAACACTCATCGGACCGCATACATCGGTATGTATTATTTCTAATAAGTCATTAGCTCGCTCCATTGTTCCGGAGAACGGAGTTTTAGTCATCTTGCCCATGAGGCATGGTTCGCAAGTATCAAATGATTCATAATCAAGTAATTCCAAAAGCCCATCTACATGGAGTTTCTTCATGCGCTTTACACCAATATGACCTAAACGGTAGTGCCACAAAATTGTTGCACTATCATTATCAACTTCGCATCTTTTGGCATCAATATTATGAATATGTGTATCACTATGATTGAGATTCAATAAACCATTTACATTTGGTGTATGACCATAGAAGGTTTTATTCATGTAAACAGAACAACAATTATTCACCGACTTAAATGAATAACCGTATCTCAATAAACATGATCCAATCATATTCATGCTCAACGCAAACACCAAATGACATTTATTTAGGTCCAATACTAATCCCGAAGGTAGAGGGAGTGTGCGATGGTGATCTTATCAACCTTGGAATCACTTCCGACACACATCGTCACCTCGCCCTTAACTAGTCTTTGTTCATTTTGCAACTCCTGTTTTGAGTTACTAATCTTAGCAACTGAACCGGTATCAAATACCCTGGGGTTACTATGAACACTAGTAAAGTACACATCAATAATATGTATATCAAATATACCTTTGTTCACTTTTGCCATCCTTCTTATCCGCCAAGTATTTGGGGCAGTTCTGCTTCCAGTGACCATTCCCTTTGCAGTAGAAGCACTCAGTTTCAGGCTTGGGTCCAGCTTTGGGCTTCTTCACGGGAGCGGCAACTTGCTTGCCATCTTTCTTGAAGTTCCCTTTCTTTTCCTTTGCCCTTTTTCTTGAAACTAGTGGTCTTTTTAACCATCAACACTTGATGCTATTTCTTGATATCTACCTTCGCCAATTTCAGTATTGCGAAGAGCTTGGGAATCATTTTCGTCATCCCTTGTATATTATAGTTCATCACAAAGTTCTAGTAACTTGGTGATAGTGATTAGAGAACTCTATCAATCACTATCTTATCTGGAAGATTAACTCCCACTTGATTCAAGCGATTGTAGTACCAAGACATTTTGAGCATATGCTCACTGGTTGAGCTATTCTCCTCCATCTTGTAGGCAAAGTACTTGTCAGAGGTCTCATACCTCCCGACACGGGCATGAGTCTGAAATACCAATTTCAGCTCTTGGAACATCTCATATGCTCCATGGCGTTCAAAACATTTTTGAAGTCCCGGTTCTAAGTCGTAAAGCATGGTGCACTAAACTATCAAGTAGTCATCATATTGAGCTTGTCAAACGTTCATAATGTCTGCATCAGCTCCTGCAACAGGTTTGTCACCTAGCGGTGCATCAAGGACATAGTTCTTTCGTGCATCAAGGAGGATAATCCTCAGATCACGTACCCAGTCTGTATCATTGCTACTATCATCTTTCAACTTTTCTCTAGGAACATATCAAAAATACTAGAGCTACAACACGAGCTATTGATCTACAACATAATTTGCAAATACTATCAGGACTAAGTTCATGATAAATTAAGTTTTATTAATTAAATTACTTAAGAACTCCCACTTAGATAGACATCCCTCGAGTCATCTAAATGATCACGTGATCCAAATCAACTAAACCATGTCCGATCATCACGTGAGATGGAGTAGTCATCAATGGTGGACATCTCTATGTTGATCATATCTACTATATGATTCACATTCGACCTTTCGGTCTCCAGTGTTCCGAGGCCATGTCTGTACATGCTAGGCTCGTCAAGTTTAACCCGAGTGTTCCGCACATGCAAAACTGTCTTGCACCCATTGTATGTGAACGTAGAGCTTATCACACCCGATCATCACGTGGTGTCTCGGCACGACGAGCTGTCGCAATGGTGCATACTCAGGGAGAACACTTATACCTTGAAATTTAGTGAGGGATCATCTTATAATGCCACCGCCGTACTAAGCAAAAGAAGATGCATAAAAGATAAACATCACATGCAATCAAAATATGTGACATGATACAGCCATCATCATCTTGTGCCTTTGATCTCCATCTCCAAAGCACCGTCATGATCTCCATCGTCACCGGCTTGACACCTTGATCTCCATCGTAACGTCGTGGTCGTCTCGCCAACTATTGCTTCTACAACTATCGCTAACGCATAGTGATAAAGTAAAGCAATTACATGGCGTTTGCATTTCATACAATAAGGCAACGACCATAAGGCTCCTGCCAGTTGCCGATAGCTTTTACAAAACATGATCATCTCATACATTAACGTATATCACATCATGTCTTGACCAGATCACTTCAAAACATGCCCTACAAAAACAAGTTAGACATCCTCTACTTTGTTGTTGCAAGTTTTACGTGGCTGCTATGGGCTTATAGTAAGAACCGTTCTTACCTACGCATCAAAACCACAAAGGTGATTTATCAAGTTTGCTATTTTAACCTTCAACAAGGACCGGCCGCAGTCAAATTCGATTCAACTAAAGTTGGAGAAACAGACACCCGCCAGCCACCTTTATGCAAAACTAGTTGCATGTCTGTCGGTGGAACCGGTCTCATGAATGTGGTCATGTAAGGTTGGTCCGGGCCGCTTCATCCAACAATACCACCAAATCAAAATAAGACATTGGTGGTAAGCAGTATGATGATCACCGCTCACAACTCTTTGTGTTCTACTCGTGCATATCATATACACATAGACCTGGCTCGGATGCCACTATTGGGGAACGTAGCACGCAATTTCAAAAAAAATCCCACGCTCACGCAAGATCTATCTAGGAGATGCATAGCAACAAGAGGGGGAGAGTGTCCACGTACCCTCATAGACCGAAAGCGGAAGCGTTTGTTAACGCGGTTGATGTAGTCGAACTTCTTCTCGTTCCGACCGATCAAGCACCGAACGTACGGCACCTCCGAGTTCTGCACACGTTCAACTCGATGACGTCCCTCGAACTCTTGATCCAACAAAGTGTAGAGGGAGAGTTCCGTCAGCACGACGGCGTGGTGACAGTGATGGTGAAGTGATCCACGCAGGGCTTCGCCTAAGCACTACGTGAATATGACCGGAGGCGTAAACTATGGAGGGGGGCGCCGCACACGGCTAACAATGTTTGATGTATGTTCTAGCGGTGCCCCCCACATATATATAGGTTGGAGGGGAGGAGAGGCAGCCAAGGGGGCGCCCCAAGTAGGAGGAATCCTACTTGGGGTCCTCCCAATTCGGCATCCCCCCTTTCCTATTCCAATTCGGAGTAGGAAGGGAACATGGGGAAGGGGGAATCCTATTCCCTTTTTCCGTTCCTTCTCTAATTTGGCTAGCCCATATGGGGGGGGGGGTGCACCAGCCCCTTAGTGGCTGGTGTGTTTCCCCTCTTGGCCCATAAGGCCCATATCTTTTGCCGGGGGTGCCCGGAACCCTTTCCGGTGACCCGATAAGTACCCCATGCATCCCGAAACACTTCCGGTGTCCGAATACCATCGTCCTATATATTAATATTTACCTCTCGACCATTCCGAGACTCCTCTTCATGTCCGTGATCTCATCCGGGACTCCGAACAACATTCAGTCACCAAATCACATAACTAATATAATACAAAATCGTCATCAAACGTTAAGCGTGCGGACCCTATGGGTTCGAGAACTATGTAGACATGACTGAGACACCTCTCTGGTCAATAACCAATAGCGGAACCTGGATGCTCATATTGGTTCCCACATATTCTATGAAGATCTTTATCGGTCGAACCGTTATGACAACATACGTTATTCCCTTTGTCATCGGTATGTTACTTGCCCGAGATTCGATCATCGGTGTCTTCATACCTAGTTCAATCTCGTTACCGTCAAGTCTCTTTACTCGTCCGTAATACATCATCCCGTAACTAACTCATTAGTCACATTGCTTGCAAGGCTTATCAAGATGTGTATTACCGAGAGGGCCCAGAGATACCTCTCCGATACTCGGAGTGACAAATCCTAATCCCGATCTATGCCAACCCAACAAACACCTTCGGAGATACCTGTAGAGCATCTTTATAATCACCCAGTTACGTTGTGAGGTTTGATAGCACACAAGGTATTCCTCCGGTATCCGGGAGTTGCATAATCTCATAGTCGAAGGAATATGTATTTGACATGAAGAAAGCAATAGCAATAAAACTGAACGATCAGTATGCTAAGCTAACGGATGGGTCTTGTCCATCACATCATTCTCCTAATGATGTGATCCCGTTCATCAAATGACAACTCATGTCTATGGTTAGGAAACTTAACCATCTTTGATTAATGAGCTAGTCTAGTAGAGGCTTACTAGGGACACGGTGTTTTGTCTATGTATCCACACATGTATCAAGTTTCCAGTTAATACAATTCTAGCATGAATAATAAACATTTATCATGATATAAGGAAATATAGAATAGCAACTTTATTATTGCCTCTAGGGCATATTTCCTTCACTAAGGGGGGTTGTCCCTGCTATAAAACCCCATCTCCCCATCCTCTAAAAAAACCTTTTGTCAAACCATTCCGCTACAAGCTTATGCAGCAAGACTGCTAGAGAGATCCGAGAGGTCTTGCTACCTTTGCTCTTGTGAGTTCATTCGGATTCGCGAGAAGGAGCCTCTGGTTCCCCCTAGTTCGTGCTCTATGGTTCCGGCCGTTTTCTGTGGATTAGTCCCGGTTTGTGGTTCTGCGATTGTTCGGACAGCGGGTTGGAGTTCCTGTAGCTTCGGTCCGCCATCCCCAACGTACGGGTTGCATCCAACCTTGGTAGGTATAAAGCTAGTTATCCCGGCTGCTTGCAGCTAGTTAGCCCTCCCGATTCGATCCTACGATGTGAAGATCGGGCCACCCTCAGGCATGAACTCGTTCATCGGGTTCCCACCTATCATCTGGCATTAGAGCCTTCGTTGATACAGTAGGATCTATTATCCAAGTTTATCTTGCTATCATCCCTTTAGATCGAGTGTTTTTCATGCTATATTTTCTGTCCTAGAAGCCCAAAGCCCCATCAAAAATAAATCCAAGCCTTGTTGGTGCTGAGATCTTGTTGTTGCATACCTTGCATGTTCTTCATCTTTTAGATCTGCAGCAAGTTCATCTTCATAGTTGCTTTCAGATTTGGTTGTTCTGCTTTGGAAAAAGAGAGAAAGAAAAAAGTGGCAAAAAAGTCAAGAGAGAAAAAGAAAGTGTTGTGTAAGATCCAAAAGTTTCAGCTTGGTAGAAAAATTTCAGAAGCTTGTGTGTTGTTCAATCTTGGTGCAAAAGTGCAGTTGATCTATCCGCATATTTTCTTGGTTTGCATCAACTTGATTTCAGCACAAGCCCCTTTTTGTTTACCCCACCGAGCTCCACCAAAAAACCTAAGCTAGTTCTTCGATCCCTGTCTTTCAATCGCTTTAACACATCCGAAGAAGCACAATGTGATGTGAACTCATAGGAACTTTGGTGAGTAAGAGGTGAGGTTGTGTGATTCCACAAAAAATATCCTATTCCACTTTTTAGCCCCACTAACATGGCATGAACTGCATTGAGTGTTCATGGAGAAGATCAAGGGGAAGAAGATGCCCCATTCACACGTGCTGAGTTTCTGGAATTACTGTACATGGTTCTAGAATTTCGAAGGAGGCTTAACGAGCGTCTTCGAGCAGATGGTGATGGGGTTCGACACCAACAATACCCTGTTTATCATGAAGTGAAGCAAAGAAGACATGCTCGAGGGCATGATGTTGTTGCTCGTGGGCGTGTCACTACTACTCAAGAAGTGCAACAAGGACGACATGCTCGAGGGCATGGTGTTGCTGCTGCTCGTGGGTGTGGCGCTGCTACTCCTGAAACACGGCAAGGATGGCATGCTCGAGGGCAAGCTACTGCTGCCCCTAGGTGTGTCACTACTGCTCATGAATCACGGCAAGGACTGTTGGGGAACGTAGCAGAAATTCAAAATTTTCTACGCATCACCAAGATCAATCTATGGAGTAATCTAGCAACGAGGGGAAGGGGAGTGCATCTACATACCATTGTAGATCGCGATGCAAAAGCGTTGCAAGAACGCGGATGAAGGAGTCGTACTCGTAGCAATTCAGATCGCGGTTGATTCCGATCTAAGCACCGAAGAACAGTGCCTCCGCGTTCAACACACGTGCAGCCCGGTGATGTCTCCCACACCTTGATCCAGCAAGGAGAGAGGGAGAGGTTGGGGAAGACTCCGTCCAGCAGAAGCACGACGGCGTGGTGGTAGTGGAGGAGCGTGGCAATCCCGCAGGGCTTCGCCAAGCACCGCGGGAGAGGAGGAGGAAGAGGGGTAGGGCTGCGCCATGAGGGAGATGTGTTCTCGTTTTTATGGCAGCCCCAAAACCTCAACTATTTATAGGGGGAGGGGAGGGGCTGCGCCCCCATCTAGGGTTCCCCCCAAAGGGGTGCGGCCAGCCCTAGATGGGGCTTGGGGGGCGGCCAAGGGGGGGGGGGAGAGAGGGGGGCGCCCCACTAGATGGGCCTTAGGCCCATCTGAGCCTAGGGTTTCCCCCTTCCTCCCCTTCCTGCGCCTTGGGCCTCTTGTGGGGGGGGGGGGCGCACCAGCCCACCTGGGGCTGGTCCCCTCCCACACTTGGCCCACGCAGCCCTCTAGGGCCGGTGGCCCCACCTGGTGGACCCCCGGGACCCTCCCGGTGGTCCCGGTACATTACCGATAGCACCCGAAACTTTTCCGGTGACCAAAACAGGACTTCCCATATATAAATCTTTACCTCCGGACCATTCCGGAACTCCTCGTGACGTTCGGGATCTCATCCGGGACTCCGAACAACATTCGGTAACCACATACAAACTTCCTTTATAACCCTAGCGTCATCGAACCTTAAGTGTGTAGACCCTACGGGTTGGGGAACCATGCAGACATGACCGAGACGTTCTCCGGCCAATAACCAACAGCGGGATCTGGATACCCATGTTGGCTCCCACATGTTCCACGATGATCTCGTCGGATGAACCACGATGTCGGGGATTCAATCAATCCCGTATTCAATTCCCTTTGTCTATCGGTATGCTACTTGCCCGAGATTCGATCGTCGGTATCCCGATACCTTGTTCAATCTCGTTACCGGCAAGTCTCTTTACTCATTCCGTAACTCACATCATCCCGTGATCAACTCCTTGGTCACATTGTGCACATTATGATGATGTCCTACCGAGTGGGCCCAGAGATACCTCTCCGTTTACACGGAGTGACAAATCCCAGTCTCGATTCGTGCCAACCCAACAGACACTTTCGGAGATACCTGTAGTGCACCTTTATAGCCACCCAGTTACGTTGTGACGTTTGGTACACCCAAAGCATTCCTACGGTATCCGGGAGTTGCACAATCTCATGGTCTAAGGAAATGATACTTGACATTAGAAAAACTCTGAGCAAACGAACTACACGATCTTGTGCTAGGCTTAGGATTGGGTCTTGTCCATCACATCATTCTCCTAATGATGTGATCCCGTTATCAACGACATCCAATGTCCATGGTCAGGAAACTGTAACCATCTATTGATCAACGAGCTAGTCAACTAGAGGCTTACTAGGGACATGGTGTTGTCTATGTATCCACACATGTATCTGAGTTTCCTATCAATACAATTCTAGCATGGATAATAAACGATTATCATGAACAAGGAAATATAATAATAACCAATTTATTATTGCCTCTAGGGCATATTTCCAACAAGGACGTCATGCTCGACGACAAAGTTATGGCACCCATCGGCACACCGACGACCCACCGCAAAGCAGGACCATGGTTGATGAACCGACTCCAGTGATTCATAGCCCATGTTTACATGCGAAGCTCATTCCTAATGTTGCCATCTTGACCACCACTATTGTCCCTACATCCAGGAAACATGTGCCACAAATTCCCTGTGAGGAAGACAGTCCACAATCCAAAATCCCACAACTTGAGAGTGATAAGAAAAGCAAGCCGAGTGACTCCACCAAAAGTGAGGAAGAGTGTCCACTTTCAAAAATACCACCACTTGAGAGTGAAAAGAAAAATGAGTTGAGTGACTCCACCAAATGTGAGGAAGATTGTCCACTTTCCACAATTCCATATATTGAGAGTGATAAGGAAAGTGAGGTGAGTGAGTCCACAAAATGTGAGGATCATATTGATCATCATGAGATTAGGGAAATGAAAGATCTCCACCAAGATATACCACACATTCAGCAAGAGAGGATAAATGACTTGTGTGAGTCCACAAAATGTGAGATTGAGATCATTCCACACCACATTAGAGAGATGAGTGAACCACAACATAATATACCACATCATCCAATAGAGAGGATTAGTGAGTCCACCAAATGTGAGCTTGAGGTGTTTCCCCATAATATGAAAGAGATGAGTGATCCACCGAATGAAAAGAGAGAGGAACATTCAATAACTAACCTTTCACAAAATTCTCTTTCTTTGCAATACGTGCAGGTGCAAAAGACATACATATCAGCTCTCTTGCAACGATGGGAGATTGAAATCCAAGAACAAATATGGAGGACATGGAGTACCACTACACAAGGTACATGTGTGAAGACCGATTTTCAGAAAGGCAATCAAGTACTCAATGAGGTAAAAGAAAAAGGATCTTACATTTTGATGCACCCCGAGGTATGCACATACGAACTCTTGAAACATTGGCGAAACAAAATAAGAGAAAAATTATTGGGCACATCCTTTAGCACACTAGCAATCCATTAATATAATTTGTTCAACCATGATGAAGAAACAAAGGATTTGGGAAACTTGAGATCCACACAAAAATGTTCAACTTTTTCTTTCCCTAGTTATTTTCTAGTGTCCTCGTGCCATAATTTTGTAGAGCGAATGAAGTCGAGGACGGATTTTCTCCAAGAGAGGGAGGATGATATATATATGGACATGCTCATGGTTGGTTATAAATTTGTGCTCCATGGAAATGTTTGCTGGAAGGAACTCCTAAGTTGAACAAAACATCATGTTAGCATCGTCCATAAGATAGCAAAGTTGAAAACTAAAAATCTCTATATCATGAAACCTTTGCATTATGATTTGGTATTGTCTTGCTTTCTTTTGTGCGATGACCAGGTAGAGTCGAGGACGACTCCTTTTCAAGAGAGGGGGGATGATGAGGACATCTTGGTCACTGAAACAACACCAATCATCCCTAGACACACTTCAAGTTGCTACAAACAAATACATGATCAGATGCAATGTAACTCGAAGGTGAAAGCTACAAATGAGGATTGCGTTATTCCTTTGCATGGATATTATCTACTTCCCTTCTACTTATCTTTTGTAGATCAAATAGAGTCGAGGACGACTCTTCATCAAGGGGTGGAGGATGATGAGCACATGGGTACATCATGCATGACATTTCAGAAAAGTGCAAAATTTAGTTGGAAAGAATTACTAAGCCGAATCAAGCAAACACATGCCCAGGTGAACGCTAACTTAAGTTCACACCGCAATCATGAACACATGGCTGCACTTTCATTTCCATTGTTGTTGGTTTGAACTTAGGTATCACAGGGACGAAATCCAACAACTTCTGAGCTCTTGAAGCAACCGGTTTGGAGGAACAAGTTTGGAGATAACAAGTTTCAAGTGAAGCTGATGCTGTCAGTTTTTACCTCTGATGTTTCGTTGTGCCACACCCATGTGGTGGAAAGACGGGGCCATAGGGGTACATCAACAGAAGCTAAATCAAATTATCCTTCCAATGCAAAAAACCTCACATCATTTGGAATTGTGAGTCAAAAGTACTAGTCATTCTCGTGGAAGGTGTCCAGGCTGTCAAGGCTTCGCGAATTTTCGAGGAGCTCTGCAACAACTCCCAAAATTGACTGCTTATTCCCCCAAGGAAGGCATGCAAACCTGCTTACTTTTGAAAACATTTTCACACCTAGCTAAGGGGGGTTGTCCCTGCTATAAAACCACATCTCCCCCATCCTCTAAAAAGAACCTTTTGTCAAACCATTCAGCTACAAGCTTATGCAGCAAGACAGCTAGAGAGATCCGAGATATCTTGCTACCTTTGCTCTTGTGAGTTCATTCGGATTCGCGAGAAGGAGCCTCTAGTTCCCCCTAGTTTGTGCTCTACGGTTCCGGCCGTTTTGTGTGGATTAGTCCCTGTTTGTGGTTCTGCGATTGTTCGGACAGCGGGTTGGAGTTCTTATAGCTTCGGTCCGCCATCCCCAACGTACGGGTTGCATCCAACCTTGGCAGGTATAAAGCTAGTTATCCCGGCTGCTTGCAACTAGCTATCCCTTCCTACGATGTGAAGATCGGGCCACCCTCGGGCGTGAACTCATTCATCGGGTTCCCACCTATCATAGGGCCTTTGTGTCGTTGCAGTTGTAGATGTAGTTCAGATTGATGATCCTCTCGTGCTCCCGTATAAGCATTGGAGCATAACAGATGATAGGTCTCTCACCACGACGAATAGCTCTCATGTGCATGAACATGACCCATGCATGAATCATAGCAATCAGTGCTGCTGCTTGAACTATCAGCCTCATCCGTGCGTCCATAACCTAGTCGACATCGAGGGTCCGTTGAGCAAGGGGAAATTGATCCTAACAACATACCTAACATACGGGAGAGGGGGTGTTGCTTACCGGCATCGGAGACGAGGACGACGAAGGGGGGGGGGGGTGGCTGAGGCAAGGACGACCGTGGCCAACAGGAAGGGGAGCACTAGCTCCTGCAGCCGGATAGTGTTGCTGCCGCCTGCCGCCGCCGGTGGTGAGGCTAGAGGAAGTGGTTGTCCTAGAGGTAGTGGTGGCCGGGTAGCGCCGCATCGAGACTGGCTCGCTAGAAACTGCCGATTCGAGGGCTTCCAGCGAGTCAGGCTCTAGGCTGCTTTAAGCTTCGTGTCCATACGAGCCAACCCACCTCGTATGCAACCAAACAAACATTTCGTGACCCAACTCGGCCCGATTGGCTCTCATGCGGGCAACCAAACACGCCTCAAAGACAGAGGTATTTTTTTTTAGGCTCCACCGAGGGCGTTTGTGGTTCCGTCTGCTCCTCTAGAGCCGGCCACCGGCCTTAGGCGAAGCTGGCCTGCACGCCGGCTGGATTCATCTCTGTGGCTGGCGCCACCGGGTCATGGTCGGCAACATATTTGAAATGGTCTTGAGCTGGTTACAATGAACTGTGGCTGGTCTGTAGGTATGTTACGTAGCTAGCGCCGAGCATGGGCGGATGGGCCGCACCGCCGGACACATTATGTTGGCATGGGCACATGGGACGAGCATGCGGTTGACAATTGGTAAGTTCCCGTCCGGAATGTGGATGCTACTAATGCACTGAGCTGTGAGCAGCTACGTCCCTTTTCGGCTCATCTGAACTGCTGATAATTGGGCATAGAATGTGCTGACAGTGACAGAGTATATTCTTGTCCACAGCTGTATTATCATCTTGATTCACGAGTTAAGGAGTGAGTGAGTGAGTGGCTAGCTGATTATTATTTTTATGCCGTCATGCATCTCGTAAGATTTCAGTCATGCATGACATTTTAGCACACTGCATCGTGCAAATTACCGATGTAAGTAAAAAAAGTAGAGAAGAGCTCAACCTACAAGGACAGGGACAAGGACGTTCCTGGTTCACAGGTGCATGCATCGCGATCGAAGAACCATGAGGTCGACTCGACTTTCCAGTCACCTGTTCATAAAAAAGTTACCACTTGCAGGCGATTAACCAAGGGTCCAAACGCAGGGAGACAAAATAAGGCGGAAAAATATCACTCAAATAAGAAACGTCGCAGGTAAATTTATTGGCACGCTGGACTTGAGACGCGACCTGTCTGAGCCCTGTGCCCATCCTCCCATACACGCCTAACAAGGAATGGTTATTTTACTTTGGAAATTAAGCAAGGGTTTATGTGTGATAGTGCAATTAATTTCGTCGATCCTACGCATGCAGGGCCGGCTCAATGGTACTAGTATATATGACAGCAACACCAGAAGCGCTAAACATAACTGGAGCAAGG
Source organism: Aegilops tauschii subsp. strangulata (assembly GCF_002575655.3). Lineage (NCBI taxonomy): Eukaryota > Viridiplantae > Streptophyta > Magnoliopsida > Poales > Poaceae > Aegilops > Aegilops tauschii. Next base: position 488,242,540 of record NC_053038.3, on the reverse strand, counting down.
ATTATCAGTGTAAACAGAGCAAGCAACTTTTTTTTTACGGGAAAACTGTTGATCTATTCATCTCCAAGCATTACAACGAACATCAGAAATAATAAAAATTATATTTAGATTCATAGACCACCTAGCGACGCTTATAAGCATTGAAGCATCGCCCCTCCCTCGCCCAAGGCTGTTGTGGTAAGAATCGATCAGTGTAGTGATGATGCCTGTACTAGTATTATACTGTATTTTTCACAAGAGGATATTTCAGATTTCAGAGTGAAGCAGCTCCATATCCATGTGTATTTTTCCCCCGAGTAAAAGCCCAAGGCCAGCTTTTCTACATACCCATCCGTATTGCACACCATATCTACAGCTAGGGCAGAGTCATGACGGATAGCGAGGGCAGCTGCTAGGCACCAGTGCCGGCCGGCCGTGCACAATCTTTTATTCACACAGCTGCTGGCGATGACAACAGCAATTCTGCCTGCCAATCTCAGTCCCTGTCACTGTCCCCCAGCTCTCCAAATATATTAGCCCCCGGCCACCCCTCACACACGCACTTCGTCAAACCTTCGCTTAATCCCCACAGATCCTCATTCACATCGATTGATCATCGCAGCTAGCTAGGTTGCGGCAACATGGAGAGCGGCAGCACGGCGGCGTCGAGCGACGAGGCCGTGAGATCGCCCGGCGGGACGACGGCGGTGGCGGCCGCCCGGCCGTACTACGAGTGCGTGTTCTGCAAGCGCGGGTTCACCACGGCGCAGGCGCTGGGCGGGCACATGAACATCCACCGCCGGGACCGCGCCAAGCCCGCCCGCCTCACGACGTCAGCTTCCCGGAGCACAGAGTGCAACTTGGCGTACCCCCCAGCGCCGCCGGCCACGTCCCTGATGAGCAGCGGCGACTTCGCCATGTTGTACTACGGCCGGCACACCGGAGCCGGAGTGGACGCCGAGGCCGTGAGCCCTGGTAGCCCGATCCCGAGGGAGCTGAGCCTGTTCGGCGCGGACGACGACAGTCACGACGACCGTGACGACTGCTTGCAACTGGGCCTCCGGTGCCATGGAAGCAGCAGCGGCGACGGGTTCGAGCGGCGGCCGGACGGCGAGCTGCCGGAGAGGAAGCTGGACTTGGAGCTCAGGCTCGGGCCCGGGCCTCGTCCGAGGCACTGATCACTCGCACGGTACCCTGGTGCAACTCAGACACAGGAACGCACTCATCTATATACATGCATGGGCTTCCTAGCTAGTATTACTTCAGTTCTTTTGTTGCTTGATATCATTATTGCTATTCTCATCTTCTGCTGCTTGTTTATATGACTAAATGTATTTATATTTCGCCATAACAACAAGAGCAGATGCTTTGATGTATTGAATGTACATGGAGAGCTATATATGCTTGGCTCTTGTTTTGATTCGCATAATTCGGAGAACATATATAGGAAGAACAAAAGTGTAGGATTGCAATGTTATGTGATGTCTTCTTGAATCATGATCCAATAGCACGTGAACTGGCACTAAACAGCCTATGATATCACATAATAGGATAAATGCAGTGACAAAGAAATTTGCCTAGCTAATAGTACTGCAAATGAACTCTATGTGAACAAACACATGGACCTGATAATTACAACCTAAAAAGGACTTTGAATCAAAGATGACCAAGGTAATTAAGAAGCTATTCAAGCTCCATGCATGGAGCTTCAGCTACGAACCTGTGGTGTTTAGTTCCTTCTGCATGTTCTTAATGGGGAACACTAGTTCAACTCATTTTAATTTGCTAATGGAAGGTAGGAAAGATGGAGAGTGTAACAAGTTACTTCTCAAGGAACTACAAGGAGAAAGACCGTACCATTTCAACTTATGAAATTGCGTCATTTGATAGATCATAGGTATCAAGTTTAGTTTATGACACCTCCATTTCCAACCTCAATCTTCCTCAATGAGCCTCTTCGCTATCCCTTTCTCCATAGTTGAGTTGTGCGTCAAGGTGATCCAATATCACCACTTGTCTTTGTGCTAGCGGCAAATCTTCTTCAATCTCATGTAAAATTAGCCTGTCAAGATGGATACTCCATTTGCTCATCCCCTCATCCCAACTGGAAGACTTTGTTGTCATTCAATACACCGCTGACACAATTGCGGTGCTCCTAGTCTGTCAAGAACAACTCCAAAATATGTGGTACTTCTCAGTTAATACTTAAAGGAGCGTCCATGAGACATGATTTCCTCATTGCACCCAGAGTAATCAGTGGAGCTAATGTTGGAAGATTTACCATCAAGACGGTGACTGGAATGCCACTCCATATCCAGAGTAAAACCTATGATCCACTCTTCCTGTCTTGGACCCGGCAACAACAAACATGCATCGACTCCTTGTTGAAGGTGTTGTCTTCATGTTGATGCTCCAACCTTGATTGGTTGGACCTTGCACCCAAAGTGAAAATCCTTGCCCTAGCTAGCCTTTCGGGCTGGACTCGAAAATATTGATGCGATTATGTACTCCATTCTTGAAGGCGTTTTCTTGCGGAACATAACGACTTAGTCGTAGTTTTTCTTTTACGCATCCTATAATGGGTTGACATTTGCATACCATATCGTGTACTCCACTAAATCTAGCCCTTTCTCTCACATCGAAATATTGCATCCTAGCGAGAGACTTAGTCAAGATGTACACTAATTTGTTCTTGGTGCACACGTATTTAGAGCGAGCCCATAATAGACAAAGTAGGGGGCTCGACAGGACCAAAGACACTAGGCTCTAAAAGTTCAGTTGTTTGGTTTAGATTGTACTCCCTCCGTCCCATAATATAAGAGCGTTTTTTACACTAGTGTAGTGTCAAAAATGCTCTTATATTATGGGACGGAGGGAGTACATGTCTTTTCTCTTATGCACTTTGGTTAATCCCACGACTTCGGTTCTCAATAGTATACTGAACTTGTGCATATTTTCTAGAACTCATTCTATCCCACATTTACATGTCTTATATTCATATACATTATGTTATATTTGCTTAGATTTTGAAGTATAACTAGCCTAAGTAACGATGCACGTATGCTGGTAAATGTTAATCAATATTAGTTGTTATAAGTTCTAATTTAACATTATAAATATAATTTTGTATGATAGTTAGGTCTATATTTTCTCGTGGGTTTTAGCCTTTTTGAATTGAGTTTGAAGTGTTGAAGATATATTTTTGTTACATTCAGTTTCAACCCAAATCTAAGCAAAGTGAAAAAACATGCCTCCTGTTAGTAATACATTTGGCTAGGTAATATATAATATCTTGTTTATGTGTGTGTTCATATCCATATTTCTGAAAATATGTAAATATATTGCAGGAGTGTTTTAGAACATACATGTCTGGCAAGTATCTTGTGGTGGAGCTTTTCTAGAGTACAAAAGTCTTAAGCTTGGGTGTAACTAAGAGTTTGGTAGAATCGTGTGAGATGTTAACAAGTTTACTGCCATCATATCCCGCGACTCGTGCTTGTTACTAGCGCTTGTATCTTGGTTCTTCTTGAATCATATATAATCCTTTTTATCTTTGTAGGGGTTTACTTGTCATGGATGCTCCAGATTGCTTCAATGGGGTCACTCTAGTATTGAATTTGGGCATCATGTTTCACCATGATAATCAAACTTTTTATTCAAACTTGAGCGAGGTGGTCGCAACTGAAGACTTTGTTGATACGATGTCCAAGATTTGGAGAGATGGGCAGCGGGCTTCATAACCATGCAAAGATGGCAAATAAAAATTCATAAACTTCATAAATTGTTGCAGGGGTAGGAGAAAAATACTACTCCCTCCATAAATAAATATAAGAGCGTTTAGATCACTACTTTAGTGATCTAAACCCTCTTATAGTTCTTTACGGAGGGAGTAGTAAGATAAATAAAAAAGGGGAAGAAAAGCTTGCTTGATATTATTGATGATGTTGATAAGGAATCACAAACATCTGGATCAGATGATAGTAAAATTCCCTTAAAAGAGAGTGGAGTGGATCACTGTCCAAACTCGTGGGAGAGGAGGAAATCGATTGGCAACAATGGTTCAAGGTCTGACATTTGTGTGAGGATGATAACAGCACAATATAAATCCACATGATCGCCAATAGCAAACATCGTAACCTAGAGATGAGTTGGGGGTTACAAAATACATTAACTAACATTACAAAACCTTTTTGTGCCACTTGAAGACAATAGCTTTTCTCAATATGAATCTGTTATCGATGATATACCGCTTATGTCTCCCACGGAGAATGGTATTCTTACTACACTTTTCAATGTAAAGGAAGTTGGAGAAGCAATCTTTCGTATGAAACATAACAAAGTGCACAACTCTTGATGAAGTCGTTCATTTCCTCTGAGATGACCACATAGAGAATATGTAAATTTTGTTCTTGACTTATTATATAGCATGATGTATCTCCACAAAAAAAAAGTCTTACAACTTTTTTGAAATCAAATCCGGTTTATATTAGATCAAGAGAACATCGGACACAACCAGATAATGAGTAGCTAAATCTACGGACGTAAAAAATAACCCTAAGTAAAGGAGATACTATAAACAAGACCATATGCCTCCAAATTCTTGCTGAAGCCACAACCGAGCATGTCATCCTTGTGCCAACATAGCTCTCGTCAGCAATGCATAACATCAAGCAATTCAGCCACAAAAGTACCGGCAAAGACATGTGGACAATGAAATTTTGTTGGATCCGCAATAGTAAACCGTCTCATACGATGAAGATTGGCAATTACGACAAGCATATCGGCGGGGGAACCACCCCAGTCTAGCCAGACAGTCACACCAGTATGGCTGATCAAGCTAACTGACTTTACTCACAAAGGCTTGAAAGAAGGGGTTTTTGAAGAATACAAGGTTGTCGCAGACGATGCTTATGGAGCCATGCCGATGGACAATACAAAGAACCAAACCGTCGTCCATAAAGAACAATGGGGGCGGAAAAAAGACTCACAAGCCCCTTGAGACGTGATTGGAGCCTAGAGACTTTTATTCAAGAAACGTGTATATATATTAAAAGAAGAACCATGGCATGTGAATTTACTACGAAGGCAAGCTGTATTAACCTTGTATCCATCTTCCTGTACATGCTTAACAATCAAAGATTATTTTACCTGGAGAGTTAACCAAGGGTTTATGTGTGATAGTTTAATTAGTTCCATCGATCCTAGGCAAGGCTGATTCAATGGTATGACAGCAACTTAACACGAGAAGCACTATAGCAGCTGCACCCAGCTGAGTGTGTAAATAGAGAGATCCATATATACACACCAAACTAGTAAAGTGTGCTTTGACCCTACTAGAGAGCAATCTCATATAGTGGGATGAGTTTTACCAATACTCTCCCATGCTATAAAAAACCGAAGTACTAACTGGCGAACATTCTGTGGGAGGGGGGTGCCAAGCGAAAAATTTCTTGATGGCATTTTTAGGTGGTAGCAGATGGCAATTCTGCCCGTTTTTGCTGCAAAATTGTCTTCTTTCGAGAAACTATCATGTGTCTCTGAAGAAATTGTCATGCGTCTCTAAAGAAACTGCTAGCAAAAATGTACGCAAATGCCATCCCTCACAATGAACGTTCGTCGGCTATTGGGGTCCATAAAAAAAGATCTTCAATAGTCCATGGCTCAAATTCGTAAAATTTGAAATTTCATCAAGTCAAGGAATTTCAACTGTAAGTAGTACTCCCTCTGTAAACTAATATAAGAGCGTTTAGATCACTACTTTAGTGATCTAAACGCTCTTATATTAGTTTACGGAGGGAGTAGTTTTCAAATTGAGAGCCTAGAGATGCTAGCAGGTAGTGGCACCGGCCAGGCCTGCATACTTGGTCAAAATCACAAGGTGCAGCCTGGCCTGGCACACCCACACACCAGGTCATGTTATATATGCAAACAGTCCAAACTACAATTTCAAAAGGACACATCAGTGATGATGTACGTACGTACTATTATTATATTTAGCGCAAGAGGATACTTCGGTCTGAAGCAGCTCCACACATCCATCCGTGTTGCACAGCATACGTACAGCTAGGGCAGAGTCATCGACGAATAGCGAGGTTTAGCTGCCGGCCGGCCGTGGCACAATCTTTTATTCCCAAAGCTGCTGTCAAAAACAATTGTAATGCTGCCCGCCAATCCCTGTCTCTCTGTCGCTGTCCTCCCAAGCTCTCATATAGGCCGGCCCGGTCTTGCACACAACCTCGAAGATCTTCGATCGTCAAACCCTTCAATCGATCGGATTTGTCATCGCAGACTCGGTAGATTGTCGTAGCTGGCTTGCAACATGGAGAGTGGCAACAGCAAAGCGGCGTCGAGCGAGGAGGAGGCGGCCGTGAGATCCCACAGTTCGGCGGTGGCTGCAGCTCGGCACGGCGACGTGGACGCGGCAGCCGTGTCGCCCCCTAGCGCCCGGCCGTACTACGGGTGCGTGTTCTGCAAGCGTGGGTTCACCACGGCGCAGGCGCTGGGCGGGCACATGAACGTCCACCGCCGCGACCGCGCCAAGCCCGTCCGCCTCACGACAGAGTGCAACTTGGCGTATCCCCCAGCGCCGCTGGTGAGCAGCGGCGGCTTCTCCATGTTGTACTACGCCAGGCACACCGGCGCCGGAGTGAAAGCGGAGGCCGTGGCCGTGAGCCCTGGTAGCCCTATCCCGAGGGAGCTGAGCCTGTTCGGTGCGGACGACGGCACTGATGATCGTGACCTGCAACTGAGCCTTCGGTGCCATGGGAATGGCGGCGGCGACCGGTCGCGCGCGCTGGAAGGGCCGTCAGAGTGGTGGCAGGACGGTGAGCTGCCGGAGAGGAAGCTGGACTTGGAGCTCAGGCTAGGGCCTCGTCCCAGGAACTGATCACTCGCACGGTACCGCTAGTGCAACCCATACACACAAACGCATAAGCAACGCACTCATCTATATACATGATTTATCGATGATATAGATGTGGGCTTCTTATCTATAGTATTGTTTCAGTTCTTTTACTGCTTAATATCATTAATTATTGCTGTTCTCATCTTCTGCTGCTTGTTAATAACCGAATGTATATATATTTTACCGTAACAACAAGAGTAAACCGATGATTCGATGTATATCAAATATATAGACACAGATATATTATATACTTGTATCTTGTTTGATTCGCATAATTACGGAAAATATAGGAAGAATAAAAATGTAGGACTGCGGTGTTATGTCATCTTGAATTGCATATGATCCAATACCGCGTGAATTTGAACCAAGCAGAGCATGTTACATAATAATATAGGATAAACACAACAATCTTTCCAAGAGATCTGTGTCAAGGATAACTTTCTACTAAATACTACAAATGAATTCTTCGTGAAAAAATCACATGCCAATTCTACAAATACAAACTACCGCATTTTTTTTGAAAAAGGAGGATGACTCCCGGTCTCTGCATCTGGGAGATGCATGCGACCATTTTATTAATTATTCTTGAGGACCTTATAAAGTAGAACAACAATATGCCTGAATCCGCCATCTTGGCAACGTATGCCGCTACTTCTATCCAAATGATGAAGGGGTGCAAGCTGGGCCACATACCCAGACCTCTCACCTAAGCCTAACATCTAAAGCCGGAGGCCCCGACCGAGCCATCTGCCAGGTCCGGGGCTCAAACCGGTCCGACACACTCACATGTGTCGTCGTCACCGTCTTTCGCTGGTCCATCTTCAGAGCAGATTGAGGTGACAACCTTGGCAGGTCCTCCGCCATCGATGCCACCACGACCCCAAACGACGACCTCCACCTACGCGAGCCTTGGCAGATCCTCCGCCATTGATGCCACCACGACGCCAGCCGACGACCTCCACCTACGCAAGTCCATCTCCAAGCAACGGACGTAAATCCATGCTAGGATAGGGCCGCACCACCGCCATCGCCCACCACCCACAAGCGTCACCCAACCCCAAGGTTCCCAAAGCGGCGCCTTCAAGAAGGGAACGACACCATGAGCGCCGCCGCCGCCCAACAAAGTTAGGGCTTTCGCCCGGGAGACCTAGGGAAAGGTGAAGTGAGGAGATCTGTCCATACCAACATACTACCGCATACAAATACTTTCTAACGATTACAACCCAAAAAGGACGCCGTGTCAAAGATAACAAAGGTTGGAAGCTATTCTAGCTCCATATGCATGAAGCTTGACTTACGAACCTGTGTGGTGTTTAGCTCCTTCAGCACGCTCTCAATGTGGAATCCGCGCTGTTAACGCGGAACCTGATTTCGAATTATTTTGAATTTGCTAACAGAAAGCTAGGAAAGATGGAGAGTGTAACATGCCATTTCTGAATACAAAGTTGAAAATCATGACTTTTCAACTTACGTAAGATTAAGGTTGGAAAAAGCGGTAGGCGTAAGTGAGGCGGTTGGCCTTCGCCTAGTGCTTAGGCGGTGCTTAAGCGCCAAGGCGTGGCCTAGGCGGTAATATCGTTTTTACAATCAGGATGTATTTGTGGTATTATATGTGTGTCAATATTAGTTTAGGTCACATTAATAATTTAACTACCAGCTGCTGCCATTTGAATATGACATGTTCGACATATCAGTGCAATATGGGAAGATTTCTTACTCGGGTAGACAATTTCTTGCTAGCCCTGCCTAGACATGCGCTTATGCCCTAGGCGAGGCGTTTGACCTTCGCCTAGTGCCTAAGCGTGCCTAAGCACCTCCTAGGCACTGCCTTTTTTAACAGAGCGTAAGAATCCCATAACAAATTTGTACACGAACTTTCGTAATTCACTAGATTGCTTGAAAAAGATAGGGAATTATCAAGCTCAGAGTTTAATTTATGACTCTTCCCTTTCTATAGGTATGCCAGGCATACAAAATGGTGCACTGTTGCTACTGCAGCCACACTAAAGTGTATCTTCCGTGTCCAACGTATAGTTGTATTTACTATATGATTCTCCTTTTTAAAAAGGAACTTGTATATGATTCTAATACGTATAGTTCAGGGTCCTCCTCAATCCTACTCAATGGAGCCCCTAGCTATCTGTTCCTCTGCACCTGAGTTGTGCATCAAGGTGATCCACTATAAGGCTCTTTGTGCCAACAGTAGATCTTCTTCACTGTCACCTAAATTTAGCTTGCCAGGATGGAATGATTTGTTTGCACATCCCTCAGCCAGACATGGAAGAAATATTTCCTATCATTCAATACACCAATAATAGCAGCTCCCGTCCCATCAAGAACAAAACTGTAGAATATACAATAATTCTAATAATGCTCAAAGAGCTACCAGAATACTTAAAATTAACTTAACCATTTATTCCCTAATCCCAATGAATACCTTCCTGGATAAGACAACAGAACTTGGCAACTTGCATCAATCTTAGGGTACTTTGTGCAATATTCTTCTGGAACAACTCGGGCATCAATAACTGAATTCATGGCCCTCATAGTCATAGACATCACTGGACACAGATTGTCAAGTTTTGCAGCCTGGTTATCAATATGGAAAAGACCACGGTTATTAACTCGACTCTCACATACATGGCCACTTATACATCTGCACTGTCCAACTAACTGATAATATTATTGAGCATATTCTATCGGGCATGCATGCCGGCACTAGTTTTACTTTTTTTTCCGGGGGGCACTAGTTTTACTTTTAACCTGGGCACTGATACTTTCTCTTTGTTTTTGTTTCTATTTTTTGTTTTGTCTTTTCCAGCATTGCTTCCTTCTTTTTGTACTTTATTTTTCCTTTATTATGTATTTTTTCGTTTAGAAATGTTCTTTCTCCGTGAAACTAACCAAGTTGTAGTCTCTTAAAGCGTAGATTGGGTCTAAAAAGTAGAATTGCTAACGCCAAGGGGCGTCGGATTTTTATTTTTGCTTACATGTTGCACAATGAAAGGACCATAAATACACAAATAATATATGTGCAAATCTGGTGACATGACTATGCAACTAGGGTTATTTTTTCTTTTTCATATAAAGGTTGTACAAAATATATTTTTGCATTTTCTGTGCTACTTTTTCTATGTGAGTTCCCCAATTTAAGGTCATAGTTGCACAAAGAATATATGTGCAATTCTATTGATAGCAATGTACAACTGGAATTGTTTCTCATTCATAAATTTAAAATTACACAAATTTTTGCTGTACTTTTCTATGATGCTTTTTATTTTATTTTTGTGTCTTAGTTGCACAAACAATATATGGTCAACTCTATTAACAAGAATGTGCAACACAGGCTATTTTACTGTTTCTAAAATGCACAAAATGATTTTATGCTCTCTTGTTATTATTTTTCAGCATGAGTTGCACACTTTTGGACTACGTTTGCAAAATTACATGTGTGCAAATGTAATGATAGGACATATAATTGGATTAATTTGCACAAACCAGTAAATAAGTTTACAATCTATATTTGTGCTTTATGCTATTTTAGTTTTATTTTTGTTGTCGGTAGCACATTCTGAAGACAATGGTTGCACCAATTATTTGTGTACAACCCTAGTATTAGCAATGTGAAACTGGGCTATGTTGTCATTTATAAGATTGTGATTTCGTAAAATTTATTTTAATTTTCTTCTACTTCCTCTCATTTGTTACTTTCATTTTCTCGTGTGAGTTCCACATTGTTTAGGTCGTGGTTGGGATGTACACCTCGGGCTATTTTTACAAAATTTTAAATTAAGAATGCACAATTTGTTTATTACATTTTTCTTTCATGCTCTTTCTTTTTATTTTATTGTGGCATCTCATATGCACATTTTGAATCCAACAGTTGCACAAACAGTATATATGCAACTCTAATGGTAACAATATGCAACAAGAGCTATTTTCTCATTTCCAAAATTAAATTGCACAAAATAATCTTTTATGTTTTATCATCGGTCGTGTTTGTTGCACCTTAATAAGACTACATCTGCACAGATAATTCATGTGCAAGTCTAGTGATGGCCATGTGCAACTGGGGTGGTTTGCACATTCCTATAAATAAGATTGCACAGTTTTGTGTTATAACTTTTTTTGTTATTTTAATTTTCATGTTTCTATCAGTTCCACATTTCAAAGACTACAATTGCAAAAATAATAATGTGCAACTCTGGTGCTAGTACTGTGCACTTAGGGTTAGTTAGCCATTTTTTAGATTAAGATTTCTTTTTCTTCAGCTCTTTTTTATTTTATTTTCCTGGTTGTTGCATATTTTTAGGATGTCGGTTGCACAATCAAAATACTATAGTTGCGCATTTTGTTTTGTGTACCTTTTGGTTATGAAAATGAACAAATTTATCATTTTAAATTGACCAAAAATAATGATTGTATATCATCTTATGGTAATGCATGTGTTATCAGATTTCCCTTTTTATAGAGTGTTGGTTCTAACGTAAACATGTTTTCATTTTTTTATTCATATGCATTTTTGCAGCAGGAGGGCTAGTGGTTTTCTAGGGAATGGGCTTGTGTGTTCTTGAGTGGGTCTAGATCAAGAGTGGTAGCCATTTTTACGCTTTGTCTTTCCATTTACATTATCTACTATCATCCTTTTTATGCTTTATTCTATTTAAATATTTCCATTGCTAACTCCGAAATTTGCAACAGATACAATGATAATATTAATTTTCAAGTATATTTCCACTCAATTCTTGTAAAAATATTCTATGTATGTATGACTTTATTTTCTAGTACTTGGCCTGGATACAACAATCTTGAAAAATTATTTTTGGGATATTTGGTTTTGGGTTTTTAAACTAGTTTTTGAATTTTCTCCTTTCCCAATAGACACATATACAACACTACAAACATTTCTCAAGATGGTTTGTTGATTGAGTGATAAGCTTCTGTGGTTGATGAACTTTTTGTGGTCTGTGTCAAACAGAAGGTCATGCAACTCCATTGTATACAATTGTTTAATTTTATTTATTTATTTTTTATTTCATATTTTTAACTATTATGTTGTGTTTGTAAACGATGGTCGATGTGAAATTTTCTTACAAAATTGCACTATTTTTTTATCGCCAAAATGTTAGAATATTTTTTTATGTCTAGATCCTTATCTTCAAATGGAGAGGTTGCACATTCCAAAAACCATAGTTGCACATATCCAATTCTAATGTAACCAACCAGAAACCAAGTTATAACTTACCAACCAACAACCATCATCGCTAACTGGCCGGTGACCCATTAGTGATGACTACACAAGCACAACCGGTCTCGTCGATCCATAAGTGTTGACACACATCACTGATAGGATAATGGGTCAACAGTGACTATCGACTAGGTTGTTACGAATTGGTCACTACTTACCGGCTGTCCCACTTTGGCCCACCAGTGGTAACTGGTGGTGGCTTTGACGAGTGGGATTGTACCGCCTCATACACAGATACATACACATGAAACGATGCCTATAATGTATCAAACCTTGCATATTATCACAAACAAGCTATCAACATTGCATATCATCACATACACACATTTATTCCATATCATCATATACATGCATTTATCACTTATGTACATGCATTGCATATTGTACTTCATAGACTAGTTACAATCTTGTCGTCATAAAGTAGTTGAAGTCTATCTATCTCATATCTTCATGTTTAGTTTTGGATCATTGTCGATCCTTTCCTTCGAGCAGAAGTAGTCTATCCATCTCGCCTTTTCATGTCAGCTCTTAGTTTGGGACCTAGTATAAGGCCATGTGCACATCATGTCTAGCCCGATATGAATATTGTACAATATGAATAAAAACATGGGTATAAATATATTTAATGAAGCTATTGTACATTATTGTGGTAGAAAAACACTATGTGTCGGGGGAAACGACACCTACGGGATCACGAAGAATCCCTTTTGCTACGGTTGGCGGGCGCGGGGCTGTGGAAAGAGCGGGATTAGAAGATCAACGCGGGGGGATTATCCAGGTTCAGGCCGCAAGTGATGTGTAATACCCTACTCCTGCTGGTTTATATTTATCTGGTGTTCTTGGACTAGCTACAAAGCGTGCAGGGTCCAAAAAGTCCGAATCCTCCCTCTGTACGCCGCAGGCCTCCTTTTATAGGTAAAGGGGCTGCCACAGTGGCACACATGAGGTGGAAAGTTGTACAGTAGTCGAGTCTATCTCCTGGCACCGTAGGACAAACACATTTAATGCGCTGCCGACGTGCCCTTCTTGCTTTATCGGGGACGGCGAGGAAGCTCGTCCCAGCTGTCGCCGCCTCGCCTGGCCTCGACGCGCGTCCGAGCCGATGAGGCGTGTAGTGCCACGCTGGCTGCTTAGTTGGTGCGGTGGCAGAGTCTTCATTAAGATCTGCATGCCACCACGCAGGTGCTTGCTGAGTTGGCCTAGAGGCCGCACGTCGCCACGCAGGTCTCGCCTAGTTGGTGGGCTGGCAGCTGTGTGGGAACGGCGGTGGAGTCTTGGCTGGTGGGGGCCTGGCTGTGGCCCCGCGGATGTCTTCGGCAAGAGTCTTGCCGGGGCCCCGACAAGGGTCTTGCCGCGGCGTCATAGGCGTCCCCGGCAAGGGTCTTGCCGGGGGGTCTCGTGGGTATCCTCGGCAAGGATCTTGCCGAGGATCTTCGTCTTCTGATTCTCATCTAGTCTTGTATGTTCTTGGTCTTCACAAAGATCTGCATGTCACCATGGAGGCGCCTCCCGAGTTTTGGTTCCAATGTGGTTGAGGGCGTCGGAACTCTTAGGCTCAAGGGTGGCAGCCCTGCTGGCGTTGGGCAAGTTGCCCCGGCAAGGTTCTTGCCGGGGCTGCGAAGGCCGCCCCGGCAAGGACCTTGCCAGGGGAGTTTCACCTCGCCCCTCAGCTCTTCATGCTTCTAGTCTTGAGCACGGCTCTGGTAATCTTTGCTTCTTCTGCCCCGCCAAGCGTGGCCACGGGCGTGGGGCTGCGACTGCCCGCGCACAAGTAAAGGGGTACAAAAAGGGACCCCTACTTTTGTACACCGATAGGAGCCCCCGGGCCTGGGCCACATATAAGCGTGGGGCGTTATTGGGCCAGGCCCAGAACGGTGCGCGGGCGCGTGTGCGTGCGCGGTGGAGTTTTTACTGCAGTAATTCCCCTCGCCAGCTGCGCTTCCCCATGACCCGCGTTGAATGCGCGACGCGGGGGTCGTGCGTGACGTGGGGGTCATGCGTGGGGGCGGTTCCTACACGCGTGCGTCACATCGTGTTAAATAGTAAAGAGGCGGCATGTGCCTTCCCCATAAAAAACAAAAAATCGCAGGCGCGCCGCTCATTTACCCTCTACGCCTCATCCAATCTCGGAACCGCCGTTCCCCTTTCCTTCCTCCGGCGAAAGTTTCGAAGTTCTCGCCTCTGCTTGCTGCCACTGAGGCCCCATTGCTCTTGATCCTTCACCCTCTCCCAGCCGCCATGGCACCCAAAACCAGCAAGGGCAAGGGAGCGGCCAAGAACGCCGGGGAGAAGGAGGTGCCGGAGAGCGAGTTAGCCGTGCGGCGGACGCAGCTCGCCTACTTCCCTTCGACGGTCGATGCGGTCCACCTCAAGAACTACTTTTTTCCCCTGTGTGGGAGGAAGACGACGGGGCACCCTGCCACGCGCGTCGTCCCCGCCGATTTCGCCAAGGCCGGCCCAAATTGGTACCCCTTCTTCGTCGATATCTTCTCTTGCGGGCTGTGCCCCCTTTCTCTGACTTCTTCAACGACGTCATGCACACCTACCACTACAAGGGAAAACCTTATACACAGAACTTTAGCAGTAGCGCTTGTTAAAAAAGGGCGCTACTGCAAAATAGCAGTAGCACGTGCATGATAAACGCGCTGCAGACACAAACGTAGCAGTAGCACATCCACTTTTAAACGCGCTACTACTAAAATTCTCACTACTAAGCCGATAGGCTACATATAGTAGTAGCCGTCTTCTAGAAAGAGCGCTACCGCTAAGTTTATTTTAGCAGCGCGTTTACTGTGAAACGCGCTACTGTTAATGAAAAGAAAATTAAATAAAAAACAAAAAGAAAAGTAAATGAAAATGAAAGAAATAAAAAAAGGAGAAAGGAAAAAAAATAAAATGTAAAGAAAAATAAATGAAAAAGGGAAAAAGGAGAAAGGAATAGCAGTAGCGTCGGTTCATCAGAGGCGCTATAGATAACTTAGCAGCGCTTGTTTAGACCCCGCTATAGAAAGAGAAAAGGAAATAAGAAAAGAAAAGGAAAATACGTAGCTATAGCAGTAACGCGTTTACTGAAACGCGCTATAGCTAACTTAGCTCTAGCGCGTTTACAGAAACACGCTACCGCTAAGTTTGACTTAACCCAAAAGCGGCCCCCCGGCCACCACTTCTCCCCTAAATCTCTCGCCCCACTTCGCCGCCGTCTCCCCAATTCGCCGTCGCCCTACTTCACCGCCGTCTCTTGCCGAAGTCAACGCCCCGGGAGCCACCAGAGCCGCGCGCCGTCGACGCCACCGGAGCCGCGTGGCCTCATCAACGCCACTGGAGCCGCCCTCGACGCCAGCGGAGCCACCCTCGACGCCCTGCCTCCCTCGCCACAACTGCCTCCCTCGCCATCACCGGAGACGCCCCTGCCTCCCTCGCCACCACTGCCTCCCTCGGCATGACCGGAGCCATCCTCTGTAAGCCCCCACCCCTCCTCTCTCTCATGCATAGCACAAACATTGGACAGAGAACTAACTAGCTAGGTTAACTAGTTTAATTAGGTTAATTATCTAGGTTAGTGCAAAAATTTAGTTAGGGCTTTGACAGAGAACTAGTTAGGTTAACTAGTTTAATTAGGTTAATTATCTAGGTTAGTCCAAAATTCAGTTAGGGCTTTGACAGAGAACTAGCTAGGTTAACTACTTTAATTAGGTTAATTATCTAGGTAAACTAGCTAGGTTAACTAACTAGGTTAAATATCTAGGTTAATTAGGTTCGTTAGGTTAACAAGCTAGGTTAACTAGGTTCTCTAGGTTAGAGGAAAATTTTATTTTAGAGCATTAGGTGAGAAGGGTTAGAGAAGGGACAGAATTTGGGTTCTCTCCTAGGCAGAGAAGTGTTTAGTGAGGTCATTTTGCAAAGGTTTTTGATTTTTGAAAAGACCACTATTTTCCTAGGAAAAGAATTTAGGCAAGTTTTATTTTAAGGATGATCCTTCCTAGACTTTTATTGTTGATTTTATCTTTTCATTGAAGTGGTCATGTTATATCTTTTCATTGAAGTGTGGTTCGATTGTGCCCATGTGGCCTTTTGTTGTTTCCAGGGAATGAAGCGCGGGTGGCCTATGTTTTGCCAGAATGTTGATTCATTTCCGTTCTGGCAAATTTCAGGTGCTCGATTTGTCCACTTTTTAGCAAAGGTCATGCCAAAATTTTCCGTGAATTTCGGCATGACTTGTGCTACAAACTAGGACATATCGAGTGCCCGCGATTTGCCGCACCGGGAAGGAGTCAACGTTCCTGCAAAGCATAGGCATTTTTTATGTCATTATTCATTTTATTAGGTCTAGAATTAATTGACTAGATTTAATCGTAGGAAACATGGCTAGCAACGATGAAGGACAGGGTTCTGGTGACTGCGACAACGTCTACCTAGCGGTAGAAGAATTTTTGAGGGAAGCCGACGATCAAGAGTTGATGTTGCTGGGTCCACCTGTCACATCGGAGACTGAGACCGACATCGAGACCGGCACTGAGACTGAGACCGGCGCTGAGACTGAGACCGGCATCGAGACCGGCGCTCAGACTGAGACCGGCGCCGAGACTAGCAGAGCCAGCATAGAACCGAAAGCAAAGAGGCAACGGCTTCCTAACAAGCTCAGTACTACTAGACTGGTGGTCACGGAGGTGGACGACGGCAATTTTGAGCCAACCGTGCCCGAGGAAGCGTGTGCGTGCTACGGGAATCAAATAGGCTGCATCATACGGACAACCGCCACCATCAACGATGAGAAACTACAGAACATAGATAATATGAGGCCCTCCCTCCTAAAGAAGCTGCACCAGATATTCTTGTTCCCGAGCCAGAATGAAAAGGATTATAAAGATCCAGATAAGGAACCGACAATGAAGAAGATAAACAAACACGCAATGACCAAGTTTAGCGACGCGTTGGCCGTCTGGAAATCAAGGGTAAAATATCGGATCGTCAACAAAAAGGAACCCTACTCCGAGATTGTAAAGGATAATCCGACAATCACGGCAGAGCACTTTGAAATATTTAAGGCGGCTTGCGAGGCCGAAGCTGCCAAAAAAAAGTCGAAGTACATGAAGGGGCTTCAACAGAGGAACATTGGGTGCCACCACCTCGGAAGCCGTGGTTACGGCGGGAAGAGGTCCATATGGGCCAAGGAGGATGCGGAAGCCTCGAGTCTGGGCATCCCAGACCCCTTGGCGGAGTTCACGGTCCCGCAGGAGCGTGACGTCCTCAGGGCCCACCGTTGGGACCCAGTGAAGAAGATTTTCGAGACGAACGCGGTCACGACGGAGTTCATGAGACTGCTGGTAATTTTAGTTTCTGATCAATTCGACTGCACGTTAGTCATATTTGTAAACGATCCTTGTGCCTTTTGCAGGGAGAGCAGCACAGGATTGCGGCCGAAAGCGACTTGCCGTCTGAGGCGTTGGCGAGGCCCAAGTGGGACACTCCATTCAACCGAGCGTTGAACATATTGAAATGACTCCCGGTGGAGACTCGACCGTCGTATGGACGGATGCACGGTGTCGGAGATGGCGCCACATGGAAGAAGTACTACCGTGAGACCACAGAGGAGAGAAAGGAAAGACGAAGGTTAACTGAAGAAAACATTGACAAGAAGGTTGAGATTGCGGTTGAGAAGAAATCATCTGAGACAGTCGCAACAGCGGTAGCTGCCGCAAAACAGGTGCTTGTTGATATGTCTACTTCCTTGGTTCCGGTCGTTTTCAATTGGAGCGGGCAAAATCCAGAAAAAAGGCAGCGGACTTTCCCTTTGCTGACTTCTTGGGGAGCAGCTCAAGTAGCGTTGCACCAGCACCTGCAGCTGCACCTGCTCCCGCACCGGCTCCTGCACCTGCTCCTCTTCCGGCTCCCGCACCGGCTCCCGCACCGGACGTGCTCGGCGGTGCTTCGTCTTTGGCTGAGCTCGATGCCCTCACGGTATCTGTCACACCGGCCCCCTTCAATAAATGTATAATCTCACGTTTTCGTTGCCTTTCGGATGTCTCACATCGCAGACTTTTCTTTGCAGGCCGACGAAACCCCGTGCACCATATTGTACACCATCGGTCACCAGAAGGTGGACGTGGGGAAGGCGGCGATAATGGAGCCGAAGGAATCATTGTTCCACAGCCGGCTGATCCCCCCGGACGTCTTCAAGGTTTCCGTGGCCAGTGTCAAACCGGGCCACGAGAATTTGCCTCCTTTGGTACTAGTGGGGGATGACGACGAGACCCCGCGGCGGCTTGGTGATTGTTGCAATGGGTGGGTCCTGTTGTGGCCAAAGAGTTTGCTTCGTCTGGAGGCGGCCGGGAGCACACCCACGAGCACGCAGTTAGGTATGAACATCAACACCTCACCTACCCAATTAGCGTCGACTGTCGTGATGGGTGATAGCGGAGGGGGTGAGGAAAAGGCTCCATTAGTCGCTGGTGACGTCGCCATAGATGAGGATGAGGATGACACTCAACAGTATGTCAATGAGTCGGTGCCTGAATTGCCGTCTCTAGAGGCTGGACGTATTATGGACGACCTGTAGTAAAGAAGTCTAGGAAGAGACCGAGGAAAGGCAAAAAAGCTGCTTCTATGATGCAGCCGCCTCAGCAGCCTCGGGTTCAAGACCGTATAGATATCCCCGGTGCGGAAAAATGGCATATCCCCGGTCAACCAATCCTACCTGAAGCAGCGCTAGGGGCCAGATTCGGGGATCTAAGGAGACTTCATGACGATGTGCTGCGGATAGAGAAAGGCCTCATCGCCTCGAAAGATCCAGGATACCCACTCTACGTGGTTAACATTCCGCGGCAATTGTCGTACGTCGACACATCCCCGCGGAGAAGTTCTTCCTTCGATTCGATTACATATTCGACATGTTTCACATGAAGAAGCTGGATTTTATTGTCCGCCTTTATGCCTTGCACATGAACTACATCACCGGGGTTGAGCAGATACCTCATATCTGTGTCGTTGACCCGTACTTCATGCACGAGGGCTTCTTGGGAGTCTGCGCAAAGCACCGTGAATATGCGAGGGAATACATCGTCAATTTCATGCTCGCCAATAAGGACAAGGAGGCGATTCTCGTGCCTTATCATCCCCTGTAAGTCATCCGCGCGGATATCCATCCTTTGATTTCAATCATCATTTACACGGTGGAGGCTAATTAATTTGAGGTGTACTTATTTTGCGCAGCGGCGGGCGCGCCGTCCTCATCATCCTCTACCCCCGATACTCCCACACTCTTTACTTGGACTCGTCAAAGAACATTAACAAAAAGGTTTACACCCACATCAAGGATGTTCTCGACAGTGCTATGTTTTACTACGACGCACGGGGTGGAGAGGTCAAGGACAAGAAGAGAAGGGACGGCAGGCCCGCCTTCGGCCATAAGACCGACTTCTGTTGCATCCAGCAACCGAGTGATTCTCTTAATGATGGATTCTATGTCCTACACCACATGCTGGAGTACAGACGGGATCACCAGAACCTTCGCATGTCACCTACATCCGGCGATGCCCATATTCTGCAATGGGCAAAGAACGTAGGAGATATCGAGGATCATCGACTTCGAGCTGAGTTCTATCACATCCAGCGCGAACTTGCCCAAATCATCATGAAGGAGGTCGTCAGAAAAACAGGGATGTTCTACGAAGAAGGACAAATGTCGCGGGAAGACGTCCGAACACGGGTAGCCGCTCAGCGTCTCGACCTGAAGCCTTTCACTAGGCTCGGGGACTATCTCCCTGACTTGGATGGATGGCACTACATGTTGGAGTGATTGTCGATATATGACAATGTGTCCGTTTAGTCCATACTTTCTGTATGACGAAACTTTGAGTTATGCACGACGAAACTTTATTTGTGATGTAATTAAACCGTCCTCGACTAGCGACGATCACTCTAGTTAGGGCATTTTGGGTACGATCAACTTTGTTATTTATGCTTATGATATGTTGCTTCTATTTTTGCCAAGTCTGTCTCTTTCTATTGCTCAACTATATATGTTGCATATCATCGACTCACGTGACGATGCATGTGCATAGATCATCGATGGCAAAGAAGTGCTACGCCAGGAGTATATATATGACGAGTGGCCGGAGTGTCAGGCCCAGGTGTACCGGTTTCCGGTTTCCGAGCGACAAGCAGTAGTTAGTTTAGGTTCATGCTAATGCGAGAGAGGGATACGAACTCATGTACTGCATAGTTCTGCTCTCACTCAAAGTGATAGCTCTTCTCGCGTATATCATTGTTTAGATGGATGACGATGTAGTTGCAAGTAATCGAGACTTGTATCACTATTTTCGAGATGAGGACGAGAGACCACTTTGTGTTGGATGATGATTATGATGATGACATGATTTGATGAGACTATTTGTATGTATATGCTATGATTTTGTATGTGTATGATATGCTAAAGATTATTGTATAAAGCCTATTCAAATACAAAACAAATATGCAAGAAAAAAACAGAAACAAATAAAACTAGCAGTAGCGAGGGGAACAAAGTTAGCAGTACGCTGCCTTACCAGTAGCGCTTCTTACTAAAAAGCGCTGCAGATATTAGCAGCAGCGCTCTGCACTAAAGCGCGCTACTGCTAGCCATGTATAGCAGTAGCGTGGGACGATAGGCGCTACTGCTACACGTTAGCTGTAGCGCCGTATCAGTAGCGCGTCGTCCCGCGCTACTGATAGGCAAAATACCCGCGCTACTGCTAGGGTTTTCCCTAGTAGTGTACGGCTTCCATCTTCTGGATCTTACGCCGAATGTCGTGGCGTGCATGGCTTTCTTTGCTCATCTCTGCGAGGGCTTTGCTGGGGTGCTCCCTAGCACGACGCTCTTCCGCCACTACTTCTCCCCTCGCCTTCAGTCAGGGGGCGCCATCTCCGGCTGCATCACCTGGATCCCAAGTGAAGGAAATATGCCCTAGAGGCAATAATAAAGTTATTATTTATTTCCTTATTTCATGATAAATGTTTATTATTCATGCTAGAATTGTATTAACCAGAAACTTACCTCGTTTAAAAAAAATACGCCGTCTGGGAGCTTTACCAGGACTCCGCTAAGTTCACGGGCTGGAGATAAGCGGACTCGAACCGCTGTACATGTGTGAATACATAGACAAAACAAAGTGTCCCTAGTATGCCTCTACTTGACTAGTTCGTTTATCAAAGATGGTTATGTTTCCTAACCATAGACATGAGTTGTCATTTGATGAACGGGATCATATCATTAGGAGAATGATGTGATGGACAAGACCCATTCGTTAGCTTAGCATTATGATCGTTACAGTTTCATTGCTACTGCTTTCTTCATGACTTATACATGTTCCTCAGACTATGAGAATATGCAACTCCTGAATATCGGAGGAACACCTTGTGTGATATAAAACATCACAACGTAACTGAGTGATTATAAAGATGCTCTACAGGTGTCTCCGATGGTGTTTGTTGAGTTGGCATAGATCGAGATTAGGATTTGTCACTCCATGTATCGGAGAGGTATCTTTGGGCCGTCTCGGTAATGCACGTCACTATAAGCCTTGCAAGCATTATGACTAATGAGTTAGTTGTAGGATGATGCATTACGGAACGAGTAAAGAGACTTGCCGGTACCGAGATTGAACTAGGTATTGAAATACCGACGATCGAATCTCGAGCAAGTAACATACCGATGACAAAGAGAGCAACGTATGTTGTTATGCGGTTTGACCGATAAAGATCTTCGTAGAATATGTAGGAACCAATATGAGCATCCAGGTTCCGATATTGGTTATTGACTGGAGATGAGTCTCGGTCATGTCTACATAGTTCTCGAACCCGTAGGGTCTGCATGCTTAACGTTCTGTGACGATTTGTATTATGAGTTATGTGATTTGATGACCGAAGTTTGTTTGGAGTCCCGGATGAGATCGGGGACATGACGAGGAGTCTCGAAATGGTCGAGACGTAAAGATCGATATATTGGAAGGCTATATTCGGACATCGGAAAGGTTCCGAGTGATTCGGGTATTTTTCGGAGTACCGGAGAGTTACGGGAATTCGTATTGGGCCTTAATGGGCCATACGGGAAAGGAGAGAAAGGCCTCAAGGGTGGCCGCGCCCCTTCCCCATGGACTAGTCCGAATTGGACTAGGAAAAGGGGGCGCCCCCTTCCTTCCTTCTCCTTCCCCCTTCCCTTTTTCCTATTCCATGTGAGAGGTGGAATCCTACTAGGACTAGGAAGTCCTAGTAGGACTCCACACGTCGGGCGCGCCCTATGAGGGCCGTCTCCTCCTCCCTCCATCCTTTATATACGTGGCAAGGGGGCACCCCATAGACACACAAGTTGATCATTGATCTCTTAGTCGTGTGCGGTGCCCCCCTCCATGATAATCCACCTCGGTCATATCATTGCAGTGCTTAGGCGAAGCCCTGCGTCGGTAGGTTCATCATCACCGTCATCACACCGTCGTGCTGACAAAGCTCTCCCTCGACACTCTGCTGGATCGTGAGTTCGTGGGACGTCACCGAGCCGAACGTGTGCAGATCGCGGAGGTGTCGTACTTTCGGTACTAGGATCGGTCAATCGTGAAGACGTACGACTACATCAACCGCGTTGTCATAATGCTTCCGCTTACGGTATACGAGGGTATGTAGACAACACTCTCCCCTCTCGTTGCTATGCATCACCATGATCTTGCGTGTGCGTAGGAATTTTTTTGAAATTACTACGTTCTCCAACAGTGGCATCCGAGCTGGTTTATGCGTAGATGTTATATGCACGAGTAGAACACAAGTGAGTTGTGGGCGATAATAGTCATACTGCTTACTAGCATGTCATACTTTGATTCGGTGGTATTGTCGGATGAAGCGGCCCGAACCGACATTACGCGTACGCTTACGCGAGACTGGTTCTACCGACGTGCTTCGCACACAGGTGGCTGGCGGGTGTCAGTTTCTCCAACTTTAGTTGAATCGGGTGTGGCTACGCCCGGTCCTTGTTGAAGGTTAAAACAACACATACTTGACGAAAAATCATTGTGGTTTTGATGCGTAGGTAAGAACGGTTCTTGCTCAGCCCGTAGCAGCCACGTAAAACTTACAACAACAAAGTAGAGGACGTCTAACTTGTTTTTGCAGGGCTTGTTGTGATGTGATATGGTCAAGACGTGATGAGATATAAGTTGTTGTACGAGATGATCATGTTTTGTTGAAGTTATCGGCAACTGGCAGAAGCCTTATGGTTGTCTCTTTATTGCATAAGATGCAAGCGCCAAATAATTCCTTTACTTTATCGCTATGAGATAGCAATAGTTGCAAGAGCAATAGTAGGCGAGACGACAACGATGCTACGATGGAGATCAAGGTGTCAAGCCGGTGACGATGGTGATCATGACGGTGCTTTCGAGATGGAGATCGAAGGCACAAGATGATGATGGGCATATCATATCACTTATTTTGATTGCATGTGATGTTTATCCTTTGTGCATCTTATTTTGCTTAGTACGGTGGTAGCATTATAAGATGATCCCTCACTAAATTTCAAGGTATAAGTGTTCTCCCTGAGTATGCCCCGTTGCGACAGTTCTTCGTGCTGAGACACCATGTGATGATCGGGTGTGATAAGCTCTACGTTCACATACAACGGGTGCATGCCAGTTTTGCACATGCAGAATACTCGGGTTAAACTTGACGAGCCTAGCATATGCGGATATGGCCTCAGAACACTGAGATCGAAAGATCGAGCATGAATCATACAGTAGATATGATCAACCTAGTGATGTTCACCATTGAAAACTACTCCATCTCACGTGATGATCGGACATGGTTTAGTTGATTTGGATCACGTGATCATTTACATGACTAGAGGGATGTCTATCTAAGTGGGAGTTCTTAAGTAATTTGATTAATTGAACTTTAATTTATCATGAACTTAGTCCTGATAGTATTTGCAAATTATGTTGTAGATCACTAGCTCGTGTTGTAGCTCGCCTATATTTTTTGATATGTTCCTGAAAGTGCTAGTTATCGACTAGAGGGGGGGGGGGTGAATAGGCGATTTTTATGGAAGTCTTCAAAACACGGGGGCTTTGAAGACAAACAGTAGAAATGAACCTATTGATATGCAGCGGAAGGTAGACAACACTAGACAAGCCATAGTCAAGTAAGCAATGAAGTGAAAGCATGAAGACTATTAGCAGCTATGTAGTATGGATCAGGATGGAAGATAGTATGAAGCCAAACAACAATAGTCTTCACACAGTGAAGTCAATCAGATCATGCAAGCAGGCAATGACTTCACAAAGACAAACTGTAAGTAAAGAGAGGTAAGAGATAGAACCAGTTGCTTGGTGAGGACAAGGATTTGTTGGACCAGTTCCAGTTGCTGTGACAATTGTATGTCTGGTTAGGGAGGCTGAGATTTAACTCAGAAGACCGCGTCTTCACCTTATTCCCCTTGAGCTAAGAACACTTAATCCTCGCCCAATCACTCTGGTAAGTCTTCAAGGTAGACTTCTAAACCTTCACATACTTCGTTCACCGGCAATCCACAATGACTCTTGGATGCTCAGAACGCGACGCCTAACCGGCTGGAGGATTCACAGTCCTCAAGTGTAACAAGTCTTCAGATCACGCGGACAGAAGGACTTCAGTGATGCCTAACACTCTTTTGCTCTGGGTGTTTTGGGCTTTGCCCTCGCAAGGATCTCTCTCTCAAAAGCTTCGGAGGTGGGTTGCTCTCAAACGACAAAAGCCGTGTACTAACTCTGAGCAGCCACCAATTTATGGTGTAGGGGGTGGGCTATTTATAGCCAGGAGGCAACCCGACCTGATTTGTCTGAAATGACCCTGGGTCACTAAGGAACTGACACGTGTCCAACGGTCAGACTTCAAACACACGCGTCAGCTTGACTTGGGCTACAAGTAAAGCTGACTCATCCAGCTCTGGATAAGATTTGCTCTCATTGTCTTCGCTCGAAGACATAGGATTTGGTTGAGCATCACTTCAGTCACTCTGACTTTGTTCACTTGGACCCCACTTAACAGTATGGTGGTTCCTATGACTCAACAAAGAATAAAGGAAACTACGAAACAACTATGTCTTCGCACTCCATAGTCTTGACGTGAATGTCTTCTCAAGTCATAATCTTCGTTGTGAATATCTTCACAGACGACCATTGTCTTCTATGTTTTCACACATTTTTAGGGGTCATCACTGGTAGGTAAACCGAATCAATGTGGGACTACTACCTGTGTTATCCTGCAATTCTCACAAACACATTAGTCCCTCAACCAAGTTTGTCATCAATACTCCAAAACCAACGGGGTGGCACTAGATGCACTTACAATCTCCCCCTTTTTGGTGATTGATGAAAAACCGGTTGAAGTTTTCAACGGGGATAAAAGTATGTGAAAGTTTAAGGATTAAGGCATTGTGTTGATAAGTAGCAAAAGGCCCCCCTGAAGATGTGCATATAAGTAGTTTGCTTTTGAATGCAAATGCACATGGCATGTGTTACTTTGTGGAGATCCTCTTCAACTTATGAAGACAATTCATCATGCATATAAAGATATAACGAAGATAATGACATGCATAATGAAAAATGGACGTCTGCGGAATGGCTTCATGCGGAATTTATCATCGCATCATAGAGTAGCAGAAAAAGTAGCGAACGACCATCGAGTTTAAGTGTTACAACCCAAAGAACCAAATGTATCAAAAGACGAGAGTTGTAAACACTTGGCAAAAAATTAGTGCAACCACCCATAAGGACCCGCTTGAAGACTATCAACTCATATGCTTCTCCCCCTTTTGTCTGTAATGACCAAAAAGGTTTGAAGACATAGAGTATCTACTCGTTTCCATTAGGAGTAGATGAAGCTGCAGGGTCAACGCTGGAATTCAGTGGTGCAAAAGGGCCTAGTGCAGTGTCGAGATCCAGTGTAGCCATGGTTGGTGAAGTGGCGTCGTCTTCTTCATTGACGACTCTCGCAACAACAGTTGCAGCCGAAGATGAACGCTCAGAATCTTCAATAGATGGAGAGCGGCGCCAGCTTGCATTGCGTGGAGGTCTGGAATCAAATTTAAAGCCCTCTATGAAGCCATCTGCGCGAAGATCCTCTTTAGGGCATAGTAGTGTGAGACTCTTCCAAGACCGCCGACAAGCTTCATGGGCAACGAACAAGTTCTTGGTGGCCAAGTTTCTGATGTGATTGACGTCCACCAAGATAGTCTGCATCTGACGCTTTAGCCAGTCATGGTGCTTATCCTGCTTCTGATGTAAGGCCACAAGAAGCTCTCGGTCATTGAGTACACGAGAACGCTTCCGAGGCCTTTGGGTGATTGTACTAGCAGTGGCGTCAGTGTTGCCACGATGTGGTGCGCGCATATTGCCAGCCAGAGGATAAGCAGTAGTTGCAGCATTTGGAACATGAGTTCCTTCTATTGGTTGCGTGAAGCTTTGACGATCAATATTATGAAGATATAGAGGCTCCTTGGCAGGCTCAGGGTAGATGGCTTCAACAGACACATCAACCTCAAGCAGAAAAACAAGATGGTTGCGCGCTGAGGGCTGATAGTCAACAGAAGAATGGAGTTTGATCAGGCGCATCACCAATGGAGCATAAAACTTCAAGCCAAACAGATCAATCCCAGATGCAGCAACTTGTCTGATGAAGAAATCCTGGGTATTGAATCTGATGCCATTGACAATATAGAATACCAAAGTCTTCATGGTTCCTTCAAGTTTGGCTTCAGAAGAATATCCCTTGACTGGCCATAGAGTATGCCTCAGAAT
The DNA here is from genome assembly GCF_002575655.3 of Aegilops tauschii subsp. strangulata. Taxonomy (NCBI): domain Eukaryota; kingdom Viridiplantae; phylum Streptophyta; class Magnoliopsida; order Poales; family Poaceae; genus Aegilops; species Aegilops tauschii. Next base: position 488,215,614 of record NC_053038.3, on the reverse strand, counting down.
GTGATAAACTGTGCGGGGAAAGTACTCGAGGTCTTTGACGAAGAATTCCTTGGGATATTCAGCATCTTAAGGCAATGGCTTCATCATACTGAGCATCTGACTCATATTGGGTTCCGGCCTCTGAAAGATACTCTGCAGTTCATTATTGTGAAGCTGACAACCAGGCTCATACAATTCACTTGGAGTGGACAGGGAGGTAAGCTCAATGATGTCTTGAGCTTTGGCTTCATGATGCACATCTCCTGTCATCCACTCAAGGATCCACGTCTTCGGATCCCTGTTGTAGCCATGAATGTGAAGTGTAGCATAGAACTGCAGTAGAAGCTTTTCATTCCAGTGCTCTTTGTCTGTTACAAACTGCAGAAGACCAACATCTCTAAAGCAGTCCAGTGCTTCTTCAAGATAGGGTAGCCCAGCAATAGCTTCACAATCAAGACGCATATGAGGCAAGATTCGCTCGTGATTGTATAGAATGCAGGAGTAATATCTGCGCTGCTGATAGCTCTAGAATCGATCGGAAGAGATCTTTGGCTTCGAATATGGATTTTGGGCATTGTCGAAGAATGTGTTGTGTGCCTTGAAGCTGTTCACGCTGAAAGATCCTGGCGATGTAGCGGCATCTGGAAGCCTTGGCAGCCTTGGCTTCGGCTTCTGAACTTGAGGCCTCTGCTCAACATGGTAGTCATACTGTGGTCCGGGAGCTGTTGGAGGAACCAAAACGGGCCATCTCACTGTGACAAGCTGGCCGCGATCATAGGCCTGTTCAATGGTGTGAGGCCTGGGAGGTGGAACAGTGGCTTCAGCATTCATAGTGGCTTCAGGCACCACATTAGCTTCAGGCTCCACATTGTCTTCAGCCATGACAACGTCATTGCATCATTAGCGTTGTTTGTGGCAGCCTCAGTGTTTTCAACCTCTGTTTCTTCAATAACAGGAGGGTCGGGCATAGTCACATTCTCCTCGAGAATGACTTGATAAGTGGCAGGGAGTGTGGCAACTCTTTCTTCTTCTCTTGTTTCTTGATCTTCATCGGCTGATGCAGCCGGAATGTCTTCAGCAGCTTTAGCTTCAGACTCAAAGACATTCGCAGTAGGGGTGGCTTCGGAAAACACTTGATGTGCTACTGAGCTTTGTTGCGCTTCCCCTTCCGGAATGCTCGACATGGTGACCTATGGCCTGGGGCCTTTGCGAAGCCTGCAGAAAGCGGGCGACGCCTGTGGTGATGGATTGGTCTGCACCATGTAGTTGTCGTCGTCAAGTACCGGAGTGGTGACTTGAGGTGGTGGAGTTGTGGGTGTTTCATCATGAATGGGGGTGTCTTGTTGAGGGCAATCGGCCCATGAATCATCCTGAGTGATTGGCGTCAAGGGACGACCAATGCTAATGAGTTTGATGTTCGTAAGAACAGGCGATGATACCAATTGGTGTTCAAGTTGAGGAAGGACTTCATCATCTTCAACATTGTCATCATGACCAATGTCTTCAGCTGTGATGGGGTCAACAGCTGGAACTTCTTCATCTTCATGAGCCTCTGTGGAAGCAGGCTGGTGGATCATAATGCGGCGATCTTTGTTGGTGGTGGCTAGAAGAGCGACAGAGATGGGTTCAACAATGAGGGGCTGAGAGGCCGCAACACGCTCTTTCTTTGAATACTTTGGCTTCAGCTTCTTCTTGGATGGGGCATCATCAGAAGCATCCTTGTGCTTGCGTTTCCTGGCTTCGGCTTCATCTGCCCTTGTATTCTTCAGCTCAGACGATTGTGACGCTGATGTCTACAGGCAGCTGAAGATCATCAATGTTGATGCTCTGGTCATCAAACCACTCATCAATGAAATTATTCAAAATGTCCACGTCAAAGAGGGGCAGATCGTTGAAGATCTCCGCCTCTTGCTTGCTCTTGATAAGCATCTCAAGGGCTTCATCGCCAAGATCTTCATCACTAGACAGATCAATGGTGGCATCCTCATTGCGCAGAACGGGAGCTGGGATCATTTCATGCCCAGAGCTCTTCATGGGCTTCTTTGTCTTCTTGGACTTCTCAGTCTTCTTGGAGACACGAGACAAATCTTCAGACTGCACACTGGGTTCAGGAGGTGTAGTGGCCAATGGCTTCATAGTCAAAGCTTTTGGTGCAGCAGAGGCCTTCGAAGCTTTTGATTTCTTCTTGTTCTGCTTTGGTGGAGCTGGCGCATCTTCAGAATCTGCATCATCAGCTGATTGCTCCACAGTGGCCCTCTGAGCAGCGATGTGAGAGAGGAGGCCATCGAAGTTGTTGAAGGGGCCAATGACATTTGGATTGGCATCGCGTGTGCCATAACCCTTGGAGCAGACGGACAAGGGTTGAAGTTGAGTCCAAGATCTTTCTTATTCTTCACAGTTGACTCTTTTGCAAACTGATAGTTGCGCTTGAAAAGATTGTCTTCGCGACACCATAACGTAGATGATGGGTCGGCATTCTCTGGCTTCGGTCCTCGAACCATGCATGGGTAGAAGCCTTGAGCAATGGCTTCAGACTTGGACTTGGGCTGAAGATTTCTGTATAGAATATCTCCCCATGGGCGCTTGATAGCGTTCTTATCAGCATATTCAGCAGCCACAAATCTGTACTTGAACCATTCTTCCGCCCAATATCTTCGAATCCATTGGATTCGGGTCTTGCGCTAGCCATAGCTTTCCTCAGGATCTGTCTTGTACATTTCAAACAGATCAGGAGGTAAATCCTTAGCAGTATCTCCACGCCGCTGCCTGCCACCCTTTCTAGCTGATTTCTCTGTTGCCATTATATTCAGACTGAATGGCTTCAAGACAGTGAATGGCTTCCTTTTGCTGGTCAGACAAGAGCTGGCTTCAGGTGAGTGAATATGACGCTGTAAGAACTCTGCAAATGAATGCAAACTATGAGAACCAAGGGATTCTCCCACGGACATGTACCTGTGACAGCATTAGAGGTGCGAGGGAAGGGGAAGAGGTCATATGCATTCTCAAAAGATTTTGAAGATAAATCAGTTTGAAGACATTGACCTCATAGTGCGAAGACATTCACTTATTTGAAGAGAGTTGGTTCCAGATTTGTACAAATCCATGAATATGTACAAGTGAGGAATCTTACTAGTTATGAAGCATAAGTGAATATACTTAGCATGATATGAGATGCAGATAAAGACGGACCCAGATTTGAAAGTGAAGAAACCACTTTTGGTTGAAGTGGATGGATTTGACGGATCAAAAAGGCAGTAAAAAGTAAGTTTTAATTACCGCTTGACGAACTACTAGACGAGGTGGAGAGAGAGGCTGAGCGGTTCAATCTCCCGCGCCCTAACTTGGCGGCGGAAGACACCTACGGCGGCGGCGGAGAGGACGAGGTCCGCGGCCCGCGTGAGGACGGCGTCGAAGAAGTTGCGGCAGCAAAGCGCTTCGTCTCCGGCGTCGACGCGAGATAGCGGAGGCACTAGGGTTTGTGCGAGGTGGCGAGGTGGAAGAAGAGATAATGACCGCGGTGAGTGTATATTTATAAGGAAAGGGACATCACAGCGTAATTACGCAGGTGCCCCTAGCAGTTCATATCTGAAGGACACGTGGCATGCATGCAACTTATTGGAAGTTGTTCCATGTTCCCACGCACGCCTGGATTGTCGGGTGGCCGTTCCGGCTTCTCCGGTATTCAGGCAATAAGGATATAGCATTAAAAACAGATTTAAACTTTTGTCTCTTTGTCTTCTGCTGACAAGGATTCAGAGAAGACAATCGACAGGTTTCAATAGAATGTGTTCGCACACGAACACGTCACGTGTACCCTCGACGTTGGGGTGTTGCACCGCAGCTCACATCGAAGGAGTCTCACCAGAAGCGCGATTCGCAAGACGACTAGAGAGAACTTTTGAAGACCCGAAACCCCACACTCCTGGGAGGGACCCCGTCGGGGAGTGCGGCGGCTATGGGTTGCCCTAGGTCGGTCAAGCCACCCCTAGAGCCTCGGGATTCCCAGCTCTCCAACAGGAAGAACGACGAAGAATGAGGGAGCAAGAACAGGGGAAGGACAAAACGTAGATGAAAAAAGTGGTAGATGTGTTGCGATTGTGCGTTGTTATTCAATCGGCCGTCACCTCTTACATATATATGAGGCGGCTGGACTTTCCATACAAGAAAAGGACTCAAATCCCGTCCAAAACATCAAAAGATAACCTAATACGAACTACGAGGGCCGGAACTTCCGGTCAGCCCGGAACTTCCGGGCTAAAATTACATCAAGTAGCCCTATTGCACAGCTCCTGCAGGTCGCATATCGCTTCGGATCGCGATGGTCCCAAAAGCAAATTTGTAGATCTTGCAATGCTGAAAATTTCCTTAGTTGATCACTTTTTCATCCGAGGTCATATTGATGTCGAAATCAGTCTAGGAAATCTGCAAATAATGTTAAAATTCCAGTTTTCGGGGCGCCCCAAGTTCAAAGTTTCTGTTTAGCCCGGAACTTCCGGGGCAGACTTATGCAGCACACCGTTTTGGCTCTAACTTTTGCATATGAACTCTGATTTAGACATTTTTTATATCAAAGTCAATCATTTTGACGAGACGAAGATAATCCATGTAGAAACTTTTCCCATATGAAGCCATCTTGGGGGTGTAATCAGCCGAATAGTGTTCTGAATACAAAATCTCAGTACTTTAAACACAACTTCGGCCTTAGAGATGAGATCGGATGGCTACAGCCCAAATATCAAAGTTTCTCCTTTTGACGATACGAAACTTTCTCACTTTGAGCACTTTTCCATTTGAAGCCTTCTTAATTATATTTTTGACCATGCCAAAATCTGGTGTCAACACATGCCCCCCTATTTTTCGGCAAAACTTGCGTGCCAAAAAATAATTTGCAATGTATTTGTTCTAAGGACGATGTCAACACTCCATCGGCCATTTATTTTTCTCAGGACGATAATTATGTATCGGCCATGTTTATGCTAAGGACGATAGTTATTTATCGGCCATGTCTTTGCTTAGGACGATAGTGATATATCGGCCATTGCCTATCTAGGCTTCTTGCCACACACTTGGGTGATATTTATTTAAATATTTGCCATTGAGAGCTCGAGGTAATAATGTGGCTTATACGGATTCCACCAAATATGAGTTTCTGGGAACCACTCTTGTAATCTTAAAAGGACCTTCCCAACTTAGAGACCACTTCCCGAATTTTCTATCTTTTGTACCAATTGGTAGAATCACCTTCCACACAAGATCGCCAACTTGAAAATTCTTTAACCTGACCTTCTTATTGTAAGCTCTTGCCACCCTCAACTTATCTCTCTCTATGGCATTCAAAGCCGCCAAACGTTTATCGGCGACTTCATCAATATTGTCCATCATCAAGTTATAAAAGTCCACCGCTGATAAATCATTTTGTTTGGCTATTCTCAAAGCATCCAAATTCACTTCCACTTGTAAAACGGCTTCTTGACCATATACGAGCTCATATGGAGTTACCTTTGTAGCACCATGCCTTGAGATTCTGTGTGCCCACAAAGCTTCAGACAATAGCTCATGCCATCTATTTGGATTATCCTCAATCTTTTTCTTGATGAGCTTGATTAATATTTTATTGCTAGACTCAGCTTGTCCATTGGCTTGGGCATAATACGGAGAGGAATTGAGAAACTTTATCTTATATGATTCGGAAAATTCTCTAACTTGATGTGACATAAGGATGAACCTTGGTTTGTAGTTAATGTTTGAGGAATGCCGAATCTATGAATAATATGCTCAGTTATGAATTGAATTACCTCTATATGCGTCATATTTTTGAGTGGTATTTCTTCAGACCATTTAGTGAAATAATCAGTTGCCACCAACACGAACCGATGCCCCTTTGAAGAAGAAGGATGAATCTCTCCAATAAAGTCTAATCCCCAACCTCTAAAAGGCCACGGCTTGATAATACGATGTAACATAGCAGCGAGAGCCAACTGAATATCACCAAACCTTTGGCAGGCTTCACATCCCTTATAATACCGGAAGCAATCATTAACCATTGTCGGCCAATAAAACCCAGCACGTCGTAATAACCATTTCATCTTGGGAGCCGACTGATGAGTGCCACAAATACCTTCATGGACCTCTCCCATAGCAACTCTCGCTTGGTCCTCGTCCAAGCACTTTAAAAGAACATCATCAACCGATCGGCGATAGAGACCATCATCTCTCATTGTGTATTTGAAAGCCATACGCCTAATAGTCCTGTCCACCCTTTTACTAGGATCACACAAATAATCAATAATGGGCTTCCTCCAGTCTTGATTTTCTCCTGCATTAAATATTTCATTAGTGGCCGAAACTGTGGGCTCCGGTTCGGCCTCCCCTATGTTGGCAAGACTAGACATCGGCCTTTGAGAAATATGAAACATGTCATGATCAACATGATAGCTGGATGCTTGTTGTGCCAACTCATTTGCCCTCCAATTGTCATGTCTAGATATATGAGCAATGCTAAAATAATCCAAAGTAGAAATTATATCTAAACATTTAACAAGATAAACATTAAGTGATTTGTCAAAACATTGAAAGACTTTGGATATTTGTTGCACTACTAATAACGAATCACCAAAAGCCTCAATATGTGTAGCACCTATGGCAAGCAACATCTCTAAGCCAAATAATGATGCTTCATATTCGGCTTGATTATTTGTTTAAAAATATTCTAAGCAGCATGAGGCTTCAAAAATAGCACCATGAGGAGATATATAAACAATACCAACACCTTGTCCACTGTTACAAACCGAACCATCAAAATATAATCTCCATGGTACTAATGAGACAAGGTTTATATCAATATCATGCTTGGCATCAATCCGGTGCTCAACAATAAAATTAGCAACAATTTGGCCTTTCATGGATTTCAGAGATTCATAAACCAAATCATATTCAATTAAAGCATAAGCCCACTTGCCAATTCTACCACTAAGAATTGGCCTATGCAACATGTATTTGATGACATCGGTTTGACAAGCTATAATGCAAGTACTAGGCACTAGATAATGTCTCAATTTTGTGCAAGCATAATATAAGCATAAGCATAATTTCTCAATAAATGTATACCTTGTCTCGGCGTCCAATAAGCGTCGGCTCAAATAAGTAATAGTATGCTCCTTTCCTTCGGTCTCTTGAGTCAAAACAGCACCAATAACACCTTCCTCCGCTGCAATGTAAAGTCTAAATGGCTCCCTGTGCCTAGGCGCTTTCATAACCGGAGGAGTGCACAAATATTTCTTAATCACATCAAATGCCTCTTGCTGTTTTGCCCCCCAAGATAAGTTTTTTCAATGAGTGCATACCTTGACAAGATTTTGAAGTAGTTCAAAATGGAACAGTCAAAGAAAGAGTTATTGCCTGTGTTACAAGGTGTGAAATTGAGTAAGACTCAAAGCCCGACCAGGGCAGAAGATAGAAAGAGAATGAAAGTCATACCCTATGCCTCAGCCATAGGTTCTATAAAGTATGCCATGCTGTGTACCAGATCTATTGTATACCCTACACTGAGTTTGGCAAGGGAGTACAATAGTGATCTAGGAGTAGACCACTGAACAGCGGTCAAAATTATCCTTAGTGGAATAAGGATATGTTTCTCGATTATGGAGGTGACAAAAGGTTCGTCGTAAAGGGTTACGTAGATGCAAGTTTTGACACTGATCTAGATGACTCTAAGTCTCAATCTGGATACATATTGAAAGTGGGAGCAATTAGCTAAAGTAGCTCCGTGTAGAGCAATGTAGACATTGAAATTTGCAAAATACATACAGATCTGAATTTGGCAGACCCATTGACTAAACTTCTCTCACAAGCAAAACATGATCACACCTTAGTACTCTTTGGGTGTTAATCACATGGCGATGTGAACTAGATTACTGACTCTAGTAAACCCTTTGAGTGTTGGCCACATGGCGATGTGAACTATGGGTGTTAATCCCATCTCCGGCTGCATCACCTGGATCCCAAGTGAAGGAAATATGCCCTAGAGGCAATAATAAAGTTGTTATTTATATTCCTTATATCATGATAAATGTTTATTATTCATGCAAGAATTGTATTAACCGAAAACTTAGTACATGTGTGAATACATAAACAAACAGAGTGTCACTAGTATGCCTCTACTTGACTAGCTCGTTGAATCAAAGATGGTTAAGTTTCCTAGCCATAGACATGAGTTGACATTTGATTAATGGGATCACATCATTAGAGAATGATGTGATTGACTTGACCCATTCCGTTAGCTTAGCACTTGATCGTTTAGTATGTTGCTATTGCTTTCTTCATGACTTATACATGTTCCTATGACTATGAGATTATGCAACTCCCGAATACCGGAGGAACACTTTGTGTGCTACCAAACATCACAACGTAACTGGGTGATTATAAAGGTGCTCTACTGGTGTCTCCGATGGTACTTGTTGAGTTGGCATCGATCAAGATTAGGATTTGTCACTCCGATTGTCAGAGAGGTATCTCTGGGTCCTCTCGGTAATGCACGTCACTATAAGCCTTGCAAGCAATGTGACTAATGAGTTAGTTGCGGGATTATGCATTATGGAACGAGTAAAGAGACTTGCCGGTAACGAGATTGAACTAGGTATTGAGATACCAACGATCGAATCTCGGGCAAGTAACATACCGATGACAAAGGGAACAACGTATGTTGCTATGCGGTTTGACCGATAAAGATCTTCGTAGAATATGTAGGAGCCAATATGAGCATCCAGGTTCCGCTATTGGTTATTGACCGGAGACGTGTCTCGGTCATGTCTACATAGTTCTCGAACCCGTAGGGCCCGCACGCTTAACGTTCGGTGACGATTTGTATTATGAGTTTATGTGTTTTGATGTACCGAAGGTAGTTTGGAGTCCCGGATGAGATCGAGGACATGACGAGGAGTCTCGAAATGGTCGAGACGTAAAGATCGATATATTGGACGACTATGTTCAGACACCGGGAGTGTTTCGGGAGGTTTCGGACATATACCGGAGTACCGGGGGGGTTACCGGAACCCCCCGGGGAGTGTAATGGGCCTATTGGGCCTTAGTAGAGAAGAGGAGGGGCGGCCAGGGCAGGCCGCGCGCCCCCTCCCCCTCTAGTCCGAATTGGCCTAGGAGGGGGTGGCGCCCCCCTTTCCTTCCTCCTCTCTCCTTCCCTTTCCCCTTCTCCTACTCCTACTAGGAAAGAAGGAGTCCTACTCCCAGTGGGAGTAGGACTCCCCCCCTTGGCGCGCCCTCCTCCTTGGCCGGCCGCCTTCCCCTAGCTCATTTATATACTGGGGCAGGGGGCACCCCAAGACACAACAATTGATCATTGATCTCTTAGCCGTGTGCGGTGCCCCCCTCCACCATAATCCACCTTTGTCATATCGTAGTGGTGCTTAATTGAAGCCCTGCGTCGGTAACTTCATCAACACCGTCACCACGCCGTCGTGTTGACGAAGCTCTTCCCCGAAGCTCTACTGGATCGTGAGTTCGCGGGACGTCACCGAGCTAAACGTGTGCTGAACGCGGAGGTGCCGTACATTCGGTACTGAGGATCGGTCGATCGTGAAGACGTACGACTACATCAACCGCGTTGTCATAATGCTTCCGCTTACGGTCTACGAGGGTACGTAGACGACACTCTCCCCTCTCGTTGCTATGCATGACCATGATCTTGCGTGTGCGTAGGAATTTTTTTGAAATTACTACTTTCCCCAACACTTCTTGCATAGCTTGAATCCATTCAGGTTCCATGAAGGCTTCAGCAACTTCCTTGGGTTCAGATATAGAGAAAAATGCAAAGTGCCAACAAAAATTTGCTAGTTGTGTTGCTCTTGAACGAGTGCGTGGACCAGGTGCATTGAAGCTATCAATTATCTTCTCAATCTATACTTCATTTACAACACGAGGATGAACTGGACGAATATTTTGCCCTTGCTGATCATTGTCTTCGTCTTCAGTATTGGCTTCGGGCTGAGTAGTGTCTTCAGGTTGATTAGGTGCAGAAATGATGATTTCTTCTTCAGCCTGTACCTTTGAAGGTATGATTTCTCCAGTACCCATAAGCTTGATCGATTCACTATGTGAGACTTCATCTAGCACATTTGGCAGGTGCTCTCTTTGCGAGCCGTTAGTCTCATCGAACCGCACATCCACAGTTTCAACCACTTTATAGTGAAAGAGGTTGAAGACTGTGTAGGAGTGCGAATCCTTTCCATAGCCAAGCATAAAACATTCATGTGCTTTCGGTGCAAATTTTGAATTGTGATGTGGATCCTTGATCCAGCACCTAGCACCAAATACTCTGAAGTAACTGACATTTGGCTTCTTACCAGTTAGGAGCTCATAGGATGTCTTCTTTAGAGGCTTGTGAAGATAAACACGGTTGATGACGTGGCCTGCAGTATCAAAGGCTTCAGGCCAGAACTTCCTTGGAGTCTTGTACTCATCAAGCATCGTCCAAGCCATCTCAATGAGGGTTCTGTTCTTGCGCTCCACGATGCCATTCTGCTGAGATGTGTATGGAGCTGAGAACTCATGAGTGATGCCCAATGTATCAAGATAAGTGTCGAGGCCGGTGTTCTTGAACTCTGTGCCGTTGTCACTTCTGATGTGCTTGATCTTGATGCCATAGTTCGTCATGGCACGATTGTTGAATCGTCTGAAGACATCCTGCACTTCATTCTTGTAGAGGATTATTTGCACCCATGTATATCTTGAGTAATCATCAACAATGACAAAGCCATAGAGGCAAGCAGTGGTAGTAAGAGTAGAGTAGTGTGTAGGGCCAAATAAGTCCATGTGAAGCAACTCGAAGGGACGAGTCGTCGTCATGATTGTCTTCGAGGGATGCTTGGCCATAGTCATCTTTCCAGCTTCGCAGGCACCACACAGATGATCCTTCTTGAACTTGACGCCCTCGATGCCAAGACATGTTTCTTCTTTGCGAGTGTGTACAAGTTCCTCATGCCAGCATGCCCTAGCCTCCGATGCCAGAGCCCGCACTCTGAAACTTTTGCTAGAAGACATACGGCCAACTGTGGTCCTGCTGAGAAATCTACCATGTACAGATCATCTTTTTGATACCCTTCAAAGACTAGAGATTTGTCAGATTCCATAAGCACAAGGCAATGATATTTTCCAAATATCACAATCATGTTTAAGTCACAAAGCATTGAGACAGACATTAAGTTGAAACCAAGGGATTCAACAAGCATCACTTTATCCATGTGTTGATCCTTTGACATTGCAACTCTACCTAGACCCAATACCTTGCTTTTACCAGTGTCAGCAAATGTGATGTGACTCTTGTCAGATGGACGTAGGGTTGAATCCATCAGAAGACTTCGATCACCAGTCATGTGGTTAGTGCATCCACTGTCCATAATCCATTCTGAAGCCTTTGGTGTCATACCCTTGGCACCATGTGCCATGAAGCAGTAGGTGGGAGCAGAGTCATCCTCATCATCAGCATCAGAGTTGGTGACGGGGCCATTGTCTTCAGTGTTGAAGATGGACTTGGCAACATAGGCAGTTGTCGGGTGGTTGGTGCGACATATGCCAACGGGTGGCTTATCATTGTGGGTGCCAATAAGACGTCGCCGGTGCCTGGAAACGGGATGAGGCGAAGACATGCACGCCGGCGGATCTTACCCAGGTTCGGGGCTCTCCGAGTAGATAACACCCCTAGTCCTGCTCTGCGGGGTCTCCGCATGATCACTAGATCAGTAAAAGTAGCTACAATCGCTCCTAGAGCTGTTGGGTTCAAGGGAGAAGGAGAACAAGGCTAGCTCTCACTTGTCTCTCTCTATGGTGTGTGTGCTATGCTCAGAAGCCAACCCTTTGCATGGGTGCTCCGGGGGTTTATATAGGCCTACCCCCCGGGGGTACAATCGTAATCTGGCTGGGCTCTGGTCCCAGCCCTCAGTGTCTACGCTCTCCGGCATCTCCGCCGGTTGTTGGGGCCCGCCGATGTCACGACCGGTTTTTCAATAAAATAATTATTGAGAGACCAATCCCTTTACGGACCAGCGAGGAAGAATTCCTTCTCACTGGTAGACAATATCATGGTCACAGAAGAAAAATACCAGGAGTACTGAATATAATACAAAGTTGAGCGGAGACTGCCCAACAATTATTACATGCACGCCGAAAAACAAGACGGCGGATAGGGTGGCATAACTACTAACTCACGATAATGACAGTGGTGGAAATATCACCGCGAAGCGAGTGATATGACTCCTGAAGACTACAGCTCTTCGAGCGTCGGAGTGAGGCTCGAGGAGACTTATTGTGGGTGGCGGAAGCGTATATAATACAAGTGACCAATATCCGGGATCGCGCAGGACTGACTGGGACTCCTCTAGGTGTCGGACGCGCTATCAAACTCTTCATCCAAGAGATCGCCTTCGTCAACATCTGGCCAAATCAACAAGCCAGGTGAGTACTATGAAAGTGCTCGCAAGACAGTTCGGACATAAGATATAACAAATGTAAACATGAAGCATATGAACAATTTAACCAGTGCGTTCAGACATAGAGATAGTAAATACTGGGTGCCAAAGGAGGGTCTGAATGACTCCTCGAGAGGAAACTGCAGGATAGTAATACTGGTACCAAACGAGTGTCTGAAAGACTCCTCGAGCGGAAAATGCCGAATAGTAATACTGGTGCCAAGCGAGGGTCTGAATGACTCCTCGAGCGGAAAATGCAAGAATAATAATGCTGGTGCCAAACGAGTGTCTGAATGACTCCTCGAGCGGAAAATGCAGAATAATAATGCTGGTGCCAAACGAGTGTCTGAATGACTCCTCGAGCGGAAAATGCAGAATAATAATGCTGGTGCCAAACGAGTGTCTGAATGACTCCTCGAGCGGAAAATGCAGAATAGTAATGCCACAGTCGGTCGTCGAGGCGACACCACATAAAGGGCTTATATTTGAAGTAAGAAAACAAAGACACGCCACAGTCGGACGTCTGCGCGACGTCACATAAAGGGCTTATATTGTAGCTCAATAGTTCAATAGTTCGGGAACATAAATCATCACAAGCACGAGACAAATATAAAGTTAGTCCATCCACAGGAATAATAATTAAACTGGATTTACCACTTGAGCTTTTTCACCGGGGACAAGTTTACCATGCGGATAGATATGGGTATACTGATTATGCTACTTGATCATGGATAAGATGATTTGGAAGGAATTGACTCTGCAGAGTTTGTACTTAACCACAGCCAACGGATTTCAGTAGTCACGGGGACTAGTTCCGTCTACGGTGTTTTGGAAGAAACACGTCTAACCAGTACACACCCAATTCAACCTTCCGAAGCCAGGGATCACCCTCGACAACGTTCAAGAAAAACCTTGAGACGGGGAGGCTACAACCTCGCGTAGCATGGGATCAAATTTCTATACGCGCGCTCTAAGGGGGTGCCCCCCCTCTCGGTCCCAACCGGAAACACCCATGCCCCCTGACCGGATGACTGGCTTTAATCCTGGGCCAAGGTACCATCATCCCGGCCTCTCTGTTTGATGTGTACACGGAAAGAGGTTACCAACTTACTAAACCGCATCCTGGCAAATGAAACATGTGGTAGCACGGAAGGGGGAAAGAACGATAACGTGACTCCGTCCACGTTAACGCCGGAAATAGTCGGATGACGCAAGGCTGGTATGCTACAACAGTACCACCTTGCTGCCCTTCATGTCACCACATGATTAGGCCATCTCTCATCAGAGATCATCACAACTATGGAACATGCGGGGAAAAGAACGATAACGTGACTCCGTCCATGTTAACGTCGGAGAAAGTTGGATGACGCAAGGCTGGTATGCTACAACAGTACCACCTTGCTGCCCTTCATGTCACCACATGATTAGGCCATCTCTCATCAGAGATCATCGCAACTTTGGAACTTGCGGGTAGTTGCCTTACAAGCAACGAGGTATTTACCGACACTCATATGCCACCTACAAACCTTCAAGCAAACATGCAAAACACTTATCATATCAAACGTTCAAACATGCTTGCCTGGTTCGGAGAAGTCGGAGTCTAGCTCGGCGAAGTTCGCGGCTCCGTCACCTCTTCCGGAACCTACGGCAATCACGAAAACGGGCACTAACGTGAAAACCAATGGGTGCACAGAAACTTCTCCAAATATTTTTCAAATAAATCCCATAAGAAACTAGACAAAATTTGAAGATTGTCAGAAAAAGAATCACTCAAACATCCCTTTCTATTAAAAAGTTATAAAGGTTTCTGTCCAGGGACTTATCTGTAATGAAACAGAAAAGTTGCAGGGTTTTAACTGAGAAAACAGAAAATGGTTCGATTGGAAATGCGCAAGCTCAAGAGGGAAAGCATATTTTGCCCGAAGGCGCCAACAGAAAACGGTTCGAGGGGGAATAAAACAGAGGCTGACACGCGGGGTCCACATGTCAGGTTTGAAAAGCTCGTCGGCGCCCGAAGACTGCGGTGGACGCCAGCGTCGAACCACGGCGAGTTAGGAGGATCGGAGGGTACCAAGAGCTTCAGCGTCTTCTTCCGCGTCGGTGGGTGGTGGACTCGACCAACGGGGAGCACCACGTCGACGGCGACACTTTCTCCGGCGGACGGCGGCTCGGGTGAGGATGGAGAACTCCGGTGGAGGGCTGCAAACTTCGAATTCAAGCGCGGGTCAGAAAGAGGGATGCATGGTGAAGCTACTGGCAAGAGAATGGAGGCGGAGGTGCACGCACGGGGGCGAATCGAGCTGGATCCCGTGGCGGGTCGCGGCGGCCGGAGTCGAGGAAGGAGACCTCCTCGGGGCTCTTCCAGTGGCTAGGCGTGCTCTAGGTAGAGTGCAGGGATGGTGGGTGCTCGAGTTGAAGCTCGGGGCCTCTATTTATAGGCGGATCAACGGGGTGGCCGTGAACGGAGAATCTCTGGCGAGCAATTACGGCGATGCAGTGGATTGGCAGGAGGTTTGAGTGGCCAGGCAGCATCAGTGGAGGTTACTGGAGTCATTCCACAGCTAAACGGAGTTGGTCTTGGCGTAATGGCGTCGGTCCACGGTGAGGTGACCGCACGGGCTCGACGGCGGCAGAGAGTGCGCTCCGCGCCCTGCGGTTCACGACGAGGGTGGCAGCGCGTTCGGGGGAGTGGAAGGCCACGCGGCGAGCTCCGGTGGTTTGGGCGGCGCTGGGTGGCGTCGTCGGCGCCGTGCCTCCCGCTAGCGTCCGCAAAGCTGCCGCCGGCGTCGGTCACGGGGCGGCGCACCTTCTGCTGCTCGTCGCCGACGCCCGCAAGGTGCCAGGCGTTCGTGCGGTGCAGGAACAAGGGGGAGGGGACGAGGAGCAAGGCGACATCGGGCCACTGTCGAGATCGACAACCATCTCTGAAGAAAACGACAGTAAGCCACTGAACTGTTCTCTGAATCTCTGAACTTGACAATGACCATGCACTGCAGGTGTTCGATAGAAGGATTTGGCTATGAGATAAATTTTTCTGGGGCTGTAACTTGGTTTGACCACTTAAAGCACCCAGAGGCTGCCTGATTTTACTTGGAATTTTTGGAGAAGGTTTTGAATGAATTTCACCAAATTTGACAAATCTGGTCCAAACTTGCAGCAAGTGTAGTTTGAAAAATTTGAACTGAAGACCTGTGGATCTTCATGGATCTTGGTTGAGGGTTCAAAGGACTAGAAGGGGAAAAAGGTTTGGGGGTAAGAAACAAAACAGAGAATGGAGTTCCTTTGTAAATCACCAATGGCTAGAATAGAAGACAGAAATTTGTTTGAATAAGATTTAAGTGGAAATAATCACATGGGGAGGTTCAACTTGCTAGATTATATGCAAAATATGGTCCAAAGGTGAGGGAAGGGTTAGGAGAGAGGATTTGCACTAAGGCCATGGCAAGAAGGAATTGTTGAAAGTGGCAAAGGATTATTCCAAAAGCCATAGTGCAATTTTCAAAGAGATTTTCAAAAGGCATTTTTCCCAAGTGAAAAGCATTTTGTCTTGAGTCAAAATAAAAAGCAAGAACCTCCAAGACCAAAGACAGATCTTGGGTGAATCCAAATAAATCTTTTGCCATAAAAAAATATTTGAGAGGGAGAGTTCTCTTAAAGAAAAATTTAAATCACTCCCCTCAAGTCAAATAAAAATCTTTTGAAAAATCCAAATAAAAACTTGGGTGTCACAACACCTACCCCCTTAGGAAAAATCTCGTCCTCGAGATTTCTGCTGATCCTCAAATAGATATGGATACTCTGCCCGGAGAAAATCTTCCCTTTCCCATGTAGCTTCATCCTCAGTGTGGTTGCTCCACTGAACCCTGAAAAACCTTGTCGTTTTCTGACGGGTCCTCCGTTCAGACTCTTCTAAAATCTTTACTGGTCTTTCTCTGTAGGTGAGATCTGGTTGCATATCAATGTTCTCATGAGGTACATGCTTCTCCGGGTTACTCACACATTTTCTCAATTATGAGACGTGGAATACGTCATGGACGTCTGACAGCTCCTTGGGTAGGTCTAGCTGGTAGGCTACTGTGCCTCTTCGTGCCTTTACACAAAATGGTCCAATAAATCTTGGGGCTAGCTTCCCCTTAATTTTGAACCGCTGTAGACCCCTCATAGGAGATACTCGGAGGTATACTGAATCACCGGGTTCAAAGCTAACCTCACGATGCTTCTGATCATAGTAGCTCTTTTGTCGGCTCTGCGCTGTCTTGAGTCTGTCTCTGATTTGTTTAACTTTCTCCTCGGCCTCTTTAAGCATGTCCGGGCCGAAGATACGGCTGTCACCTGTTTCTGACCAATTCAGTGGGGTACGACACCTTCGTCCGTACAATGCTTCAAAGGGTGCCATTTGCAAGCTGGCTTGGTAACTGTTGTTGTAAGCAAATTCGGCATACGACAAACTCTCTTCCCAACTGGATCCATAGGTGAGCACACAGGCTCTTAGCATATCCTCTAGGATCTGGTTTACACGTTCCGTTTGTCCATCAGTCTGAGGGTGGTATGCTGTACTGAAAGCTAGTTGCGTGCCCAAAGCTTGTTGTAGGTGATCCCAAAATTTGGAGACGAATTGGGTGCCTCGGTCTGATATTATAGTCTTTGGGACTCCATGCAAGCAAACTATACGGGAGAGATAAAGTTTGGCCAGTCTTTGCGTGGAGTAGGTAGTCTTCACGGGAATGAAATGAGCAACCTTGGTTAGTCGGTCTGTGATGACCCATATGGCGTCATTCCCACGTTGTGATCGGGGTAGTCCGACGATGAAATCCATTCCTATTTCATCCCATTTCCACTCCGGTATCCTGTTAGGTTGGAGTAGCCCTGCTGGCTTTTGGTGCTCGGCCTTGATGCGCTGACATGAATCGCAACAAGCAATGAATGTGGCTATATCTCTTTTCATACCGTGCCACCAAAATCTTTCCTGAATGTCCTTGTACATTTTGGTTCCTCCAGGATGGATCGAGTATGGAGCGGTGTGGCTCTCCGTCAAGATCTGTTGCTTGAGTTCCTCAATGTTAGGTACACAAAGTCTGTCTCCGTACCATAATGTTCCTTCACTGTCTGTGACGAACTCTGAAGCCTTACCAAGGTTCATTTTCTTCTTTATGCCTTTGATGCTGGGATGTCCCTGTTGAGCCTTCTTAATTTGTTCCATCAGGGTGGGTTGTATCTCCAGGTTTGATACGGTGCCCTCGGAGACTAACATCATGTTGAGCCTAGTGAATTCTTGCTGAAATTCAGGCCTCAAGTTTTGCGGACCGTCATTGTCCGGGCTGGGGTTTCGACTAAGGGCATCGGCCACTACATTTGCTTTCCCTGGATGGTAGTGAATACCGACGTCATAGTCCTTGACCAGTTCCAACCAGCGTCGTTGGCGTAAATTCAGCTCCGGCTGTGTGAAAATATATTTGAGGCTCTTATGGTCCGTATATATTTCACAGCGATTTCCCAACAGAAAGTGCCTCCACTCCTTGAGTGCATGTATGACTGCTGCTAGCTCCAAGTCATGTGTTGGGTAATTTTCCTCATGTTTTCGCAGCTGCCTGGAGGCATATGCGACAACTTTGCCATCCTGCATCAGTACACATCCGAGACCTTTTCGGGACGCGTCACAATAAACTTCGAAACTCTTGTGTATGTCTGGCACAGTTAAGACCGGTGCGGTTGTCAGCTTCTTCTTGAGTTCTTGGAAGCTTTTCTCGCATGCTTCCGTCCATTCGAATTTCTTGTCCTTCTTGAGCAACTGTGTTATTGGTTTTGCCACAGTGGAGAATCCTTCAATAAATCCCCTGTAATATCCGGCCATCCCTAGGAAACTCCGCACATCAGTAACGTTGGCGGGTGGCTTCCAGTCCAGTATGGCTTTGACTTTTTCTGGGTCTACGGCCACGCCTTCTTGGTTCAGTATATGGCCTAAGAAACCAACTTGTCTTAGCCAAAATTCGCACTTGCTAAATTTGGCGTACAACTGATGTTTCCTCAATTCTCCCAAAACAATTCTGAGGTGCTCAGCATGCTCTTCTGGTGTCCTTGAGTAAACCAGAATATCGTCAATGAATACCACAACAAATTTGTCCATGAATTTCATGAACACTTTGTTCATGAGGTGGACGAAATATGCGGGGGCGTTCGTTAGTCCAAAAGGCATCATTGTAAACTCGTATAACCCATATCTGGAAGTGAATGCTATCTTGGGGATATCTTCTGTCCGTACCTTCAGTTGATGGTATCCCGATCTCAAATCAATCTTTGAAAATACCTTGGCTTGTGCGAGCTGGTCAAACAAATCATTTATCTGTGGCATCGGATATTTGTTTTTGATGGTGACCATGTTGAGGGCTCGATAGTCTATACACAGTCTCAGTGTCCCATCCTTCTTCTTTGCGAACAACACAGGCGAACCCCATGGTGAGGAGCTGGCTCGAATAAACCCTTTGTCCAATAATTCCTTTATCTGCTTCTTCAACTCCACCAATTCTGAGGGTGCCATTCTATACGGCTTCTTATAGATGGGAGCGGTGCCAGGTGCTAGTTCTATGCTGAATTCTATCTCTCGGTCTGGTGGCATGCCTGGTAGTTCTTCAGGGAACACATCAGGAAACTCGCACACCACTGGAACTTTTCTCAGTTCTGCAATGTCCATTTTGTTCAGTTTTGGCTGCTGCGATCGTGGCCTTTCTTGAGCGGAAACTCTTATAGTCTTGCCGTGATGGTGAGTGAGAATCACTGTCCGATTGAAACAGTCAATGAATCCTTTGTTGGTGGTCAACCAGTCCATCCCTAAAATGACATCCAGTCCTTTACTTTCCAACACGATGAGATTCGCGCGGAATTGTAGTCCTTCGAACTCAATGACCACTCCTTGGCAGTAACCCTGAGCGATTTGCTTATTTCCGGGGGACTTGATGATCATAGATTTTTCCAAGGGAAGTATCGGAAAACCATGTTGCAAAACAAAACTCTTTGAAACAAACGAATGGGAAGCTCCAGAATCAAACAAAACCGTGGCAGGTATGGTGTTGACAGGGAACGTACCGAGCACGATGTCTGGGGCATTCTGCGCTTCTTCCCTGGTCACATGGTTCAGGTGACCCTTCCTGTGGTTGTTGTTGGGGTTGAAATTGTTGCGCTTGGGGGCTGGATTGTTTCCACCATTGTTTGGCTTGGGTGCCGAGTTCCTCGGCTTTGGGCACTGCTTAGCATAGTGCCCTACTTGACCACAAGTATAGCAGGTGATCCCTGGACGGTATGTGTACTCCTTATCCCTGTCATGGAACTGTCCGACGGGCTTTGGATCAGTAGTTGTGGATCTCCTTGCGTCTGTCCTTGGGACCTCAGTCTTGCCTCGGTTGCTGCGAGCAAGAGTCGTCTTGTCCCTCTTTCGCTTGCGGATATCTTCCAGACTACGGCGCTCATTTTCCAAGGTGATGGCCTTGTCCACCAGAGTCTTAAAATCCGGAAAGGTGTGCACAATCAGTTGGCATCTTAGTGCTGGTGCCAGGCCGTCCAGGAATTTTTCCATCTTCTTGCTTTCTGACATGTGCTCGTCGTAGGCATAACGAGACAGCTGGGTAAACTGGCCATTGTATTCTGTCACTGACATGCCTCTCTGCTTCAGGTCATCAAACTCTCTCTTCTTGATCTTTAGGATGCTTCTGGGGATGTGTGCCCCACGGAAGCCTTCCTTGAACTCTTCCCAGGTGATGTTGTGTTCACCAGGATGCATGTGTAGGAAGTTTTCCCACCATGCTGCGGCTGCTCCAGTAAGGTAGTGTGGCGCATAAAGCACCTTCTCATGATCTGAGCACTGAGCAATAATCAGTTTCCTTTCAATGTCACGAAGCCAATCATCGGCTTCCAGCGGCCTATCGGTGTGAGCAAAAGTTGAGGGGCGAGTCTTCTGTAACTCAGATAACTTGGAATGTGGTTGATAGGGTTCACGGTGGTTTCCCATATTGATGACATGATTCATCATCTCTTGGTGTTGTTGCTGACTTTGCTCGAAGAGACGGCATACTTGAGACAGGGCTGCTTCGCTGTCTTGTTGGCTGGACTGACCCTGAGTGAAATTGTTGCTAGTCTGTGTCCCATAAACCTCTTCTGGCTGATTGGGCATGGAGCGAGTCCACGGGCGAGACATTTTTCCAGTCTGGGGTATTATTTTGCAAAACCCATGAGAAAAACTGTGTAGCACAAGGAAAATCTTGCAAAGGCAACAATTTAAAAGACTTCAAGGTTTTTCAAGAAAACATAAATGATTTTGCATGGAGAAGAACTGCTTAACATAAAACTTACACGCGAAAAGCAAACACACGATACAGCACTCAGGATGTGCGTACACATTCCTGACATGTTATTTAGACTAGCGTACTACTCCGGAAGGTAGCAAACACACCAATATAAAATAGCGTACAGATAAAACAGCACATCATACAAGCAGACATAACACGCGGCTACTCGGTGCTCTTAGTCGGAGATGGTGAAGATTTCCTTTCCCTTGCCGATGGCAAGGCTCAGCGGTCCAGGAGAATCAACCTCCACCTCCTCTCTAGCTGGCTCCTAGCGCGTAACGCTGCGCTGCGGTGATGGTCCGGGAGCAACGGGTGGCAGAGCGGGTGCGGCAGGCGGTGCGGCTCTGACTGGAGTAGGAGCGATGACTCGGTCGAACTCCTCAGTGGTAGGCAGACGGCGAGCAGTGGCCCAAACGGCCGGTGCATACGAGGCTGAAGACGAGACGAATGTCAGAGGCGGCGCCGTGTTGAGAAGCTCCTTCCTGCTGGCAGGACCGCCCCGGACTAAGTCCATGCGGGCAGCCACAAGATCGTCCACTAGGTTGTCGAAAGACTCCTCCAGAGCCTTGAGATATTCCACAACCATCTCGATGGCTTCATCTCGTTCCCCCCGGTGGCAGGCGAATGCATAGTGGCTGGTGTATGGCACATGGCATGGGAGGTAGCGGTAGCGACGAGTCTTCATCGTAGGAAGGATGTCCCGAAGGCGAGCTATCGCCTCACGGGCAGCCATCTGCATGGCATGCCTCTCCGTAGGCATGGCCCTTCCCACAAAACGGAAGTGGCGAGCTGCAGAACGTCCTCCCTTGAATTGCACCATAGCTTGGTGCATAGACACGTCGTCACTGAGCTTGTGCTGGTAGAGTGTGAACTCTGGGCAAGCTGCTGGCCCGATCGCGAGCTTGGTGATGGAGACGAGGAGCTTGACAAACCCCTCGGGCACGTTCGTGAACACTCGATTCTCACAGCTGCTGCCAGCCATCTACAAAAGTAGGCAAAAATTCTGAGTAGTCATGTCATAAATTTATGATGACCAACAGAAAATAGCTACAATTGCAAAATGCTGAAAAAGCACAAAACACGCTAATAACCGATTAGCGATCGCACCTAGTGGCTTCCTACAGTCAGCCTGGCTCTGATACCAAGCTTGTCACGACCGGTTTTTCAATAAAATAATTATTGAGAGACCAATCCCTTTACGGACCACCGGGGAAGAATTCCTTCTCACTGGTAGACAATATCATGGTCACAGAAGAAAAATACCAGGAGTACTGAATATAATACAAAGTTGAGCGGAGACTGCCCAACAATTATTACATGCACGCCGAAAAACAAGACGGCGGATAGGGTGGCATAACTACTAACTCACGATAATGACAGTGGTGGAAATATCACCGCGAAGCGAGTGATATGACTCCTGAAGACTACAGCTCTTCGAGCGTCGGAGTGAGGCTCGAGGAGACTTATTGCGGGTGGCGGAAGCGTATATAATACAAGTGACCAATATCCGGGATCGCGCAGGACTGACTGGGACTCCTCTAGGCGTCGGACGCGCTATCAAACTCTTCATCCAAGAGATCGCCTTTGTCAACATCTGGCCAAATCAATAAGCCAGGTGAGTACTATGAAAGTGCTCGCAAGACAGTTCGGACATAAGATATAACAAATGTAAACATGAAGCATATGAACAATTTAACCAGTGCGTTCAGACATAGAGATTGTAAATACTAGGTGCCAAACGAGGGTCTGAATGACTCCTCGAGAGGAAACTGCAGGATAGTAATACTGGTACCAAACGAGTGTCTGAAAGACTCCTCGAGCGGAAAATGCCGAATAGTAATACTGGTGCCAAGCGAGGGTCTGAATGACTCCTCGAGCGGAAAATGCAAGAATAATAATGTTGGTGCCAAACGAGTGTCT
The DNA here is from genome assembly GCF_002575655.3 of Aegilops tauschii subsp. strangulata. Classification (NCBI taxonomy): domain Eukaryota; kingdom Viridiplantae; phylum Streptophyta; class Magnoliopsida; order Poales; family Poaceae; genus Aegilops; species Aegilops tauschii. The sequence goes on along the minus strand of NC_053038.3, from coordinate 488,192,903 downwards.
GAATGACTCCTCGAGCGGAAAATGCAGAATAATAATGGTGGTGCCAAACGAGTGTCTGAATGACTCCTCGAGCGGAAAATGCAGAATAATAATGCTGGTGCCAAACGAGTGTCTGAATGACTCCTCGAGCGGAAAATGCAGAATAGTAATGCCACAGTCGGGCGTCGAGGCGACACCACATAAAGGGCTTATATTTGAAGTAAGAAAACAAAGACACGCCACAGTCGGACGTCTGAGCGATGTCACATAAAGGGCTTATATTGTAGCTCAATAGTTCAATAGTTCGGGAACATAAATCATCACAAGCACGAGACAAATATAAAGTTAGTCCATCCACAGGAATAATAATTAAACTGGATTTACCACTTGAGCTTGTTCACCGGGGACAAGTTTACCACGCGGATAGATATGGGTATACTGATTATGCTACTTGATCATGGATAAGATGATTTGGAAGGAATTGACTCTGCAGAGTTTGTACTTAACCACAGCCAACGGATTTCAGTAGTCACGGGGACTAGTTCCGTCTACGGTGTTTTGGAAGAAACACGTCTAACCAGTACACACCCAATTCAACCTTCCGAAGCCAGGGATCACCCTCGACAACGTTCAAGAAAAACCTTGAGACGGGGAGGCTACAACCTCGCGTAGCATGGGATCAAATTTCTATACGCGCGCTCTAAGGGGGTGCCCCCCCTCTCGGTCCCAACCGGAAACACCCATGCCCCCTGACCGGATGACTGGCTTTAATCCTGGGCCAAGGTACCATCATCCCGGCCTCTCTGTTTGATGTGTACACGGAAAGAGGTTACCAACTTACTAAACCGCATCCTGGCAAATGAAACATGTGGTAGCACGGAAGGGGGAAAGAACGATAACGTGACTCCGTCCACGTTAACGCCGGAAATAGTCGGATGACGCAAGGCTGGTATGCTACAACAGTACCACCTTGCTGCCCTTCATGTCACCACATGATTAGGCCATCTCTCATCAGAGATCATCACAACTATGGAACATGCGGGGAAAAGAACGATAACGTGACTCCGTCCATGTTAACGTCGGAGAAAGTTGGATGACGCAAGGCTGGTATGCTACAACAGTACCACCTTGCTGCCCTTCATGTCACCACATGATTAGGCCATCTCTCATCAGAGATCATCGCAACTTTGGAACATGCGGGTAGTTGCCTTACAAGCAACGAGGTATTTACCGACACTCATATGCCACGCACAAACCTTCAAGCAAACATGAAAAACACTTATCATATCAAATGTTCAAACATGCTTGCCTGGTTCGGAGAAGTCGGAGTCTAGCTCGGCGAAGTTCGCGGCTCCGTCACCTCTTTCGGAACCTACGGCAATCACGAAAACGGGCACTAACGTGAAAACCAATGGGTGCACAGAAACTTCTCCAAATATTTTTCAAATAAATCCCATAAAAAACTAGACAAAATTTGAAGATTGTCAGAAAAAGAATCACTCAAACATCCCTTTCTATTAAAAAGTTATAAAGGTTTCTGTCCAGGGACTTATCTGTAATGAAACAGAAAAGTTCCAGGGTTTTAACTGAGAAAACAGAAAACGGTTCGATTGGAAATGCGCAAGCTCAAGAGGGAAAGCGTATTTTGCCCGAAGGCGCCAACAGAAAACGGTTTGAGGGGGAATAAAACAGAGGCTGACACGTGGGGTCCACATGTCAGGTTCGAAAAGCTCGCCGGCGCCCGAAGACTGCGGTGGACGCCGGCGTCGAACCACGGCGAGTTAGGAGGATCGGAGGGTACCAAGAGCTTCAGCGTCTTCTTCCGCGTCGGTGGGTGGTGGACTCGACCAACGGGGAGCACCACGTCGACGGCGACACTTTCTCCGGCGGACGGCGGCTCGGGTGAGGATGGAGAACTCCGGTGGAGGGCTGCAAACTTCGAATTCAAGCGCGGGTCAGAAAGAGGGATGCATGGTGAAGCTACTGGCAAGAGAATGGAGGCGGAGGTGCACGCACGGGGGCGAATCGAGCTGGATCCCGTGGCGGGTCGCGGCGGCCGGAGTCGAGGAAGGAGACCTCCTCGGGGCTCTTCCAGTGGCTAGGCATGCTCCAGGTAGAGTGCAGGGATGGTGGGTGCTCGAGTTGAAGCTCGGGGCCTCTATTTATAGGCGGATCGACGGGGTGGCCGTGAACGGAGAATCTCCGGCGAGCGATTACGGCGATGCAGTGGATTGGCAGGAGGTTTGAGTGGCCAGGCAGCATCAGTGGAGGTTACTGGAGTCATTCCATAGCTAAACGGAGTTGGTCTTGGCGTAATGGCGTCGGTCCACGGTGAGGTGACCGCACGGGCTCGACGGCGGCAGAGAGCGCGCTCCGCGCCCTGCGGTTCACGATGAGGGTGGCAGCGCGTTCGGGGGAGTGGAAGGCCACGCGGCGAGCTCCGGTGGTTTGGGCGGCGCTGGGTGGCGTCGTCGGCGCCGTGCCTCCCGCTGGCGTCCGCAAAGCTGCCGCCGGCGTCGGTCACGGGGCGGCGCACCTTCTGCTGCTCGTCGCCGACGCCCGCAAGGTGCCAGGCGTTCGTGCGGTGCAGGAACAAGGGGGAGGGGACGAGGAGCAAGGCGACATTGGGCCACTGTCGAGATCGACAACCATCTCTGAAGAAAACGACAGTGAGCCACTGAACTGTTCTCTGAATCTCTGAACTTGACAATGACCATGCACTGCAGGTGTTCGACAGAAGGATTTGGCTATGAGATAAATTTTTCTGGGGCTGTAACTTGGTGATGTGACCACTCAATGCACCCAGAGGCTGCCTGATTTTACTTGGAATTTTTGGAGAAGGTTTTGAATGAATTTCACCAAATTTGACAAATCTGGTCCAAACTTGCAGCAAGTGTAGTTTGAAAAATTTGAACTGAAGACCAGTGGATATTCATGGATCTTGGTTGAGGGTTCAAAGGACTAGAAGGGGAAAAAGGTTTGGGGGCAAGAAACAAAACAGAGAATGGAGTTCCTTTGTAAATCACCAATGGCTAGAATAGAAGACAGAAATTTGTTTGAATAAGATTTAAGTGGAAATAATCACATGGGGAGGTTCAACTTGCTGGATTATATGCAAAACATGGTCCAAAGGTGAGGGAAGGGTTAGGAGAGAGGATTTGCACCTTGGCCATGGCAAGAAGGAATTGTTGAAAGTGGCAAAGGATTATTCCAAAAGCCATAGTGCAATTTTCAAAGAGATTTTCAAAAGGCATTTTTCCCAAGTGAAAAGCATTTTGTGTTGAGTCAAAATAAAAAGCAAGAACCTCCAAGACCAAAGACAGATCTTGGGTGAATCCAAATAAATCTTTTGCCATAAAAAAAATATTTGAGAGGGAGAGTTCTCTTGAGAAAAATTTAAATCACTCCCCTCAAGTCAAATAAAAATCTTTTGAAAAATCCAAATAAAAACTTGGGTGTCACAGCCGACTAGTGGGTCCTGCCGGCTGCCGGCCTCTTGGTCGACAGGCCGGCCCCACTGCCTAGGATCTTGTCGGCGGCTGCTTACTGTAGCCTCGCCCCTGATGACGAGGGCGTTGTTGAGGTAATCGTGGCTACAGTGGGCCGCCTCGAGGGTCCTCACTGTAGCCTTACCTCGTCTTGTCTCCTTGATGGGGCGCATGCTTCGAGGGAGGGGGTAGCCAGCTTCTGGGGGCCGGCTATGCCCTTGGCCGACTGGGGGAGGCCGGGCCGCCTCCGCGCTTCTCTCTGGCCGAGGGGACCCGCCGCCCGTGGGTCGTACGGGAGTTTGTCGTGGATGACGTTGAGGCTAGCATGGCTACAGTGCCGAGCCGAACGGGAGACGGCCGTCCCGTACGGCCTCCTGTGGCCATGCCTGCCTCGGGCTTCGGGGGTAGTGGGCCGCACTGTGGCCACAACCCGTCTTGTCATCGTTATGTGGGTGTAGCTTTGGTGGTTGTGGTCTCGGCCGGCTTCTTGGAGTCGGCGCTCTTCGAGGCCGGCTTCCTTGAGTCGGCCACCCCGCGGATATCCTGGGGGGGAGGTTGCTGAGGCTGGGCCGCCTCCCGTGAGTCGGCTTCGGGGGTAGCCGGCCAGGGGAGGTGGTCCAATGCTTGGAGTGCTTGGAGGCCCAAAGGCCTGATAATTTTTCAGAAGAACCGGGGCAGTCGGTTAGGCTACCCGTGGCCATTTACTCCGACAGTAGTCCCTGAAGCTGATTGGGCTTCAAGGTTGGGTAGGAGTTGAGAAGCTCGATCAGCTTCCTATCTTGACAAGCCGGCAGCTGGGAGCCGGCTTTGGTTAGGCGTGCCGCCTTGGTCGAAAACTCCGGAGTCGGAGGGCGGGAGCTCGCCAGTGCGTGCACCGGGCCGTGGGCCGGCCACTTGCTGTCTGCGAACCACGTGGCCCCTCTTGGCCGGAAAGCCTGCCAGCCCACGCGCGCAGCGGGACGTCGCCGCAGGCCGGGGGCCCGCCACGTCCACGCCCGGGCCCAGGCGCGGATTCTCTGCATCCCGAAACCGCCCGCACGTCTCCTTGCGGCAGTTTCGCCTCGCCTTTAGGGCGTAATGATCGCGAGGCGTGGGGGAATGGGTGCAGTTAATCCCACGTCACCCCCCACGTCCGGCCTCCTCGGCCTCGCCTCGCGAAGCTATAAGTAGGGGGAGATGGAGGGCGGCAGGCTCTCGCACGCTCCTCCTCCTTCCACCATCTTCTTTCGCTTGCCGTTTCTTGCAACAGCGCCTCGCCGCCGCGCTCTTACACCGCACGTTCCTCCGCCGCCGCGCTCGTTTTCGCCATGCCTCCTGCCACGGAGCAGTATGGCGGGGATTGGGACGGCTCCAACGTCCACGAGGATCACGTCGAGTTCCTCCGCAATACGCGGCGGCTGCCCGGCGCGGACAAGGTGGAGGTACGTCTTGCGCCGGCGAAGGAAATTACGCCGGAGCCGCGGGAGGGCGAGCGGGTGGTCTTCCGCTTGCATTTCTTGCGCGGCATCGGCCTGCTAGTGAGCGCCTTCTTCCGCTCCTGGCTTGATTTCTACCAGCTCCAGCCGCACCACCTCACCCCAAACGCGGTGGTGCTGCTGTCAGCCTTCGTCACCCTGTGCGAAGGCTACCTCGGCGTCCTCCCTACCCTCGAGCTCTGGGGGGAGTTCTTCCAGTCCAAGCTGGGCACGCGCATGCAGGGCGTGCCGGCTCAGACTGGCGCCTTCATCGCGTCGCGGAGGTCGGTCGCCGACAACCCCTTCCCCGTCATCACGCTGATCCAATCGGTGAACAAGTGGCAAAAGTCGTACTTCTACGTGCGGAACATCGCCCCACGGGGCGACTACATCAACCTGCCGGCTTACGTAGCCGGCCCACCGGCGGGCAGGCGGTACCAGCGGTCCTTCCGGGCCGTGACTCTGACGCCGGCTGGGTCCGCAGCCGTCGCCCGAGTGCGAGTGATGACCCAGTCGGAGGGCCTGACGGGGCCCGACCTTCTGGCCGCCTTTGTCACGCGCCGGGTTCTTCTGCTCCAGAGCCATCCTCATCTGATCTGTCAGATGAGCGGCCAGCTCGATCCGAGCCGGATGTGCACCAAGGACATGCCGCACGAGGAGGTCGCCTATATGGTGAACTACCTCGCGAACTGCAAACTCTTCGAAGAGTGGCAGTTCGGCAAGGAGCCATACAGCCGAGCCAATCCACCGCCCACGGTATGCTCTCCTTGTTTCTTCTTTTTCTCTTAACTTTGTTGCCGAGTTCCTCTTGGCCGACTCTAACTTAGTCGGCTTGTTTTTCGACAGAGCCCTCTTCTTCGGCCGGCCGGCGGGTCAGACACGGAGCGTCGATTCGTCCCCGACCGGACGGAACACGATCTGGAGGACCCCGACTTGGGGGCGGCCGCTATGGACGACAACATCGAGCCGGGTGGTGGCCAAGCCGGCGGCGAAGCAGGCGGCTCCGGGCACGGAGTCACCTTCGAGGACTGGCCGGACGACGATGAGGCCGAGGTCGCCCCGCGCCGCCGGCCGGCATCTGGACGCGGCGCGGGTTCCTCCACTGCACCGCCTGTTCGGGGCGGAGGGCAGAAGCGTCGCGCCGCCCAGGGTTTGTTCGGCAGTCGGACGAAGAAACCCAGGGGCGGGGCGGCAGCAACCAGCCGGGAGGAGGCGGCCGCGAAGGCGGCTCGCTTCCGCGAGACGGTGAAGCAACCGCAGACCGTGTCGGCGTAAGTTCGAATTTTTTTTGTATACTCTTTTTCTTTCTTTTCTCTGGTGGTTCTGAACCCTTGTCTTTTTCTCCAAACGATCAGAGCTCCGTTATCGCTTGAGCGGGCGGCTGCCGCCTCCGTCGTCGAGTCGCCGAGGGGGTCTGGGAGCACCACTCGCCGCGTGGACCCCCGTGCCGACCTTCAGGAAGCGACAGAACGGAACGCGTGGGAGGCGCGGGAGGAACGGGAGGCGCGAGAGGCGGAGGCACGGAAGGCGGCCGCCGCCCAGGCGGCGCAGGAGGAAGAGGCGGCGAAGGCGCTCGCCGACGCCGCAGCCAAGGCCCAAGCGGAGGCTGCAGCCATGGCGGCGGCGGCGGAGGAGGTCTTGATGGTCACCCCGCTGCGCGTCGTAGTGCCTGGGGACATGGAGCCCTCGCCAGAAGGGGCCAGCGGCGACCAGCCAGGACTGGAGAGGGACGACGACGTCGTCGTCCTGGAGAGGGCGCCGGTGCCGACCCCGCCAACTGGGGCGGCTCAAGGCGGTCGGCCTGATCTGCCGCCTGCGCAGTCGGCAGGGGGCGAGCCGGCCGCGAGGACTGAGATGGCGGTCCGGATGCCGCCAAGCCGTCGTGCGGGGAAGGCTGCGTCGGAGCCACAGAAGGCCGCGTCGGAGCCGCAGCCGGCCGCGGGCTCCAGCTCATCGGCCTGGGATGCAAAGGTGGCCAGTGCTACCTCGGGGTGGACGCCAGGCGGAGGGACAGCCGTGATGAACGTGGCCGCGCAGGACGTCCGGACCCGGCTTCAGGCCCAGGCTACGGCGCTGAGGCAGTTCACCGACGAGTTCCTTGCGACGCGGGCGGCCATCCGGGTTAGTCTTCCCATCTTGCTTCTTCTTGATCTTGATTTCTTCTTGATCTTGATTTCTTCCGTGGGGGCGCATCAGCGCACCCACTAGGTGTAGTCCCCGAGTTCCGAGTCGGCTGCTGAGCAGGCGACTTGGAACTTCTTAGTGGATTTGGATTTGTCTTTGCTATTCTTGTTCTTACTTCGATCTTCTGTCTATCTTGCAGGACTACCACAATCTTCGTGCGGCCGCCTTCAACTCCCAGGCTCGGGAGCTGACCCAGAAGACCGCCGACCTTACTGAGAGCCGAGGTACGTGCTTTGTTCTTTATCTCATGTGGGGGCGCGTCAGTGCACCTACTGGGTGTAGTCCCCGAGATTCGGGCCGACTGCTGAGCAGTCGGGTCGGATCTTCCTTGACGACTTCCTCTTACTGTTCTTTCTTTTTCTGCCGTCTCTGCAGCGGCCAACGCCGGTCTGAGGGCACAGCTGGGGGAGTCTCAGACTGCCCTTCGTGCCAAGGATGCCGAGCTCGCCGCCTTGGTGCAGGAACGCGACCGCCTGGCCAAGAAGTTGGCCGACCAGGAGGAAGGCCACAAGGCGGCTCTGAAGGCGGTGCAGGACCGCGAAGCCGCCCTCCAGGCCGAGTACGAGACGGAGGCGACTGGCTGGGCTGAGGTCAGGCAAACTCTGATCTCTGGCTATGGTCAGATCAAAGATCTGGTTGACGGTAAGCCGCCTACCTCTTCGTCCTTTCTTGCCATCTGCCACTTTTGGCTCGTTTTCTGACTTGGTGCTCTTTTCTTCTTTCTTGCACAGAATATTTCCCTGGCTATTCTACCGCCGCCAAGCAGACCATCGAGGCCCGGCGCCAGGCGCGGAGGCAGGCTGGCTTCGAGATTTCGCCAACCGCCGGCCGTTCGCTGGAGGAGCAGCTCTTGGCGATCCAGGCCCGCATCCAGCCGGCTCACCGACTGCTCCGCCGGCTTCAGCGTGCCGGGGCGCAAGTCTTGGCCGCCCTCTGGCCCGGCCAAGTGGTTCCTCGCACCCCCAGCCGGACTGCCGACTGGCTGGAGGTGGCAGTCGGCCGCTTCAAAGCCTGGAAGGCCTCGGCGGCTCGCTCCGGCGCCAGGCGGGTGCTGGAGTTCGTCAAGGCCTGGTATCCCGGCCTGAGCCTGGATCAGCTGGCTACCTAGCGGCAGCAAGCCGACACGGAGCTGGAGCCGGCGCGGCCGGCTATCATCCGGCGGGCTTCGGCGATCGCCGACTACACCGACACCAGCGTCTTCGCCCCCGAGGTAGACGACAACGGTGTCGCCCAGCCGGAGGAGTGGTTCGGGCTGAACCCGGCAGACGGTGAAGACTCGGCAGAGGAGATCGACTCCAGCGACGAGGGTGAAGAGGAGGAGGAGGAGGGTGAAGACGCCGAGCCGGCTGGTGGAGCAGCCGACCAGCCTCAGCCTGACCGCGCCTCCAGCACCACGTCGCGCGCGAGTGCGTCGCCTGCCGCTGGTGGTGACCAAGCCGAGACCCGCTAGGCGGCCACTCCTTCAGCCGGCGAGGCCGCCTTCACCGACCAGCTCGGCCTCCGCACCGCGCCTTAGTCTAGTCTGTCGTCTTTTGTTTTTCTGTCCTGTTACTTTTGGAACAATACTCTGTTAAGTCTGCACAATTCCACCCACTGGGGGTGTATTCAAACCATGTTGATTGCCAGCCTGTTGGGGGCTTTATATGCATATATAACTTATGCATGCATTTGGCTTTTCCTCGTACTTTGCTTTTTATCCTTCTGGTGTTTCCTTTGCCGCCCTCCCTTGGTTGCCGCCTCCCCAGTCAGACAGTTGCTCTGCAATCTGTAGCTGGAGGAGTGCTTTACTGGACTAAAGCTAAGTGTTGAGGAAGCCGGCCAGCCGGCTGTTCTGACAGCCGGCAGGCATGTTTGGAGGCCGTCTTTTTGCTATATAGGTTCGTTGTTCCTTAGCCATTTTTCGTGTGGGCATCCTTTCTGCCGTGCCTCTTGCTAGTCGGACAGTCGGTTCTTCGAGCTGCGACTTTCAACAAGAGAGGACTCGGGAGCCAGCACACTACTTTTCTGACTTCAAGTAGAACTTTTAATATAGCTCAAGGCGGCCAGTCCCCGGGCCGACTAGTCGAACCCGGTGCCAGACAAGAAATCAAATGTAATAATACATTCATGGATATGACACTTGTCATTCATAGATAAACAAAGGCAGTCCCCGAGTACTGTTCGGGGGGCCTATTGGTTTGTACTTAATACAAAAGGGTAGCATGATACATACTGCTTTCAACTGTAAAATCGTCTCAGGAGGTTTGCGTTCCATGGTCGCTCCGACTCCTTGCCGGAGTCGTCTCTCTTGCGTGCTCTTGGTTTTTGCGCGTCGATCAGGTAGTAGGAGTCGTTGCCTAGTGCCTTGCTGATGACGAAGGGGCCTTCCCAAGGGGCCGAGAGCTTGTGCTGGCCGGCTGTTCGCTGGATCAGCCGGAGCACAAGGTCGCCCTCTTGGAAGGATCTTGGCTTGACCTTGCGGTTGTAGTAGCGGCGCAGCCCTTGCTGGTAGATGGCGGACCGGCTGAGTGCTAACAGGCGGCCTTCTTCCAGTAGGTCGACGCCGTCTTCTCTTGCTTCCTTGGCCTCCTCCTCCGTGTACATGGTGATCCGAGGTGAGTCGAACTCGATGTCTGTTGGGATGACAGCCTCGGCACCGTACACGAGGAAAAATGGAGTGAAGCCGGTTGACTTGTTGGGTGTAGTGCGCAGGCTCCAGAGGACAGCCGGCAGCTCATCGAGCCAGCAGCCGGCCGATCGCTCCAGTGGTACAACCAGTCGGGGCTTGATGCCGGAGAGGATGAGTCCATTTGCTCGCTCGACCTGGCCGTTTGACTGCGGGTGGGCAACGGACGCTAAGTCCAGTCGGATGCCCTACATCGCGCAGAAACGTGCCAGTGCTCCTTTGGCGAAGTTCGTGCTGTTGTCGGTGATGATGCTGTGCGGCACGCCGTACCGAGTAGTGATGTCAGTGATGAATGTCACGGCAGTCGGCCCGTTCAGCTTCTTAATCGGCTTTGCTTCGATCCACTTTGTGAACTTGTCCACAGCGACCAGTAGATGTGTCAAGCCGCCGCGGGCTGTCTTGAAAGGGCCCACCATGTCCAGTCCCCAGACGGCAAAAGGCCAGGTGAGGGGGATGGTCTTGAGTGCAGAAGCCGGCAGGTGTTGCTTGGAACTAAAAACTTGGCATCCTCTGCAGCTCTTCACTATTTCTTTAGCATCCTCCAAGGCAGTCGGCCAGAAGAAACCATGGCGGAAAGCCTTGGCCACAAGTGATCTTGAGGCTGCGTGGTGGCCGCATTCGCCTTGGTGGATGTCCTTGAGGATTGCCACTCCTTTTTCTGGCTCGACACAACGCTGGAAGACTCTAGTGACGCTGCGCTTCACAAGCTCTCTGTTGATTATTGCTTATGCTGCGGCTTGTCGTTGCACTAGTCTTGCTGAGATCTCATCAGCCGGCAGCTCTCTGCTGACTAGGAACTTGAGGATGGGCTGGGCCCATGACGGAGCTGTGACTTCTTCTTCTATTAATGTAGCCACCATGACTCGGGTAGGTGGGTTGGGTGGCGTGGAATTGGAGTCGGCCACCGCTTCTTGTGTCGTTGCAGTCCCCGGGCCGACTGCTGCAGTCCCCGGGCCGGGTTCTGAAGTCTCCGGGCCGGGTGCGACTACGGCAGTCCCCGGGCCAATTGTCAAAGTCCCTGTGCCGCCTGCGGGTTTTCTCCAGTCGGATCCGGCTGCATCTGGCGCAGGCGGTACGAAGATAGAGTCCGACTCTGGAGACGGCTTGATGGACGGCTTGAGAAGGCGCTGGAGGGAGACGCCAGTCGGTATGGCTTGTCAGGTGGAGCCGATTCGTGCTAGGGCATCTGCTTGGTCGTTGTCGGCCCTTGGCACGTGAAGGAACTCGCACCCTTCAAAGTATCCGCTGATCTGCTGGACGAGGAATCGATAGCTCGCCATGTTCGCGTCCTTGGCGTCCCAGTCGCCAGACGACTGCTGGACCACCAAGTCTGAGTCGCCGTAACACAGGATCCGGCGTATGCCGAGCTCTTTGGCTAGTCGGAGCCCATGTACGAGCGCCTCGTACTCGGCCACGTTGCTGGAGGCGGCGAAGTGGATCTGCAGCGTGTACTTGAGCTTGTCGCCTTTGGGAGAGGTGAGGTCGATGCCGGCTCCCAAGCCGGTGCGCATCTTGGACCCGTCAAAGTGCATCCGCCAATGGGTAGAGTCGGGAGCCGGCGGTAGGTACTGGGTCTCGGCCCAGTCGACGAGGAAGTCGGCCAATGCTTGGGACTTGATGGCGGTGCGGGGTTGGTAGAAGATCGTGTAGGGCGCCAGTGCAATGGCCCATTTAGCCACCCGGCCGGATGCATCCCGGCTGCCTATGATCTCGGCGAGCGGGGCGGTGCACACGACCGTGATGTGGTGCTCTTGGAAGTAGGGCTTCAGTTTCTTGGCAACGAAGTACACCCCATAGCACATCTTCTGGTAGCGTGGGTAGTTTTGCTTTGAGCTGGATAGCACTTCGCTGAGATAGTACACCGGCCTCTGGACTAGCTGGGCTCGGCCTTCTTCCGGGCGCTAGACCACAACAACAGTACTGACGACTCGGCTAGTCGCGGCGATGTAGAGGAGCATGGGCTCCTTCTCAGTCGGCGCCGCCAGGACAGGCGGAGTGGTCAGCATTTTCTTCAACTCATGGAAGGCTTGGTCGGCTTGGTCGTTCCACTCGAAGTGAGTGGACTTCTTCATGAGTCGGTACAGGGGGAGAGCCTTCTCTCCTAGTCGGCTGATAAAACGATTCAGGGAGGCTAAGCAGCCAGTGAACTTCTGCACATCTCGCAGTTTGGTGGGAATCTCCATCCTCTCGATGGCCTTGATCTTGACAGGGTTGCATTCGATGCCGTGTTCGGAGACCAGGAAGCCTAGCAGCTGGCCGGCTGGCACGCCGAACACGCACTTCTCGGGGTTGAGCTTGATTTGGAATCGGCGCAAGTTGGCGAATGTTTCTTTCAGGTCTTCCAGCAAGGTACCGCGCTTCTCTGTCTTCACCACAATGTCGTCTACATAGACGTGGGCATTTCTGCCGACTTGTTTCAAGAGGCATTTCTGCATGCAACGCTAAAAAGTGGCACCGGCATTCCTCAAGCCGAATGTCATAGTCAGGTAGCAGAAAGCTCTAAAGGGTGTGATGAAGGCAGTCTTCAGGCGGTCAGCTGGGTCCAACTTGATCTGATGGTACCCTGAGTTCGCATCCAAAAAACTTAACAGCTCGCATCCGGCTGTGGAGTCTATCACTTGGTCAATCCGTGGCAGAGCAAACGGATCCTTTGGGCAGGCCTTGTTCAGGCTGGTGTAGTCTATACACATACGCCACTTGTTATTCTTCTTCAGAACCAGAACTGGGTTGGCAAGCCATTCTGGAAAGAACACTTCCATGATAAATCCAGCGGCAAGGAGCCAGGCTATCTCTTCTCCCACGATTCTTCGCTTCTCTTCTGATAGTCGGCGGAGGGGTTGCTTGACGGGCTTCGCGTCAGCGCGGACATGTAATTTGTGCTCGGCGAAATCCTTCGGGACACCCGGCATGTCCTTTGGGGACCATGCAAAAATGTCTCGATTCTCACGAAGGAAGTCGACGAGCTCGCCTTCCTATTTACTGTCCAAGTTCGCCCCAATGACAGCGAACCTCTCCGGGTTCTCCGGGTCCAGAGGTATCTTCTTCGTCTCTTTGGCAGGCTGGAAGGAGCCCTGCGCATGACAATCTTTGGGGTTGGGGGACAGGGCCGGCTGCTTGCCGGCCATGGCCACAACCCGTTCCAGCATCTTCTTCTCTTCTGCCACCACGAGGGACTCGGCCAGCCGGCTGCTGGCCATGGCGCACTCGATGGAATTCTTGTAGTCGCCGGCTACCGTGATGATCCCCTTCGAGCTCGGCATCTTCATCTTCAGGTAGGCGTAGTGGGGCACAGCCATGAACTTGGCCAGAGCAGGTCGGCCAAGCAGAGCATGATAGGGGCTCTCCAAATCCACTACCTCGAACCAGATTGCTTCTCGGCAAAAATGATCTTTGTCTCCGAAGAGAACATCCATTTTAATCTTGCCGATTGGGGAGCAAGACAAGCCGGGGACGATACCATGGAAGACGGTGCGGCTCGGCATGAGCTGCTTCGCTTTGATGTTCAGCTTCTCCATGGTATCGCGGTACAGTATGTTGATACTGGTTCCGCCATCTATCAGGACGCGGGAGAATCGGGCAGCTCGCCTCTCCGTCGCGAAGGTGACATCCAAGACCATTACATAGGAGCCAGGAGAGGGCATCACCTCTGGGTGGTCGGCCTGGCTCCAGCTGACTGGCTTCTCTGACCAGTGCATGAACTCGGGGGTGCTAGAGGCGACTGCATTAACTTCTTGATGCTGTCGGCGACGACTGCGCTTGTCGTCGGCTTGACTGGTGAAGACGACGTAGGCGGCGTGCTCTTCGGGGAATTCGTCTTGGATGGCACCGACTGCCGGCCGAGCCGCCGGCTGCTGGGGGGCTGGAGGCGGCGGACCGGGAGGCGGAGGCGGCAACATCCCCTCGCCCTTGGTGATGCGGGTGAGCCAATGGCATTTCCGGGTTGTGTGGTTGGACGGCTTCGCGCCGCTGTGGAATTTGCAGGGGGCATCAAGAGCCTGTTCGTAGGAGAAAGCTGGCTGCCAAGCCTGCCTGCCACCGTTCTTCTTGGGAGCGGGCCGTTCTTCGGGCTGCTCATCTTCAACGGTGGCCACCTGCCGACTGGTGGAAGTCGGCATGGGGGCCTTGCGCTTGTGGTTGTTCTGGTAGGGGCGCCGATTAGGGTCGCCAGCCGGCGTCTTAGGAGCCGGAGCAATCACCTTCCCCGAGGCGTCTACTCGGAGCTCGGTCTTCATTGAGGAGTCGACCGTGGCGTACTTGTCCGCGATGACCAGCAACTCGTCGAGGGTAGCCAGCTCGTCGCAGAGGAGTCGGTGCTTGAGGAGGGTGCCCTCTCGGCACCCAGCGGAGAAGTACTCGATGGCCTGGACCTCATGCACCCCCTCGCAGGAGTTGCGGAGCTCGGCCCACCGCGTGAGGTAGTCGCGGGTCGACTCGTTGGGCCCTTGGACGCAGAGGGAGAGCTGGCGAGGCTTGGGAGGCCGCTTGTAGGTGCTGGTGAACTTGCGGACGAAGACTTCTGTGAAGTCCAGCCAACTGTTGATGTTGTAGGGCTTGAGGCTGTTGAGCCATGTGCGCGTCGTGCCTTGCAGCATGAGGGGGACGTACTTCACGGCGACGCGCCGATTGCCGTTGGCTATGCTGACGGCCGTGGAGTAGTCGATGAGCCAATCTTCCGGCTTCACTGAGCCATTGTACTTGGGCGTGTCTCTGGGGAGCGAGAACCCTTTGGGGAAGGGCTCGTCGCGGATGCGAGGGCCAAAGCATGGCGGGCCGACATCGTCTTCTTCTTCTAACACCAAGGATCGAGCAAGGCGGTCGATCCGGTGGCGGGCGTCGTTCTCGCCGACTCCTTCTTGGCGGCCGAGTCGGTCGCCAAGAGTCGGGTGCGTGATAGGCGGCGGGGTGAGACGTCGCTCTCTTCGAGGCGGGGGGGAGGCAGATTTCCTTGGTGCTCCACCGCTCGCGGGCGGCCTTCCGCGTCGCGCTCGATAGTGATGCGAGTCTGGCTGCGGCTAGCAGCCGGCTCCTTGTCTTTCTTCTGGCGAGCGCCGCTCGCAGTCGGCGAGCGGGACATCGCGGCGTGCTGCCGGCGCGGGGGATGACTATCAGCACGGGCGCCGGCTTCGTGCCGTTCTGCAGCCGCGTCGATCAGCTGCTGGATCCGTCTTGTCATGTAGGGGAGCTCATCGGCTCCCAGCCCATTGAGCTCTTCTGCGGCTGCCTGAGCGGCTCGCAGATTCTCGAGCGGGGTGGCGTAGACGGGGCGATCCGCCCACAGCATGCTGGCGACGGCCACGACGCGCTTCTGGACGAAGCCGGCTCGGCTCGGGCTGCTAGGCGGCGGCGTACCGAAGGCGGCGCGGTCGACTTCGCGCTGGTGGGCCTCGGTGAGGCGTCTCATGGAGGCTATCTTCTGGCCTTCCGCAATGAGGGCGAGGCGGCGTGCCTCCAGGGTCTCGGCGTCGGCATCGGCCGGGATGGGGACGGAGAGGTCGTGCATCGCCGCTTGCAGGGCGTCGTGGGCGTTCTCGCCCGAGTTGGCGAAGTGGCTGATGACCAGCACTTCGGTGACAGCGCTGCTGCCGCTGTCAGCTCGAGGGAGAGGATCATCAAAGACCACCACGTCGGAGGGGTAAGCGTCGAGCGATGCCGTGTCGGAGTCGACAAGCATCGGGTCGATGGAGCCGACCGACTCCACATCTGCAGCAGGCTCGCTGGAGACGTGAAGCTGGTCGAGGAGGCTGACGAGGCGGCTCTCGGGGTAGTCCGTGCCTGCGACGGACGCAGGCTCGTCAGAGATGCGAGTCTTGCCGAGCAGATAGACGAGGCAGCTCGCTGCGCAGGCGTCGTCGACGCCTTGCAGCGCGTCGAGGCAAACGCCATCGGGCGCAGCAGGCTAGCTGCGCTCGCGGGGGAGGAAGAGGGTTCCCGTCCAGAACAGGTCTCCGGACGACGGTGCACCTGGCCCCACGGTGGGTGCCAAATGTCGGGTGGTTGGTGCGACATATGCCAACGGGTGGCTTATCATTGTGGGTGCCAATAAGACGTCGCCGGTGCCTGGAAACGGGATGAGGCGAAGACATGCACGCCGGCGGATCTTACCCAGGTTCGGGGCTCTCCGAGGAGATAACACCCCTAGTTCTGCTCTGCGGGGTCTCCGCATGATCACTAGATCAGTAAAAGTAGCTACAATCGCTCCTAGAGCTGTTGGGTTCAAGGGAGAAGGAGAACAAGGCTAGCTCTCACTTCTCTCTCTCTATGGTGTGTGTGCTATGCTCAGAAGCCAACCCTTTGCATGGGTGCTCCGGGGGGTTTATATAGGCCTACCCCCGGGGGTACAATCGTAATCCGGCTGGGCTCTGGTCCCAGCCATCAGTGTCTACGCTCGCCGGCTTCTCCGCCGGTTGTTGGGGCCCGCCGACTAGTGGGTCTGCCGGCTGCCGGCCTCTTGGTCGACAGGCCGGCCCCACCGCCTCGGATCTTGTCGGCGGCTGCTTACTGTAGCCTCGCCCTTGATGACGAGGGCGTTGTTGAGGTAATCGTGGCTACAGTGGGCCGCCTCGAGGGTCCTCACTGTAGCCTTACCTCGTCTTGTCTCCTTAATGGGGCGCATGCTTCGAGGGAGGGGGTAGCCGGCTTCTGGGGGCCGGCTATGCCCTTGGCCCACTGGGGGAGGCCGGGCCGCCTCCGCGCTTCTCTCTAGCCGAGGGGACCCACCGCCCGTGGGCCGTACGGGAGTCTGTCGTGGATGACGTTGAGGCTAGCATGGCTACAGTGCCGAGCCGAACGGGAGACGGCCGTCCCGTACGACCTCCTGTGGCCATGCCTGCCTCGGGCTTCGGGGGTAGTGGGCCGCACTGTGGCCACACCCCGTCTTGTCACCATTATGTGGGTGTAGCTTTGGTGGTTGTGGTCTCGGCCGGCTTCTTGGAGTCGGCGCTCTTCGAGGCCGGCTTCCTGGAGTTGGCCACCCCGCGGATATCCTGGGGGGGGAGGTTGCTGAGGCTGGGCCGCCTCCCGTGAGTCGGCTTCGGGGGTAGCCGGCCAGGGGAGGTGGTCCAATGCTTGGAGTGCTTGGAGGCCCAAAGGCCTGATAATTTTTCAGAAGAACCAGGGGCAGTCGGTTAGGCTACCTGTGGCCATTTACTCCGACAGCAGTAGCTAGAGCCAGGCTCGCAACGCCTGAATCGGACTCCTCCTCAGACTCCACCTCTGCCTCCTCAGAAGCAGACTCCTCCTCTGAATCCATCTCCTTGCCAACAAAAGCACGAGCCTTGCCAGATGAGCTCTGCTTGTGTGATGAAGACTTTGACGAAGACTTCGAAGAAGACTTTGAGGATTTCTTCTTCTTCTTGTCATCAAAATCATATTCCTTGCTCTTCTTCTTCTTCTTCTTGGTCTCATTGTCCCACTGCGGACACTCAGAGATGTAGTGACCAGGTTTCTTACACTTGTGGTATGTTCTCTTCTTGTGATCACGAGTGGAAGCTTCATCATTTCTTGAGCTGGATCTTGAAGACTTTCCGAAGCATTTCTTCTTGGTGAACTTCTGGAACTTATTCACAAGCATAGCAAGCTCCTTTCCAATGTCTTCAGGATCCTCGGAACAGCAGTCAGATTCTTCTTTAGATGAGGAAACAACCTTTGCCTTCAAAGCGCGAGTTCGGCCATAGTTGGGACCATAGATATCTGTTTTCTCAGATAGCTGGAACTCATGTGTGTTGAGCCTCTCAAGTATGTCAGACGGATAGAGAGTCTTGAAGTCAGGGCGTTCTTGAATCATTAGGGCCAGGGTGTCGAATGAGCTGTCAAGTGATCTCAAGAGTGTCTTGACGATTTCGTGCTTGGTGATCTCAGTGGCGCCGAGTGCGTGAAGCTCATTTGTGATATCAGTGAGGCGATCAAATGTGAGCTGGACACTCTCATTGTCATTTCTCTTGAAGCGGTTGAAGAGGTTGCGAAAAACACTGATCCTTGAGTCTCTCTGGGTTGAGACGCCTTCGTTGACCTTGGAGAACCAGTCCCAGACTAGCTTCGCAGTTTCCAGAGCACTCAGACGACCATACTGTCCTTTGGTCAGATGACCACAGATGATGTTCTTGGCAGTCGAGTCCAGTTGAATGAACCTCTTGACATCAGCAGAAGTGAGACCTTCACCGACATTGGGAACGCCAATCTTGACGACATACCAGAGGTCGACATCAATGGCTTCAAGATGCATACGCATCTTATTCTTCCAGTAGGGGTAATCAGTGCCATCGAAGATAGGGCACCAGCGGAGACTTTGATTATCCTGCAGTCGACATAGCTAAAACTCCGGGTGGTTAAACCGAATCACACAGAACAAGGGAGCACCTTGCTCTGATACCAATTGAAAGTGCTAGTTATCGAATAGAGGGGGTGAATAGGCGATTTTTATACAAGTCTTCAAAACATGGGGGCTTTGAAGAAAAACAATAGAAATGAACCTATTGATATGCAGCGGAAGGTAGACAATAGTAGACAAGGCATAGTCAAGTAAGCAATGAAGTGAAAGCACGAAGACTATAGCAGCTAGGTAGTATGGATCAGGATGGAAGATAGTATGAAGCCAAACAACAACAGTCTTCACACAGTGAAGTCAATCAGATCATGCAAGTAGGCAATGACTTCACGAAGACAAAATGTAAGTAAAGAGAGGTAAGAGATAGAACCAGTTGCTTGGTGAGGACAAGGATTTGTTGGACCAGTTCCACTTGCTGTGACAACTGTACGTCTGGTTAGGGATGCTGAGATTTAACTCAGAAGACCGCGTCTTCACCTTATTCCCCTTGAGCTAAGAACACTTAGTCCTCGCCCAATCACTCTGGTAAGTCTTCAAGGTAGACCTCCAAACCTTCACAGACTTCGTTCACCGGCAATCCACAATGACTCTTGGATGCTCAGAACGCGACGCCTAACCGGTTGGAGGATCCACAGTCCTCAAGTGTAACAAGTCTTTAGATCACGTGGACAAAAAGACTTCAGTGATGCCTAACACTCTTTGGATCTGGGTGTTTTGGGCTTTGTCCTCGCAAGGATCTCTCTCTCAAAATCTTCGGAGGTGGGTTGCTCTCAAACGACAAAAGCCATGTACTAACTCTGAGCAGCCACCAATTTATGGTGTAGGGGGTGGGCTATTTATAGCCAGGAGGGAACCAGACCTGATTTGTCCCAAATGACCCTGGGTCACTAAGGAACTGACACGTGGTCCAACGGTCAGATTTCAAACACACACGATAGCCTGACTTGGGCTACAAGTAAAGTTGACTCATCCCGCTCTGGATAAGATTTGCTCTCATTGTCTTCGCTCGAAGACATAGGATTTGGTTGAGCATCACTTCAGTCACTCCGACTTTGTTCACTTGGACCCCACTTAACAGTACGGTGGTTCCTATGACTCAACAAAGAAGAAAGGAAACTACGAAACAGCTATGTCTTCGCACTCCATAGTCTTCACGTGAATGTCTTCTCAAGTCATAATCTTCGTTGTGAATATCTTCACAGACCACCATTGTCTTCAATATTTTCACACATTTTTAGGGGTCATCTCTGGTAGGTAAACCGAATCAATGTGGGACTACTACCTGTGTTATCCTGCAATTCTCACAAACACATTAGTCCCTCAACCAAGTTTGTCGTCAATACTCCAAAACCAACTAGGGGTGGCACTAGATGCACTTACTGTTCCTAGAGAATACTAAGTTGAAAAATGATAGTAGCAATGATGCGGACTTGGTCTGTGATCTGCATAGAAGAATTATTTCCTTGATGCACCGCTAGGTGACAGACCTATTGTAGGAGCAGACGTAGACGTTATGAACGTTTGACAAGCTCGATATGATGACTGCTTGATAGTTTAGTGCACCATGCTTTACGGCTTAGAACCGGGACTTCAAAAACGTTTTGAACGCCATGGAGCATATGAGATGTTCCAAGAGATGAAATTGTTATTTCATACTCATGCCCGAGTTGAGAGGTATGAGACCTCTGACAAAGTACTTAGCCTACAAGATGGAGGAGAATAGCTCAACTAGTGAGCATGTGCTCAGAATGTCTGAGTACTACAATCGCTTGAATCAAGTGGGAGTTAATCTTCCAGATAAGATAGTGATTGATGGAGTTCTCTAGTCACTATCACCAAGTTACTGGAACTTTGTGATGAACTATAATATGCAAGGGATAACAAACACGATTCCCAAGCTCTTCGTGATGTTGAAATCGACGAAGGTAGAAATCAAGAAAGAGCATCAATTGTTGATGGTTAACAAGACCACTAGTTTCAAGAAAAGGGCAAAGGGAAAGAAAGGGAACTTCAAGTAGAATGGCAAGAAAGTTGCCACTCCCGTGAAGAAGCCCAAAGCTGAACCCAAGCCTGAAACTGAGTGCTTCTACTGCAAAGGAAATGGTCACTGGAAGCGGAACTATCCCAAAAACTTGGCGGATAAGAAGGATGGCAAAGTGAACATAAGTATATTTGATATACATGTTATTGATGTGTACTTTACTAGTGTTCATAGTAACCCCAGGGTATTTTATACCAGTTCAGTTGCTAAGATTAGTAACTCGAAACAGGAGTTGCAAGCTGAACAGAGACTAGTTAAGGGCGAGGTGACGATGTGTGTTGGAAGTGATTCCAAGGTTGATAAGATCACCATCGCACACTCCCTATACCTTCGGGGTTGGTGTTGGACCTAAATAAATGTTATTTGGTGTTTGCGTTGAGCATGAATATGATTGGATCATGTTTATTGCGATACGGTTATTCATTTAAGTCAAAGAATAATTGTTGTTCTGTTTACATGAATAAAACCTTCTATGGTCATACATCCAATGTAAATGGTTTATTGAATCTCGATCGTAATGATACACATATTCATAATATTGATGCCAAAAGATGCAAAGTTGATAATGATAGTGCAACATATTTGTGGCACTGCAGTTTAGGTCATATTGGTGTAAAGCGCATGAAGAAACTCCATGCAGATGGACTTTTGGAATCACTTGATTATGAATCATTTGATGCTTGCGAACCATGCCTCATGGGCAAGATGACTAAAACTCCGTTCTTCGGAACAATGGGGCGAGTTACAAACTTATTGGAAATAATACATACCGATATATGCAGTCCGATGAGTGTTGAGGCTCGCGGCGGTTATCATTATTTTCTGACCTTCACAGATGATTTGAGCAGATATGGGTACACTAAACAAACGGTTTTTTACCCCTTTCCGCGATGGCATTTGGAACCGTCGCCAAGTGAGTGTGTGCGATAGGGTGTCCTTCCCACATGACCCAGAAATCGTCGGGGATAGGCCCTCCTGGGACCCAGGCTGGGGCCGTGTGCGATCGGGCGAGGCATCGAAACCCAATCATTTCCGTAGGTATGTACATCCCACACGGTGAATCGCAGAAATCATTGCCGTAGGTATGTACATCGCACACGGTGAATCCCAGAAATAATTTCCGTAGGTATGTACATCCCACACGGTAATACGAGAAAATCATTTCTGTAGGTATGTACATCCCACACGGTGAATCCCAGAAAAACATTTCCGTTCGTATGTATATCACACACAGTCAATCCAAGGAATACGTTTCCGTTCTTATGTAGATCCCACACAGTCAATCCAGGGAAAACGTTTCCGTTGGGACGTACATCCCACACAGTTTTATGTGTAGGCTCGTGTGTGAAAGGTCTAACTATCACACACGGTCTTCCTTGGTTAACTGTTTGCTTTTATCAACTATATCACACACGATTTGATGAAGAAAACTGTGTGGCATTGGGCTATCCATCGCAACCGCTTTTACTGCTAGAACCGTTTCTAAAGGTCCATGACACATTTAGCAGGTTTATTAGTTTACAATTAATAATTCCAGTATTACGCAAATTCACATTTCATATCGAACAGCTGTTTGCCAATTTCATATCAGGCACATAAATATATTATAACATCACAGTACGGTAGCTACATGAAAAAAGCACAGTACAACACATAGCTAGTTCAACTTCATAAGAACAATATATTCATTTCCCTAATCGAGATCATCCAGGCTCGTCTTATCCACCTCTGCTTTCAGTTCAGTAAGAACCCGTTTTGCACGGGCCAACTGGGAAAGTGACTCCTCCTTCGCCAACACCATCTTAGCAAAGTCTTTTAAAAAAATCTGAGCTCATTCTCCACCTTCAACTTTTTATCCCGCATCTTAAAATATGCTACAGCGTTGACAAGACTTTCTCTAAGCCCAGCTGTGTTCACTTCCTCATACATGCTCCAGAGCTTCGTTAGGCACATCTTCAAAGACTGTGGCCACTCTTGATCAACCCACTCCAAGTAAGAACACTTCCGTTCATCCTATAATATTTAAAACTAGATCAGTAACAATTGTAGGGGAAATGGGTTTATAGCAACATAGAAAATCACCAATGCTTATTTTATAAAATTGAAGAAACATGTTAATTATGACATATCTTCTCAAAAAGATCAATGTGCAAATGAAATAATTGGTACTGAGACAACAACCAAATTCTGGAACATCAGAAGCTATAATTAACTACAACGACGCTACAAGTTCTTACGCACGTACAATAAATAACAAATTGAACATTTTATGAGGAAGGTAAATATAACTGCAACAGCATAGCGACAATGTTTGGATGACAGCAAATTGATACTAACAGGTGTGTACATGCACAAATTTAGTAACATAGAACTAATAGCACTAAGGCCGTCCACTATGTATGCCAAAACTGGTGTAAAGACAACTGTTGCTACATCTCGCACCGGTGCCCTGAACTGGCGAGCCGATGCAGCGGGAAAAAATCAGGGACCCGGACTCTAGAGCACATAGTTGCTCTGATGCCCAGTTCCTTCATGCCATAAAGATTTAGTATTTTACTACTTGGCTGCTCGGATGTGTGGACCAAAGTTGGCTGCACAAACTGCTGAAGCGGTGCCAAATAATTTTCTAATGACACCGCTGATGAGATGGCAACAATTTAAGATACTAGGTACAAACTGTGACACTGTCTTAGGATGTGTTTGGTTGAACGTGTGGTATGAATGGGTTGACAGTGTCTGAATCACATCTAACAAATGATTTGTAACAACGGAAGAGGGTCTAACCTTCTCTGCACATGCCAGAAACTTCCTCCCAATGTCCACAGAATCAAACGCAAGTAGCTTCACGCATGGAGATTGATGGTGACATTGAGCAGATAGATCTTCAGCCACCCCGCTCCATTCGTTGCCACTGATGGTCTTAGGGAGCTACTGAAGGAAATATGCCCTAGAGGCAATAATAAAGTTGTTATTTAAATTTCCTTATATCATGATAAATGTTTATTATTCATGCTAGAATTGTATTAACCGGAAACTTAGTATATGTGTGAATACATAGACAGAAAGAGTGTCACTAGTATGCCTCTACTTGACTAGCTCGTCGAATCAAAGATGGTTAAGTTTCCTAGCCATAGACATGAGTTGTCATTTGATTAACGGGATCACATCATTAGAGAATGATGTGATTGACTTGACCCATTCCGTTAGCTTACCATTTGATCGTTTAGTATATTGCTATTGCTTTCTTCATGACTTATACATGTTCCTATGACTATGAGATTATGCAACTCCCGAATACCGGAGGAACACTTTGTGTGCTACCAAACGTCACAACGTAACTAGGTGATTATGAAGGTGCTCTACAGGTGTCTCCGATGGTACTTGTTGAGTTGGCATAAATCAAGATTAGGATTTGTCACTCCGATTGTCGGAGAGGTATCTCTGGGCCCTCTCGGTAATGCACATCACTATAATCCTTGCAAGCAATGCAACTAATGAGTTAGTAGCGGGATGATGTATTACGGAACGAGTAAAGAGACTTGTCGGTAACAAGATTGAACTAGGTATTGGAATACCGACGATCGAATCTCGGGCAAGTAACATACCGATGACAAAGGGAACAACGTATGTTGTTATGCGGTTTGACCGATAAAGATCTTCGTAGAATATGTAGGAACCAATATGAGCATCCAGGTTCCGCTATTGGTTATTGACCGGAGACGTGTCTCGGTCATGTCTACATAGTTCTAGAACCCGTAGGGTCCGCACACTTAACGTTCGGTGACGATCGGTAATATGAGTTTTTGTGTTTTGATGAACCGAAGGTAGTTCGGAGTCCCGGATATGATCACAGACATGACGAGGAGTCTCGAAATGGTCGAGACATAAAGATTGATATATTTGATGACTATGTTTGGACTTCGGAAGGGTTCCGGGTAAGTTCGGACAAATACCTGAGTACCGGGGGGTTACCGGAACCCCCCGGGAGTGTAATGGGCCTATTGGGCCTTAGTGGAGAAGAGGAGGGGCGGCCAGGGCAGGCCGCGCACCCCCTCCCCCTCTAGTCCGAATTGGACAAGGAAGGGGGGGCGGTGCGCCCTTTTTCCTTCCCCCTCTCTCCTCCTTCCTTCCCTCCAACTCCTGCTCTTGGAAGGGTTGGAGTCCTACTCCCGGTGGGAGTAGGACTCCCCTTGGGGCGTGCCTAGGAGGCCAGCCCCTCCCCCTCCTCCACTCCTTTATATACGGGGGAGGGGGCACCCCATAGACACACAAGTTGATCAGTTGATCTTTTAGCCGTGTGCGGTGCCCCCCTCTACCATAATCCACCTCGGTCATATCGTAGCGGTGCTTAGGCGAAGCCCTGCGTCGGTAGTATCATCATCACCGTCATCACACCGTCGTGCTGACGGAACTCTCCCTTGAAGCTCTGCTGGATCGTGAGTTCGTGGGACGTCACCGAGCTGAACGTGTGCTGAACTCGGAGGTGCCGTGTGTTCGGTACTTGGATCGGTCAGATCATGAAGATGTACGACTACATCAACCGCGTTGTCATAACGCTTCCGCTTACGGTCTATGAGGGTACGTGGACGAAACTCTCCCCTCTCGTTGCTATGCATCACCATGATCTTGCGTGTGCGTAGGAATTTTTTGAAATTACTACGTTCCCCAACAGTGGCATCCGAGCCAGGTTTATGCGTAGATGTTATATGCACAAGTAGAACACAAGTGAGTTGTGGGCGATACAAGTCATACTGCTTACCAGCATGTCATACTTTGATTCGGCGGTATTGTTGGACGAAGCGGCCCGGACCGACATTACGCGCACGCTTACGCGAGACTGGTTCTACCGACGTGCTTCGCACATCGGTGGCTGGCGGGTGTCAGTTTATCCAAGTTTATTTCAATCGAGTGTGGCTACGCCCGGTCCTTGTGAAGGTTAAAATAGCACATACTTGACAAAATATCATTGTGGTTTTGATGCGTAGGTAAGAACGGTTCTTGCTCAGCCCGTAGCAGCCACGTAAAACTTGCAACAACAAAGTAGAGGACGTCTAACTTGTTTTTGGAGGGCATGTTGTGATGTGATATGGTCAAGACATGATGCTAAATTTTATTGTATGAGATGATCATGTTTTGTAACAAAGTTATCGGCAACTGGCAGGAGCCATATGGTTGTCGCTTTATTGTATGAAATGCAATCGCCATGTAATTGCTTTACTTTATCACTAAGCGGTAGCGATAGTCGTAGAAGCAATAGTTGGCGAGACGACAACGATGCTACGATGGAGATCAAGGTGTCGCGCCGGTGATGATGGTGATCATGACGGTGCTTTGGAGATGGAGATCAAAGGCACAAGATGATGATGGCCATATCATATCACTTATATTGATTGCGTGTGATGTTTATCTTTTATGCATCTTATTTTGCTTAGTTCAATGGTAGCATTATAAGATGATCTCTCACTAAATTTCAAGGTATAAGTGTTCTCCCTGAGTATGCACCATTGCGAAAGTTCGTCGTGCCGAGACACCACGTGATGATCGGGTGTGATAAGCTCTACGTTCACATACAACGGGTGCAAGCCAGTTTTGCACATGCAGAATACTCGGGTTAAACTTGATGA
This sequence comes from Aegilops tauschii subsp. strangulata, assembly GCF_002575655.3. NCBI lineage: Eukaryota > Viridiplantae > Streptophyta > Magnoliopsida > Poales > Poaceae > Aegilops > Aegilops tauschii. The sequence goes on along the minus strand of NC_053038.3, from coordinate 488,167,145 downwards.
GCCTAGCATATGCAGATATGGCCTCGGAACACTGAGACCGAAAGGTCGAGCGTGAATCATATAGTAGATATGATCAACATAGTGAAGTTCACCATTGAAAACTACTCCATCTCACGTGATGATCGCACATGGTTTAGTTGATATGGATCACGTGATCACTTAGATGATTAGAGGGATGTCTATCTAAGTGGGAGTTCTTAAGTAATTTGATTAATTGAACTTTAATTTATCATGAACTTAGTACCTGATAGTATTTTGCATGTCTATGTTGTTGTAGATAGATGGCCCGTGCTGTTGTCCCGTTGAATTTTAATGTGTTCCTTGAGAAAGCAAAGTTGAAAGATGATGGTAGCAATTACACGGACTGGGTCCGTAACTTGAGGATTATCCTCATTGCTGCACAGAAGAATTACGTCCTGGAAGCACCGCTAGGTGCCAAACCCGCTGCAGGAGCAATGCCAGATGTTATGAATGTCTGGCAAAGTAAAGATGATGACTACTCAATAGTTTAGTGTGCCATGCTTTACGGCTTAGAACCAGGACTTCAACGACGTTTTGAACGTCATGGAGCATATGAGATGTTCCGGGAGTTGAAGTTAATATTTCAAGCAAATGCCCGGATTGAGAGATATGAAGTCTCCAATAAGTTCTACAGCTGCAAGATGGAGGAGAATAGTTCTGTCAGTGAGCATATACTCAAAATGTCTGGGTATAACAATCAATTGATTCAACTGGGAGTTAATCTTCCGGATGATAGTGTCATTGACAGAATTCTTCAATCACTGCCACCAAGCTACAAGAGCTTCGTGATGAACTATAATATGCCAGGGATGGATAAGACAATTCCCGAGCTCTTCGCGATGCTAAAGGCTGCGGAGGTAGAAATCAAGAAGGAGCATCAAGTGTTGATGGTCGACAAGACCACCAGTTTCAAGAAAAAGGGTAAAGGGAATAAGGGGAACTTCAAGAAGAACGGCAAGCAAGTTGCTGCTCTAGTGAAGAATCCCAAGTCTGGACCTAAGCCTGAGACTAAGTGCTTCTACTGCAAAGAGACTAGTCACTGGAAGCGGAACTGCCCCAAGTATTTGGCGAATAAGATGGATGGCAAGGTGAACAAAGGTATATGTGATATACATGTTATTGATGTGTACCTTACTAATGCTCGCAGTAGTGCCTGGGTATTTGATACTGCTTCTGTTGCTAATATTTGCAACTCGAAACAGGGACTACGGATTAAGCGATGATTGGCTAAGGACGAGGTGATGATGCGCGTGGGAAATGGTTCCAAAGTCGATGTGATCGCGGTCGGCACGCTACCTCTACATCTGACTTCGGGATTAGTTTTAGACCTGAATAATTGTTATTTGGTGTCAGCGTTAAGCATGAACATTATCTGGATCTTGTTTGATGTGAGACGGTTATTCATTTAAATCAGAGAATAATGGTTGTTCTATTTATATGAGTAATATCTTTTATGGTCATGCACCCTTGAAGAGTGGTCTATTCTTTTTGAATCTTGATAGTAGCGATACACATATTCATAATATTGAAGCCAAAAGATGCAGAGTTGATAATGAAAGTGCAACTTATTTGTGGCACTGCCGTTTAGGTCATATTGGTGTAAAGCGCATGAAGAAACTCCATTCTGATGGATTTTTGGAATAACTTGATTATGAATCACTTGGTACTTGCGAAGCATGCCTCATGGGCAAGATGACTAAAACGACGTTCTCCGGAACAATGGAGCGAGCAACAGATTTATTGTAAATCTCGCGGCGGGTATCGTTATTTTCTCACCTTCACAGATGATCTAAGCAGATATGGGTATATCTACTTAATGAAACATAAGTCTGAAACATTTGAAAAGTTCAAAGAATTTCAGAGTGAAGTGGAAAATCATCGTAACAAGAAAATAAAGTTTCTACGATTTGATCGTGGAGGAGAATATTTGAGTTACGAGTTTGGTCTTCATTTGAAACAATGCGGAATAGTTTCGCAACTCACGCCACCCGGAACACCACAGCGTAATGGTGTGTCCGAACGTCGTAATCATACTTTACTAGATATGGTGTGATCTATGATGTCTCTTACTGATTTACCGCTATCATTTTGGGGTTATGCTTTAGAGACGGCTGCATTCACTTTAAATGGGGCACCATCTAAAGCCGTTGAGATGACGCCTTATGAACTGTGGTTTGGCAAGAAACCAAAGTTGTCGTTTCTTAAAGTTTGGGGCTGCGATGCTTATGTAAAAAAGCTTCGACCTGATAAGCTCGAACCCAAATCGGAGAAATGTCTCTTCATAGGATACCCAAAGGAGACTGTTGGGTACACCTTCTATCACAGATCCAAAGGCAAGATATTTGTTGCTAAGAATGGATCCTTTCTAGAGAAGGAGTTTCTCTCAAAAGAAGTGAGTGGGAGGAAAGTAGAACTTGATGAGGTAACTGTACCTACTCCCTTATTGGAAACTAGTTCATCACAGAAATCTGTTCCTGTGACTACTACACCAATTAGTGAGGAAGCTAATGATGATGATCATGTAACTTCAGATCAAGTTACTACCGAACCTCGTAGGTCAACCAGAGTAAGATCCGCACCAGAGTGGTCAGTAATCCTGTTCTGGAGGTCATGTTACTTGACCATGACAAACCTACGAACTATGAGGAAGTGATGATGAGCCCAGATTCCGCAAAAGGGCTTGAGGCCATGAAATCTGAGATGGGATCCATGTATGAGAACAAAGTGTGGACTTTGGTTGACTTGCCTGATGATCGGCAAGCCATCGAGAATAAATGGATCTTCAAGAAGAAGACTGACGCTGACGGTAATGTTACTGTCTACAAAGCTCGACTTGTTGCGAAAGGTTTTAGACAAGTTCAAGGAGATGACTACGATGAGACTTTCTCACCCGCAGTGATGCTTAAGTCCGTCCGAATCATGTTAGCAATTGCCGCATTTTATGATTATGACATTTGGAAAATGGATGTAAAGACTGCATTCCTGGATGGATTTCTGGAAGAAGAGTTGTATATGATGCAACCTGAAGGTTTATCGATCCAAAGGATGCTAACAAAGTGTGTAAGCTCCAGCGATCCATCTATGGACTGGTGCAAGCATCTCGGAGTTGGAATAAACGTTTTGATAGTGTGATCAAAGCATATGGTTTTATACAGACTTTTGGAGAAGCCTGTATTTACAAGAAAGTGAGTGGGAGCTCTGTAGCATTTCTAATATTATATGTGGATGACATATTGTTGATTGGAAATGATATAGAATTTCTGGATAGCATAAAAGGATACTTGAATAAGAGTTTTTCAATGAAAGACCACGGTGAAGCTGCTTATATATTGGGCATCAAGATCTATAGAGATAGATCAAGACATTTAACTGGACTTTCACAAAGCACATACCTTGATAAATTTTTGAAAAAGTTCAAAATGGATCAAGCAAAGAAAGGGTTCTTGCCTGTGTTACAAGGTGTGAAGTTGAGTCAGACTCAATGCCCGACCACTGCAGAAGATAGAGAGAAAATGAAAGATGTTCCCTATGCTTCAGCCATAGGCTCTATCATGTATGCAATGCTGTGTACCAGACCTGATGTGTGCCTTGCTATTAGCTTAGCAGGGAGGTACCAAAGTAATCCAGGAGTGGATCACTGGAGAGCGGTCAAGAACATCCTGAAATACCTGAAAAGGACTAAGGATATGTTTCTCGTTTATGGAGGTGACAAAGAGCTCGTCGTAAATGGTTACGTCGGTGCAAGCTTTGACACTGATCCGGATGACTCTAAGTCACAAACCGGATACGTATTTATATTGAACGGTGGAGCTATCAGTTGGTGCAGTTCTAAGCAAAGCATCGTGGCGGGATCTACGTGTGAAGCGGAGTACATAGCTGCTTCGGAAGCAGCAAATGAAGGAGTCTGCATGAAGGAGTTCATATCCGATCTAGGTGTCATACCTAGTGCATCGGGTCCAATAAAAATCTTTTGTGACAATACTGGTGCAATTGCCTTCGCAAAGAAATCCAGATTTCACAAGAGAACCAAGCACATCAAGATACGCTTCAATTCCATCCGCGACCAAGTCAAGGAGGGAGACATAGAGATTTGCAAGATACATACGGATCTCAATGTTGCAGACCCACTGACTAAACCTCTCTCACGAGCAAAACATGATCAGTACCAAGACTCCATGGGTGTTAGAATCATTACTGTGTAATATAGATTATTGACTCTAGTGCAAGTGGGAGATTGAAGGAAATATGCCCTAGAGGCAATAATAAAGTTGTTATTTATATTTCCTTATATCATGATAAATGTTTATTATTCATGCTAGAATTGTATTAACCGGAAACTTAGTACATGTGTGAATACATAGACAAAAAGAGTGACACTAGTATGCCTCTACTTGACTAGCTCGTTGAATCAAAGATGGTTAAGTTTCCTAGCCATAGACATGAGTTGTCATTTGATTAACGGGATCACATCATTAGAGAATGATGTGATTGACTTGACCCATTCTGTTAGCTTAGCATTTGATTGTTTAGTATACTGCTATTGCTTTCTTCATGACTTATACATGTTCCTATGACTATGAGATTATGCAACTCCCGAATACCGGAGGAACACTTTGTGTGCTACCAAACGTCACAACGTAACTGGGTGATTATAAAGGTGCTCTACGGGTGTCTCCGATGGTACTTGTTGAGTTGGCATAGATCAAGATTAGGATTTGTCACTCCGATTGTCGGAGAGGTATCTCTGGGCCTTCTCGGTAATGCACATCACTATAAGCCTTGCAAGCAATGCAACTAATGAGTTAGTAGCGGGATGATGTATCACGGAACGAGTAAAGAGACTTGCCGGTAACAAGATTGAACTAGGTATTGGGATACCGACGATCGAATCTCGGGCAAGTAACATACCGATGACAAAGGGAACAACGTATGTTGTTATGCGGTTTGACCGATAAAGATCTTCGTAGAATATGTAGGAACCAATATGAGCATCCAGGTTCCGCTATTGGTTATTGACCGACGATGTGTCTCGGTCATGTCTACATAGTTCTCGAACCCGTAGGGTCCGCACGCTTAACGTTCGGTGACAATCGGTAATATGTGTTTATGTGTTTTGATGAACCGAAGGTAGTTCGGAGTCCCGGATATGATCACGGACATGACGAGGAGTCTCGAAATGATCGAGACATAAAGATCGATATATTGGATGACTATGTTTGGACTTCGGAAGGGTACCGGGTAAGTTCGGACAAATATCGGAGTACCGGGGGGTTACCGGAACCCCCCGAGGAGTGTAATGGGCCTATTGGGCCTTAGTGAAGAAGACGAGGGGCGGCCAGGGCAGGCCGCATGCCCCTCCCCCTCTAGTCCGAATTGGACAAGGAAGGGGGGCGGCGCCCCCTTTTTCCTTCCCCCTCTCTCCTCCTTCCTTCCCTCCTACTCCTACTCTTGGAAGGGTTAGAGTCCTACTCCCGGTGGGAGTAGGACTCCCCTTGGGGCGCGCCTAGGAGGCCGGCCCCCTCCCCCTCCTCCACTCCTTTATATACGGGGGAGGGGGGCACCCCATAGACACACAAGTTGATCAGTTGATCTTTTAGCCGTGTGCGATGCCCCCCTCCACCATAATCCACCTCGGTCATATCGTAGTGGTGCTTAGGCGAAGCCCTGCGTCGGTAGCATCATCATCACCGTCATCACGCCATCGTGCTGACGGAACTCTCCCTCGAAGCTCTGCTGGATCGTGAGTTCATGGGACGTCACCGAGCTGAACGTGTGCTGAACTCGGAGGTGTCGTGTGTTCAGTACTTGGATCGGTAGGATCGTGAAGACGTACGACTACATCAACCGCGTTGTCATAACGCTTCCGCTTACGGTCTACGAGGGTACGTGGACGACACTCTCCCCTCTCGTTGCTATGCATCACCATGATCTTGCGTGTGCGTAGGATTTTTTTTGAAATTACTACGTTCCCAACAGCTACAAGAGGAAGAAACGACTCAAATCGACCTCCGGATAAAAATCCTTCATTCCAAGTCATAGCCCGAGAGAGAGAATAGAGGCATACCCGGGTGGTGAAGTAGTAGTCGCCGGAGGAGGAACCGCTGGAGATGTCTTTGAAGAAGACCATGGCGACCCCGACGGTAGGATGCGAGACGGCGAGAGTGAGGAAGCGTCTATAGCTTAGCAAGGAAGGAAGGAAGGAGGAAACAGGGGAAATGTGACTTGTGGTCGGGGAGAAAAGGGGGTGGGGAAGGGGGGAAGGGGGCGGGGGTAGATATTTTGGCGATAGGCCAAAATTTTGGAAATGTGGAGGGAAACTTTGCGCGCGGTGCCGCCGGACCATTCACTTTGAACGATTGTGTGCATCGCAAACGATTCTTCTGCTTTACGCGCATGGGATGAGTTTGATAATTCAAATTTTGGTCTCAAGGCATGGGGACATTCACTTTGAATGCGCGCGGTGCCGCCGGACCATTCACTTTGAACGATTGTGTGCATCGCAAACGATTCTTCTGCTTTACGCGCATGGGATGAGTTTGATAATTCAAATTTTGGTGGAAATTTCCTCGGGTACGTCATTGCATAATTTAACATCGCTTGCTAATTTGGGCACACAAAAGAGCGTACAGCAGATAGACCACACTTACTGAATTGAGCAATTTTAGTAATTACACAAAGCCAGTTGACCTAAACATTGCTCTAACAAAAGACCAGCATTAAAAACAAAGCCTAAGTACGCATAATTAAAAATATGCCGCCACGCCGGCCTATGCATTGCCGGTGTGAGATGAGACGTTGATGACTTGTCCTGGCCACATGCCGCCGTTGGTGGACTCCGCGTCCCCCCTGCTGAAGTCGACCGCGTCCTCGTCCTCGGCGCCGCCCTCAAGGTTGTAGTACTCGTAGTAGTGGCTGCAACACAGCTCGCGTTGGTACTCCACCGCCGATTCCTCGATGGACAGACTCTTCTCTACCTCGACCTCAGCCACGCGCAACTCCTCCTCCCGGCGCTCCTCGATCTCCGCCGCCTCCTGCATCTCCAGCTCCCGCTCGGCGACCTCATGAGGAAGCAGGTGCTCCATGGCCACCGCCGCCTTTTCAGACGTGGGTTGCATGCTGGAGTCTGAGGTGGCCTGGAATATCTTGGCGTGTGCATCCTCGATCTTAGCGTGGATGGCCTCGACCCGGGCCAGGGCGACATCAGCAGCACGGATGGCAGCTTGAGCACTCTCGGCATTTGCAGCCGCCGTCGCAGCAGCAGCTACAGTCGTCTCGGCTGCTGCAGCTGCCCTGTCGGCTGCCGCAAACGCCCTCTCAGCGGAAGCGGCCGCGCTCAATGCGGATGCGGCGGCACTCTCGGCGTAGGCGGCCGCGCTCTCGGCGCAGGCGGCGGTGCTCGGGGGGGGGGGGGACGCTGCCATCATACGGGCCTTCATGAAGCGTTTCCACGGCCTCATCTTTGCAAGAAGGGGATGCGGGAATGGGGATCGGGATTCGTGGATTCGGGGGTTGCCGGCACTGGAGCAGACGAGCCGGCGAAGCTTAAGCAGGGAGACTTAAATAGACCCAGATATTTTCATCGCAAACGTTTCCTAGAAAACAACTGTGTGTGATGTTGTAGATATTTTTTATTAGCTGTGAAAGACAAATTTGGAATAAAGTGCCAACGGATGGTGTTTTAAATGAACGAGAAATTTTGTAGTACTAATACAACTGTCATGTGAAATTTTGGAAAATTCCAAGGGTCATTTGACCTTCTAAGACATTTAAGTGATTTTCTAGCCATTTAATGACCCTAATTGAAATTTGAACTACATGTACATGCAACATCTAACCATAACGGTTTGAAAACTCATATTTCGTGTACTTGTGTGTGATTTAATTCCATGTGCAGTAAATTGGAAGGAATTTTCAAACATATTGGTCTAACGGCTATGACACAATTAAGCATGGAGTGACATGGCATTTTAATTCCAAAAAATTAAAAAAAATCAGAAACACATGAAACCTTGGTTGATGTAATGTCATGCCACCAAGATGATGTGGTAAAAAAATTGGCATGTTTGACCAAAGTTTGGACACACACCCCTCACAAACCGGAGCAACTCACTAGAAGGCTCGTGGTTCCGAGAGGGAAAAATGCATGTTTGATGACGAACGGGAGATACCTTCCTCTTACGGCCATCAAATTTTTTTTCTACGTCTAACGTGCACTACTACAACTGAATGTGAAATTTTTGAAAATTATAGGGGTCATTTGACCTTTTAAAGACATTTAAGTGATTTTCTAACCATTTAATGACCGTAATTCAAATTTGAACTACATCTACATGCAACGCATAACCGAAACGGTTTGAAAAATCATATTTGTGTACTTGTATGCGAGTTAATTCATGTGCAGTAAACTAGAAGGAATTTTCAAACATATTTGTATCATGACATGGACACATATGCATGGAGTGGCATGGCATTTTAATTAAAAAATCAGAAACACATGAAACCTTGGTTGATGTAATGTCATGCCACCAAGATGATGTGGTAAAGAAATTGGCATGTTTGATGAAAGTTTGGACACACACCCCTCACAAACCGGAGCAACTCGCTAGAAGGTTCATGGTTCCGAGAGGGAACAATGCATGTTTGATGAAGAATGGGAAATAGCTTCCTCTTACAGCCTTCAAACATTTTCTACGTCTAACATGCACTACTACAACTGTAATGTGAAATTTTGGAAAATTCTAGGGGTCATTTGACCTTTTAAAGACAATTAAGTGATTTTCTAACCATTTAATGACCGTAATTCAAATTTGAACTACATCTACATCCAACGCCTAACCAAAACGTTTTGAAAAATCATGTATGTGTACTTGTGTGCGAGTTAATTCCATGTGCAGTAAATTAGAAGGAATTTTCAAACATATTGGTCTCACGACATGGACACATGCATACGTATGCATGCAATGACATGGCATTTTAATTCAAAAAATAGAAAAATGATGAGAAACACATGAAACCTTGGTCGATGTAATGTCATGCCACCAAGATTATGTGGTAAAGAAATTGGCATGTTTGGCGAATGTTTGGACACGCACCCCTCACAAACCTGAGCAACTCGCTAGAAGGTTCGTGGTTCCGAGAGGGAACAATGCATGTTTGATGACGAACGGGAGATAGCTTCCTCTTACGGCCTTCAAATTTTTTCCTATACGTTTAACGTGCACTAATACAACTGTCATGTGAAAATTTGGTAAATTTCAGGGGTCATTTGACCTTTTAAAGACTTTTAAGTGATTTTCTAACCATTTAATGACCGTAATTCAAATTTGAACTACATCTACATGCAACGCCTAACCATAACGGTTTGAAAAATCATATTTTTGAGTACTTGTGTGCGAGTTAATTCCATGTGCAGTAAATTTGAAGGAATCTTCAAACATATTGGTGTCAAGGCATGGGCACGTGCATGGAGTGCTTGCCATGGCATTTTAATTCCAAAAAATTAAAAATTGATCTGAAAAACATGAAACCTTGCTTGATTTAATGTCATGCCACAAAGATGGTGTGGTAAAGAAATTGGCATGTTTGAAGAAAGTTTGGACACACACCCCTCACAAACCGGAGCAACTCACTAGAAGGTTCATGGTTCTGAGAGGGAACAATGCATGTTTGATGACGAACGGGAGATAGCTTCCTCGTACGTCCTTGAAATTTTTTCAACGTCTAACGTGCACTACTACAACTGTAATGTGAAATTTGGGAAAATTCTAGGGGTCATTTGCTTTTAAAGACATTTAAGTGATTTTCTAACCATTTAATGACCATTATTCAAATTTGAACTACATCTACATGCAACGCCTAACCAAAACGGTTTGAAAACTCATATATGTGTACTTGTGTGCGAGTTAATTCCATGTGCAGTAAATTAGAAGGAATTTTCAAACATATTGGTCTCACGACATGGACACATGCATACGTATGCATGGAGTGACATGGCATTTTAATTCAAAAAAATAGAAAAATGACCAGAAACACATGAAACCTTGGTTGATGTAATGTCATGCCACCAAGATGATGTGGTATAGAAATTGGCATGTTTGACAAACGTTTGGACACATGGCCCTCACAAACGAGAGCAACTCGCTAGAAGGTTCGTGGTTCCGAGAGGGAACAATGCATGTTTGATGACGAATAGGAGATAGCTTCCTCTTATGGCCTTCAATTTTTTCCTACGTTTAACGTGCACTAATACAACTGTCATGTGAAAATTTGGTAAATTTCAGGGGTCATTTGACCTTCTAAAGATATTTAAGTGATTTTCTAACCATTTAATGACCGTAATTCAAATTTGAACTACATCTACATGCAATGCCTAACCAAAATGGTTTGAAAAATCATATTTTTGTGTACTTGTGTGCGAGTTAATTCCATGTGCAATAAATTCGAATGAATTTTCAAACATATTGGTGTCAAGGCATGGGCACATGCATGGAGTGCATGCCATGGCATTTTAATTCCAAAAAATTAAAAAATGATCAGAAACAGGAAACCTTGCTTGATTTAGTGTCATGCCACCAGGATGATGTGGTAAAAAAATTGGCATGTTTGACGAAAGTTTGGACACACACCCCTCACAAACCGGAGCAACTCACTAGAAGGTTCGTGGTTCCGAGAGGGAACAATGCATGTTTGCTGGCGGACGGGAGATAACTTCCTCTTACGGCCTTCAAATTTTTTCCTACGTTTAACGTGCACTAATACAACTGTCATGTGAAAATTTGGAAATTTTCAGGGGTCATTTGACCTTTTAAAGACATTTAAGTGATTTTCGAACCATTTAATGACCGTTATTCAAATTTGAACTACATCTACATGCAATGCCTAACCAAAACGGTTTGAAAAATCATATTTTTGTGTACTTGTGTGCGATTTAAAAAATCATCAGACGATGTAAATATCTGGTGTTCAAAAAAGAAAATGTAAAGATCTGGCAAGACAATTGGCCCCACACGATTGGCACTCTATCTCGCGGCTTGAGGTTTGGTAGGTGATTGGCGGGGGTCATTAATCAGACATGGTTCTGTATTGGAAACCATCAGCTATTATGTTCACACACGGATTTGCTGTGGGAATTGTGTGTAATTCAAACTACAGTACTCGTAAATTCCGGCAATCGTCGTGTGTACTGTCCCCGTCGATCTAGATTCCGGCCACCAATAAATACTACCTTGCTCTCGTCGTCCGGCCTGCATTCTCATCTACATCCTCCCCTTGCTCGCCCTCTCTCTCTCTCACTCTCTCAAATCTCTGCCATGGCGCCGCCAGTCTGCCCACGCGCCGACGAGGAGTCACCCCCCTCCCCCCCCCCCCCCCCGAGGACGCTCACTCGATTAGGAGCGACGAGGACCCCTACGTGCCGCCTGACGAGGTTGCACCGGACCCCCCAACTTTGGATTGGGTTTTGGGGCCAGTACAATCATTGTATGTGGAAGTCGCTGCCGCCGGCTGAGAAAGCTAGGCAAGTGGCGTTCAAGAAGGAGATGGCGGAGGAGGAAGCCAGGTACCAGGCGGCCTGTGAAGCCCGTGATGCCGCCTGGAAAAAGGAGGCGGCTGAGCTTTGGGGGTGGGCGCTGATACGTCTCCAATGTATCTATAATTTTTTATTGTTCCATGCTATATTATATTCTGTTTTGGACATTATTGGGCTTTATTATACACTTTTATATTATTTTTGGGACTAACCTATTAACCAGAGGCCCAGCCCAGAATTTTTGTTTTTTGCCTATTTTAGAGTTTCACAGAAAAAGAATATCAAACGGAGTCCGAACGGAATGAAACCTTCGGGAACGTGATTTTCGGAACGAACGTGATCCAGAGGACTTGGACCCTACGTCAAGACATCAACCAGGAAGGCACGAGGTAGGGGGGCGCGCCTACCCTCCCCCCCCCCCAGGCGCGCCCTCCACCCTCGTGGGGCCCACGTTGCTCCACCGACGTACTTCTTCCTCCTATATATACCTACGTACCCCCGAACTACCAGATACGGAGCCAAAAACCTAATTCCACCGCCGCAACCTTCTGTACCCGTGAGACCCCATCTTGGGGCCTTTTCCGGAGCTCCGCCGGAGGGGGCATCGATCACGGAGGGCTTCAACATCAACACCATAGCCTCTCCGATGATGTGTGAGTAGTTTACCTCAGACCTTCGGGTCCATAGTTATTAGCTAGATGGCTTCTTCTCTCTCTTTGGATCTCAATACAATGTTCTCCCCCTCTCTTGTGGAGATCTATTCGATGTAATCTTCTTTTGCCGTGTGTTTGTTGAGACCGATGAATTGTGGGTTTATGATCAAGTTTATCTATGAACAATATTTGAATCTTCTCTGAATTCTTTTATGTATGGTTGGTTATCTTTGCAAGTCTCTTCGAATTATCAGTTTGGTTTGGCCTACTAGATTGATCTTTCTTGCAATGGGAGAAGTGCTTAGCTTTGGGTTCAATCTTGCGGTGTCCTTTCCCAGTGACAGTAGGGGCAGCAAGGCACGTATTGTATTGTTGCCATCGAGGATAAGAAGATGGGGTTTATATCATATTGCATGAGTTTATCCCTCTACATCATGTCATCTTACTTAAAGCGTTACTCTGTTCTTTTGAACTTAATACTCTAGATGCATGCTGGATAGCGGTCGATGTGTGGAGTAATAGTAGTAGATGCAGGCAGGAGTCGGTCTACTTGTCTCGGACGTGATGCCTATATACATGATCATACCTAGATATTCTCATAACTATGCTCAATTATGCCAATTGCTCAACAGTAATTTGTTTACCCACCATAATACTTATGCTCTCGAGAGAAGCCACTAGTGAAACCTATGGCCCCCGGGTCTATTTTCCATCATATTAATCTTCCAACACTTAGCTATTTTTATTGCCTTTTATTTTACTTTGCATCTTTATCATAAAAATACCAAAAATATTATCTTATCATATCTATCAGATCTCACTTTCGTAAGTGACCGTGAAGGGATTGACAACCCCTTTATTGCGTTGGCTGCGAGGATTTTATTTGTTTGTGTACGTGCGAGGGACTCGTGCGTGGCCTCCTACTGGATTGATACCTTGGTTCTCAAAAACTGAGGGAAATACTTACGCTGCTTTACTACATCACCCTTTCCTCTTCAAGGGAAAACCAACGCAGTGCTCAAGAGGTAGCAGGCGCGTCGTCGTGCCGAGGAGGTGTACGAAGACAGGTACTTCACGAGGAAGTTCATAGGCGATGGGCGCCTCATCGCTGCGTGGAGGTGGGCCGATAAGCTCCAGTGTGCCACCGACGAGGAGCTCCGGTGGGCGCCCAACGAAATGGCAAGATCGGCCGCGCGCGTCCGCCAACAAGAGGCAGATCGGTACGTTAAGCGCTGCGAGGCGGAGGAGTCAGAGTACTGCCTCCGTACTGGGAAGACGCCGCGCACCAGGGAGCTGCTGGCAAGGGGCTGCCAAAATACTGGCCCCAGGAGGGATTATTAGTTTTAGTATTGTTCGTTTTCAATTTTATGCATTGTACCTAGTAGTTAAGTATCATCACGTATATGTGATGATATTATATATATATATATATATATATTCTGTGATGATCTAATGAACAATTAATATATATATATATATATATTATGAATTCCATTTTCTATCTGTTTTTGTATACTAATTTGAATCTAGCTGTTATCATCCACATATACAGAATGGAAAGCGTATATACACACATTGAAACAGAGCATATAAGAATGGAAAACAGAGTACACACATTGAAACAAAGAAATAAACAGAACAATACTGTGATTGTTGTGAATACAAAGCTATCCACGTCAAAACAACTTTTCAAAATAAAACGCGTCCATGAGACCATGACCAGCAGCCCTTGCCTAGGGTAGCTCTTGGCTCTGCCTGAACTCGTGCAGGCGTTCGTCCAAGCGGCCGACGCGCTCACGGTACATCTGGAGCGCGATCTCGAGCTCCAAGTTGGCTATTTCATCGGAGATCACTAGCTCGAGGATGCGATAGCCATGTTCCTCTACTGCGCCCAGGTGGACACCTGGGCCAAGGAGGCGGTCGAGCCTACGGACCAGCGCGTTGGCATCTAGCAGGCCGCAGACAAGGCGAACGGCGGCACCCATGCGAACGGCGCGGCGGGCGTCCGGTGCAAGTACGGCGTGGCCGGCATCTGGTGCAAGTACGGTGCTGAGGGCCTCTGCCCACTCCTGGCGAGGAATGGGGGTACTGACGGGACGTGTACCCAGTTGCGACGTCGTGTCGATACCAGGCAAGCGCTGATGGATCCGCTCTTGCTGTGCGGCACGCCGTGCCTCTCGCTTTGTGGCGCTCCAACGGTCTTGCCGTGCAGCGAGCCACAGCCTATCAGCGCGGACGCGCCTAGCTTGCTTTGCGGTGCGCCATCGATCATGTTGTGCGGCAAGCTGCAGCCTGTCGGCGCTGACATGCCTATCTTGATCCGCGGCGCTCAAGCGCCATGCGCCAAAGGTCTGCTCAACCCTGGCGATGACGCGCATCACAGTGTCGTCCATCGCGTTGCCGGGGAGCGCCTCGGCCTCGACGGGCCGTGGCGCCTGCTCGTTTTCCTCGTCGATGAGGTTGATGGCAGAGGCGGCGCTTTGGTGGGTTGGCATGCTTGGAAAAGGTGGATGTGCTACAGGCTGCGCTTGTCGCCTCCGTGCGTCGCGCGCCCCCTATGCGCAATACAGCAGGGTGGCAGGAAATAGGTGAGGAAATGGTAGGAAACGGTGGCGTGTTCATAAAACACCATCAATTAATGGAAACTTAGCATCGAGTTAGCACAAGAAGTAGATGATGATCAGATGAACACGGACCACACTAGGGATCCCGTCGGTGGTGAATTCATCAATCCCAAACAGTTGAATACTAGCAAGCGTTTGCCCACAACACACACGGCCTATTCCATCACAAATAGGTCGGATGGATCAACCGTATGCCACGTATCGCACATTGTCAAAAAGTAATGCGGTAGACCTTCTTTAACATGTGTTAAAAAAATAAAAAACAAGGACCTCGAGGGTAAATTAGCTGAGGGAATGGGGCATTTCGGTCATTTGACCGAAATGACCCATCCCATCACCTAATTTAACATCGACACAACTTCCCATCCAGTCACCCATCCGATGGCTGCTCCAGCCTGAGCACACTTAACTTGATAGTTTTCTTACATAAGCTACTGGTGGAACAGCTAGTCCTTGCTGATAGGAATGCCTCTTCGCATCCTTATGGCGTATCCGGATGACCACCCGTCCTACAATGGCCAATAGATGTTGTGTAGACAGAGCATATCACATACGTCTTGTTAGAAGCAATTGTCTGCGTTATTATCGGTCTTCGCACACATTTCTGATTACAGACCTGTTTGCCGCGTATCACACACATCTTGTTATATTGAACTGTTTCTGTTCTCTTGTCTAATCACAAAAAGTTCATCCGAGTGAACCATATGATGTACATCGCACACACCTTTGATCTGGCTGACCGTTTATTTTGTGTTGCCTAATCACAAACAGTTCATCCGAGTGAACCGTATGCTGTATATCGCACACGCCTCCATCTGGCTGCCCGTTTCTTTTGTTCCTCCTTATCGCAAACAGTTCATTGAACTGAACTGTATGCCCTTCATCGCACACGCAACTAAAACCTGAACCGTGTTTGATGCATCCATCATCACAAACGTTTTACACATTTCTGACGGTTTTCATACAGCACCGTTCGCGATTATGGCATTACACACAGTTTCTCGAAGGGTCTCTGATCGTAGTGTCGCGTTACCAGCATCCTGTAGTAGTGGTATATCTACTTAATGAAACACAAGTCTGAAACATTTGAAAAGTTCAAAGAATTTCAGAGTGAAGTGGAGAATCATCGTAACAAGAAAATAAAGTTTCTATGATTTGATCGCGGAGGCGAATATTTGAGTTACGAGTTTGGCCTTCATATAAAACAATGTGGAATAGTTTCACACACTCACGCCACCTGGAGCACCACAGTGTAATGGTGTGTCCGAACGTCGTAATCGTACTTTATTAGATATGGTGCGATCTATGATGTGTCTTACCGATTTACCACTATCGTTTTGGGGTTATGCATTAGAGACAACTGCATTCACTTTAAATAAGGCACCATCTAAATCCGTTGAGACGACATTGTATGAACTGTGGTTTGGCAAGAAACCTAAGTTGTCGTTTCTTAAAGTTTGGGGCTGTGATGCTTATGTGAAAAAGCTTCAACCTGATAAGCTCGAACCCAAATCGGAGAAATGCATCTTCATAAGATACTCAAAGGAGACAGTTGGGTACACCTTCTATCACAGATCCGAAGGCAAATTCGTTGCTTAGAGTGGATCCTTTCTAGAGAAGGAGTTTCTCTCGAAAGAAGTGAGTGGGAGGAAAGTAGGACTTGATGAGGTAATTGTACCTTCTCTCGAATTGGAAAGTTGTTCATCACAGAAATCAGTTCTAGTGAGGAAGCTAATGATGATGATCATAAAGCTTCAGATCAAGTTACTACATTTAACAACCCAAATTTTCAATTTGGAATGTTATACATAGATCATTCTTGCATATCATATTTTATTGCATTTTGTTTTGCGATCCTAGAAATTCTACGCAACTCAATTACCCACGGAGAGAGTTGGGGATTTCGTTATTTTCATATTTGGGTTTTCTCAAATTTTGAAAATAGGATCATTTGTTTTAATTATTTTTCTCTCCGAAAATATTTCACATCAAAAATATATGAGAGGAGATAATATGACTTCTCCACAAATAATGAAATATTGGAGGAAAAATATTAAAAACAAATATTTGATTTTATTTGAATTAGGAAAATACGCGTTTTTCAAAATTGCATTTTAGGCCCAAATAAATATTCATCTTGTCCGGCTTATTTTTAGAAGTCGGGGAAATTTTATTTCGGGATTTTTGGAGTCCATTTAGTATTTCTTTTCTTACTTTTTCTGCATGACCGATTTTTTTTTTAATCGCGAACCGCCTTACGGGCTGTGTCCGACCCGGACACCTCAGCCCGGCCGGCCTTATAAGCCGCGGCTCGACCCCGCCCCAGCCCAAGTCGCCGCCGCCCCACAAACCCTAACCCTAACCGATCCACGCCGCCGTCGCCGGATCCGCCGCCGCCGACCCCGCCGCCGACGCCCGACGCCGTCGCCCCGCCGTCGCCGGTCGCTGACCCCGCCGCCCGACGCCGCCCACCGGAGCCCCGCCGCCCCTCGCCCGATGCCGCCCCGCCGGAGTTGCTCGCCGCCGCCGCCGTCACGCGAACCGAGGTAGCCGCCGATTTTCTCAGAAAAATCGTTCGGTTTTATTTTGAAACCGAGATGCGTTTTTCTTATTAGATCGGTTTATTTTTTCGGTTTAACTAAAGAGCGAACGCCCGTTCATACGTTCATTTTAACGAACGGTTTTCGTCGTTTAACCGCAGACAGCGAACGTTCGTTCGTTAGCCTGTTCGTCAGTTTTTCTTTTTCTCGGTTTTTCCGCGATTATTTTCGATCGCGATTTCCGATCTGTTTTTCGTTTTAGTATAACTTTTCGCTCGTTTATCGGAATCAGGCGATTCAAGCGCCTAGAGTTTCATCTCGAAACCCTCTTTCTGTTTAACCAACTCAAACAAGTTTTTGCTACTGTAAAATTTGACTTAGGTCCAGATTAGTAAACTAAGCTAGTTTCTTTCGCCGTTTGAGTTTCGTTGCTTCATTCGATTTGATTATTTTTGCAAACCGGAGTTCTTAAGTTGAACTTTCTGGTTAGATCTCTTATTTTGAGTTTTATTCATGCACCCTTGCTTGATTGCTTATGTACGTATTGTTTGTTTGCGATAGAGTACCCGGAGTGCGAAGCGTGCTACTACGAGTCTCTAGGTTTCACGGATCATCAGCAAGGCAAGTAACACTTTGATCATACCTCTTTACCACCCAGTTTTATTGCATTAGATCAATCCTCAAACTATTGCATGATTAGGATCTGATTAATATGTGGGTTTTGGGAAGTAGATGAGGTAGTACCTATTGCCCTGTTTACTATCAAACCTTTGGGAGTTACTTCTACGTTTGCTTATATTGCTATGCTATGCTCGTAGACGTGGATTGGGTTTGAGAGTTTTCCATGACAGATGTGAGACTGTTAATTAATGGTTCAACTTAAGGTGGCTACTTTAATTTACATCTGGGTGGATTGAGGCACCTGGAGAATCGAGTGTTGCCTGTATTTTTGGATATCCCAGAGTACCCGTGTGATCATCCTATGGACCGCCACCCAGGCTCAAAGGGATCATGAGATTATTCATGCTAGAAACTTCCGTGTGCAGCCACAAGCTATTATGGGCTCTAGCATAGTTGAGTAGGTTACATGATCTCTTGAAGAGGTGGGCTAGCAGATGTAGGGGAAAGTAGGTGTAACTGTCCACCCGGAGTAAAGAGTATTGTTTCTGAAAGACTGTGTCTCGGTCATCCGTTTCTCAAACACCATGTAGTGCGAGAAATCAAGCGAAGGCGATCGAGTCTTGTGGGGAGAAGTGCACAAACCTCTGCAGAGTGTACAAACTAATCATGGTTAGCCGTGTCCCCGGTTATGGACGTCTTGAGTATCTAGTTCTTGGATTATCATGTGAATCTCATCATCATGTTACTTAATTTAATTTGATTGGGTTAATCACGTTCTTAATTGGGATTGAGTTGGAGGTACCTTCTCAATGTTTAACAACCACCATGATAGTTAAATAAAATTTATTCCTTTGTGATAGGGAAAAATTGGCTTTTCGCAAAACTGTAACCATAGAGCTTTCCACCAGCCAAATATGCATGTAGTGATAGCATTATTCTGTTCATTACTCTCTATGTGTTACATTGCCAGCATATTCCATGTGCTGACCCGTTTTCGGGCTGCAACGTATCATGTTGCAGACTTTTCAGACGACAAGTAAGGAGCCTTAGGTCGTGGTCTTATACTCAGTGATGCCGTTGGAGTTGATGGACTCACTTTACCTTCCAAGCCTTCCGTTGTTATCGTTTTTTAGATGGCCTTAAGCCTTATTTATTTGTATTGAGTTCTCTTGAACTATTCGATGTAATAAGTGTGTGATTGCTACTCTGTTATAAATCCTTCAAAGTACTGTGCGTGTCAGCATTACCGATCTAGGGATGACACGGATGCACGGAGACTAGACTGTTTGAGGTCTGGTCGCTACAAAGATGGTATCAGAGCACAGGCTGACTGTAGGACACGACCACTAAGCTAAAGCCCTAGATCACTATTCTCTTCTCATTTCTAACTCCTCTCCTTCTCTTCCACTCTTTTAGGATGGCGGATGCAAGGAACAAGTCCGCGCAACCGGATGAGGATACACCTTTTGGACGACACTTGAAGGAAGTCACTAAGTACCTGAACATCAGAGTACCAAGCTTCACCGGAACCTACAACGCCACACTACCAGAAGAGGAGCGCTGGATGATTCAAGTTCAAGTTCCAGGAAGGACGTTCATGCCAGTCACTGAACCCATAGAGTTTTCCTTTGATGCACCAACCTGGAGTCTAGGAAAGAGCATGGCAGCCCACATCACCATGGGATGCATTGGAGAAGTGTACCACAATGATCTCAAGGATACTATCTATCAGATTTGTGGGTGCCGAGACGAGCAATGGGAGATGATCAGCACCAGGAAGGATAGATCTATTGCAGCTTTCATTCAGGAGTTAAACCAGCACATTCGTCGCCAGGAGAACCAGATGTGCGCAGACATGATAGAACTGAAGAAGGCAAAGACTAGGATCATGGAACTGGAGGAAGAACTCAAGGCTACACGCGAGGATTATATGGAGGAAATCGTCGCACTAGTGGAGAAGAACGGCGACCTAACACAGAAGCTAGGAGTTTTCATGGGAGACCCCGCACCGGGAGGAGATGATGACGTTTCTACTTGCCCGGAGAACTACATCATCATCGACGACACTGACTCGGACCCCAGTGATGATGATTGAGAGGATGAAGCCGGAGCAGATATCATGGAGTCTTCGACTGAGCAAATTTTCTAGTAGACCACCAAAATTAGTAGTAGTATTCCACCATGTATATAGTATAGTCCAAGCACTTTGTAACGATAGTTAGATCGATTGTATGCCTTGTTTGAATTGATTGGAGTGATATGATTGTGTTTGTCTCATGTGCATATGGGTAGTGTTTTCCCTTTAGACCTCATTCTATCCAATTTTTCTCATCTTTTCTAAACCATCAGATGCCATTGGCCATAGGTAGGCATGTTTTCCCCTCAGACCTAATAGTTTTGGAGTCGCAAGGTTTGGATGTGATTTTGGGAATGGATTGGCTATCGATGTATGGAGGAAACATCGATTGCGCCAGTAAGACGATTTTGCTTACTACCCCAGAAGGAAGAAGGATTAAGTACGTATCCCGGCATGTGCCGAAGAGGACTCAAGTAAATTCCTTATCAGGAGTTGTACAGGAGGAAGTACCAGTGGTGAAGGATTTCCCTGACGTATTTCCAGAGGAGTTGCCAGGCATGCCACCGGATAGAGACATTGAGTTTTTGATTGAGCTTTTGCCAGGCACTGGCCCAATATCTAAGAGACCGTACAGGATGCCCGCTAAGGATTTGGAAGAAATTAAGAAGCAGATTAAGGAGTTACTAGATAAAGGATATATTCGCCCAAGTTTGTCACCTTGGGGATCACCAGTACTTCTAGTGGAGAAGAAAGATGGATCGTTGAGGATGGTTGTTGATTATCGTGGATTGAATGAAGTAACAATCAAGAACAAGTACCCACTGCCGATGATCAATGATCTGTTTGACCGACTACAAGGAGCTAAAGTATTTTCCAAGATTGATTTGCGATCAGGATACCACCAGTTGAAGATTCGAGAGCAGGATATACCCAAGACAGCTTTTACCACAAGGTATGGGCTATATGAGTACACTGTTATGTCATTTGGCCTGACTAACGCACCCGCCTATTTCATGAACATGATGAACAAAGTGTTTATGGAGTTTTTGGATAAGTTCGTCGTAGTGTTCATTAATGATATTCTAGTCTATTCGAAGAATGAAGAAGAGCATAAGGAGCATTTGCGTTTGGTACTTGGAAAGCTTAGAGAACATCAGTTATATGCCAAGTTCAGCAAGTGCGAGTTTTGGTTAAAGGAAGTTGGATTCCTTGGACATGTTATATCCGGAGAAGGAATAGCAGTAGATCCCACCAAGGTTAACACTGTGACAAATTGGGAGTCACCCATGACAGTTGGAGAAATCCGGAGTTTTCTGGGACTCGCAGGATATTACCGGAGATTCATCGAGAATTTCTCGAAGATTGCAAAGCCTATGACCGAGTTGTTGAAGAAGGACACCAAATTCAAATGGACTGAGGAATGTGAGGCTAGTTTCCAGGAGTTGAAGAAACATTTGGTTACAGCGCCAGTGTTGATTTTGCCAGATCAACGCAAGGATTATGAAGTATATTGTGACGCTTCTCGTCGAGGACTTGGAGCAGTGCTAATGCAGGAGGGAAGAGTTGTTTCATATGCCTCACGACAGCTTAAACCCCATGAGTTGAATTATGCTACACATGATTTGGAGTTAGCAGCCGTAGTGCATGCGTTGAAGACGTGGAGACATTTTCTCATCGGAAACCATTGTGAGGTGTACACGGATCACAAGAGTTTGAAGTACATTTTCACGCAGAAGGAGTTGAATCTCAGGCAAAGGAGACGGTTGGAGCTCATTAAGGATTATGATATGAGATTGCATTACCACCCAGGGAAGGCTAACGTAGTAGCCGATGCGTTGAGCCGCAAGAGCCATGTCAACACACTCATGACCGGAGAGTTACCCAAGGAGTTAGCAGAGGATCTTCGTGAACTATGTTTGGAAATAGTTCCGAGAGGCTATGTAGCAGCATTGGAGATTCAGTCTACTTTGATGGATAAGATCAGAGAAGCCCAGAAGACAGACAAGGAAATTGCTGAGATAAAGGAAAGGATGAGTAAAGGAAAAGCCAAGGGATTTCGTGAGGATGAGCACGATACCTTATGGTTTGAGGACCGCGTTTATGTGCCCACTGATCCGGAGATCAGGAAGTTGATCTTGCAAGAGGCCTATGATTCACCATATTCGATTCACCCAGGAAATACCAAGATGTACCTGGATTTAAAGGACAGTTTCTGGTGGACCGGAATGAAGAAGGATATTGCGGAGTATGTAGTAGTTTGTGATGTATGTCAGAGAGTAAAGGCAGAGCATCAGAAGCCAGCAGGATTGCTACAACCATTGCCGATAACCGAATGGAAGTGGGATAAGCTAGGCATGGATTTTATCACAGGATTGCCCAGGACTCGTTCAGGCTATGACTCGATATGGGTTGTAGTCGATCGCTTGAAGGTAGCTCATTTCATCCCAGTAAAGACCACTTATACAAGTGCTAAGTTGGCAAAGATATACATGACCAGGATCGTATGTCTGCATGGAGTTCCGAGGACCATTGTATCAGATAGAGGAACCCAGTTTACTTCAAAGTTTTGGGATCAGTTGCACGAGACTTTGGGTACTAGGCTAGAGTTCAGTACAGCCTTTCATCCACAGACAGACGGACAGACCGAGAGAGTCAATCAGATTTTGGAGGACATGCTGAGAGCTTGTGCGCTAGATTATGGATCTAGTTGGGATGACAATTTGCCACATGCAGAGTTCTCTTATAACAACAGTTATCAATCCAGTTTGAAGATGGCCCCTTTCGAAGCTCTATACGGAAGGAGGTGCAGGACACCGTTGTTGTGGGACGAAGTTGGAGACCGCCAGTTGTTTGGACCAGATTTGATTAAAGAGTCTGAACAGAAAGTGAAGTTGATTCGCGATAGGCTCAAGGTAGCCCAGTCCAGGCAGAAGAGTTATGCGGATTCTAAACGCAAGGAGACAGTTTACGAAGTCGGAGACAGAGTTTATCTTCGAGTATCACCACTTCGAGGAGTGAAGCGCTTTGGAGTTAAGGGAAAGTTAGCGCCACGTTTTGTAGGACCATACAAAGTTTCGGAGCGTATGGGTGAAGTTGCTTACAAGTTGGAATTGCCCGGAGGATTGTCATGAGTTCACGATGTGTTCCATGTTTCTCAGCTGAAGAAGTGCCACACAGAGATGGTTGAGATACCACTGAGAGATACAGTGCCACTGGGAGCGATTCAGCTGGATAGTGATTTGACCTATGAGGAGAAACCAGTCAAGATTCTCGAATATGCCGGCCGAGTCACCCGCAACAAGGTTATCAAGTTTTCCAAAGTCCAGTGGAGTCACCATACCGAGGAGGAAGCCACCTGGGAGCGAGAGGAAGATCTACGGAAGGACCACTCTCACCTATTTTCTAGCCAACCCGAATCTCGAGGGCGAGATTCATCTTAAGGGGGTAGGTTTGTAACATCCCAAATTTTCAATTTGGAATGTTATACATAGATCATTCTTACATATCATATTTTATTGCATTTTGTTTTGCGATCCTATAAATTCTACGCAACTCAAGGACCCACGGAGAGAGTTGGGGATTTCGTTATTTTCATATTTGGGTTTTCTCAAATTTTGAAAATAGGATCATTTGTTTTAATTATTTTTCTCTCCGAAAATATTTTATATCAAAAAAATATGAGAGGAGATAATATGACTTCTCCACAAATAATGAAATATTGGAGGAAAAATATTAAAAACAAATATTTGATTTTATTTGGATTTTATTTGAATTAGGAAAAATACGCGTTTCTCAAAATTGCATCTTAGGCCCAAATAAATGTTCATCTTGTCCGGCTTATTTTTAGAAGTCGGGGAAAATTTATTTCGGGATTTTTCGAGTCCGTTTAGTATTTCTTTTCTTACTTTTTCTGCACGCCCAAAAAAAAATTTAAATCGCGAACCGCCTTACGGGTCGTGTCCGACCCGGACACCTCAGCCCGGCCGGCCTTATAAGCCGCGGCCCGACCCCGCCCCAGCCCAAGTTGCCGCCGCCCCACAAACCCTAACCCTAACCGATCCGCGCCGCCGCCGCCGGATCCGCCGCCGCCGTCGCCGACCCCGCCGCCACCGTCGCCCGTCCCGCCGCCCGACGCCGCCCGCCGGAGCCCCGCCGCCCCTCGCCCAACGCCGCCCCGCCGGAGTTTCTCACCGCCGCCACTGTCACGTGAACCGTGGTAGCCGCCGGTTTTCTCGAAAAAAACCATTCGGTTTTATTTCGAAACCGAGATGCGTTTTTCTTATTAGATCGGTTTATTTTTTTCCGGTTTAACTAAATAGCGAACGCCCGTTCGTACGTTTGTTTTAAAGAACGGTTTTCGTCGTTTAACCGCAGACAGCGAACGTTCGTTCGTTAGCCTGTTCGTCAGTTTTTCTTTTTCTCGGTTTTTCCGTGATTATTTTCGATCGCGATTTCCGATCTGTTTTTCGTTTTAGTATAACTTTTCGCTCGTTTATCGGAATCAGGCGATTCAAGCGCCTAGAGTTTTATCTCGAAACCCTCTTTCTGTTTAAATAACTCAAACAAGTTCTTGCTACTATAAAATTTGATTTAGGTCCAGATTAGTAAACGAAGCTTGTTTCTTTCGCCGTTTGAGTTTCGTTGCTTCGTTCGATTTGATTCTTTTTGCAAACCGGAGTTCTTAAGTTGAACTTTCTGGTTAGATCTCTTATTTTGAGTTTTATTCATGCACCCTTGCTTGATTGCTTATGTATGTATTGTTTGTTTGCGATAGAGTACCAGGAGTGCGAAGCGTGCTACTACGAGTCTCTAGGTTTCACGGATCATCAGCAAGGCAAGTAACACTTTGATCATACCTCTTTACCACCCAGTTTTATTGCATTAGATCAATCCTCAAACTATTGCATGATTAGGATCTGATTAATATGTGGGTTTTGGGAAGTAGATGAGGTAGTACCTATTGCCCTGTTTACTATCAAACCTTTGGGAGTTACTTCTACATTTGCTTATATTGTTGTGCTATGCTCGTAGACGTGGATTGGGTTTGAGAGTTTCCCATGACAGATGTGAGACTGTTTATTAATGGTTCACCTTAAGGTGGCTACTTTAATTTACATCTGGGTGGATTGAGGCACCTGGAGAACCCAGTGTTGCCTGTATTTTTGGATATCCCGGAGTACCCGTGTGATCATCCTATGGACCGCCACCCAGGCTCAAAGGGATCATGAGATTATTCATGCTAGAAACTTCCGTGTGCAGCCACAAGCTATTATGGGCTCTAGCATAGTTGAGTAGGTTACATGATCTCTTCAAGAGGTGGGCTAGCAGATGTAGGGGAAAGTAGGTGTAACTGTCCACCCAGAGTAAAGAGTATTGTTTCTGAAAGACTGTGTCTCGGTCATCCGTTTCTCAAATACCATGTAGTGCGAGAAATCAAGCGGAGGCGATCGAGTCTTGTGGGGAAAAGTGCACAAACCTCTGCAGAGTGTACAAACTAATCATGGTTAGCCGTGTCCCCGGTTATGGACGTCTTGAGTATCTAGTTCTTGGATTAACATGTGAATCTCATCATCATGTTACTTAATTTAATTTGATTGGGTTAATCACGTTCTTAATTGGGATTGAGTTGGAGGTACCTTCTCAATGTTTAACAACCACCATGATAGTTAAATAAAATTTATTCCTTTGTGATAGGGAAAAATTGGCTTTTCGCAAAACTGTAACCATAGAGCTTTCCACCAGCCAAATATGCATGTAGTGATAGCATTATTGTGTTCCTCTCTATGTGTTACATTGCCAGCATATTCCATGTGCTGACCCGTTTTCGGGCTGCAACGTATCATGTTGCAGACTTTTTAGACAACGAGTAAGGAGCCTTAGGTCGTGGTCTTAATTCAGTGATGCCGTTGGAGTTGATGGACTCACTTTACCTTCCAAGCCTTCCACTGTTATCATTTTTTAGATGGCCTTAAACCTTATTTATTTGTATTGAGTTCTCTTGAACTATTCGATGTAATAAGTGTGTGATTGCTACTCTTTTATAAATCCTTCAAAGTACTGTGCGTGTCAGCATTACCGATCCAGGGATGACGTTGATGCACGGAGACTAGACTGTCTGAGGTCTGGTCGCTACACTACCGAACCTCGTAGGTCAGCCAGAGTACGTTCTGCACCAGAGTGGTATGGTAATCCTATTCTGGAAGTCATGTTACTAGACCATGACGAACCTACGAACTATGAGGAAGCGATGATGAGCCCAGATTCCGCGAAATGGCTTGAGGCCATGAAATCTGAGATGGGATCCATGTATGAGAACAAAGTATGGACTTTGGTGGACTTGTCCGAAGATCAACAAGCCATTGAGAATAAATGGGTCTTCAAGAGGAAGACGGACGTTGATAGTAGTGTTACTATCTACAAAGCTCGAATTGTCGCAAAAGGTTTTCGACAAGTTCAAGGTGTTGACTACGATGAGATTTTTTCACTCGTATCGATGCTTAAGTCTGTCCAAATCATGTTAGCAATTGCCGCATTTTATGAAATCTGGCAAATGGATATCAAAACTACATTCCTTAATGGATTTATTAAAGAAGAGTTGTATATGATGCAACCAGAAGGTTTTGTCAATCCTAAAGGTGCTAACAAAATGTGCAAGCTCCAACGATCCATCTATGGACTGGTGCAAGCATCTCGGAGTTGGAATATACGCTTTGATAAGTTGATCAAAGCATATAGTTTTACACAGACTTACGGTGAAGCATGTATTTACAAGAAAGTGAGTGGGAGCACTACAACCTTTCTGGTAAGTATATGTGAATGACATATTGTTGATCGGAAATGAAGTAGAATTTTCTGGAAAGCATAAAGGAGTGTTTGAAAGGAGTTTTTCAAAAGAAAGACCTCGGTGAAGCTGCTTACATATTGAGCATCAAGATCTATAGAGATAGATCAAGACGCTCGATAAGATTTTCAATGAGTATATACCTTGACAAGATTTTGAATTAGTTCAAGATGGAACAGTCAAAGAAGGAGTTCTTTCCTGTGTTGCAAGGTGTGAAGTTGAGTAAAGACTCAAAAGCCGACCACGGCAGAAAATAGAAAGAGAATGAAAAGTTATTCCCTATGCCTCAGTCATAGGTTCTATAAAGTATGCTATGCTTTGCACCAGACCTATTGTGTACCTCACCATGAGTTTGGCAAGAGGGTAAAATAATGATCTAGGAGTAGATCACTAGACAGCGGTCAAAATTATCCTTAGTGGAATAAGGATATATTTCTCGGTTATGGAGGTGATAAAGCGTTCGTCGTAAAGAGTTACATCGATGCAAGCTTTTACACCGGTCTGGATGACTCTTTGTCTCAATCTAGATACATATTGAAAGTGGGAGCAATTAGCTAAGAGTAGCTCCATGCAGAGCATTGTAGACATAGAAAATTTGCAAAATACATACGGCTCTAAATGTGGCAGACCCGTTGACATAACTTCTCCCACAAGCAAAACATGATCACACCTTAGTACTCTTTGGGTGTTAATCACATAGCAATGTGAACTAGATTATTGACTCTAGTAAACCCTTTGGGTGTTAGTCACATGGCGATGTGAACTAATCACATAAAGATGTGAACTATTAGTATTAAATCACATGACGATGTGAACTAGATTACTGACTCTAGTGCAAGTGGGAGACTGAAGGATATATGCCCTAGAGGCAATAATAAAGTTGTTATTTATATTTCCTTATATCATGATAAATGTTTATTATTCATGCTAGAATTGTATTAACCGAAAACTTAGTACATGTGTGAATACATAGACAAAACAGAGTGTCCCTAGTATGCCTCTACTTGACTAGCTCGTTTATCAAAGATGGTTGTGTTTCCTAACCATAGACATGTGTTGTCATTTAATGAACGGGATCACATCATTAGGAGAATGATGTGATGGACAAGACCCATTCGTTAGCTTAGCATTATGATCGTTACAGTTTCATTGCTACTGCTTTCTTCATGACTTATACATGTTCCTCTGACTATGAGATTATGCAACTCCCGAATACCGGAGGAACACCTTGTGTGCTATCAAATGTCACAATGTAACTGGGTGATTATAAAGATGCTCTACAGGTGTCTCCGAAGGTGTTTGTTGGGTTGGCATAGATCGAGATTAGGATTTGTCACTCCGTGTTTCGGAGAGGTATCTCTGGGCCCTCTCGGTAATGCTCATCACTATAAGCCTTGCAAGAAATGTGACTAATGAGTTAGTTGCGGGATAAAGTATTATGGAACGAGTAAAGAGACTTGCCGGTAACGAGATTGAACTAGGTATGATGATACCGACGATCGAATATCAGTCAAGTGACATACCGATGACAAAGGGAATAACGTATGTTGTCATAACGGTTCGACCGATAAAGATCTTCGTAGAATTGTAGGAGCCAATATGGGCATCCAGGTTCCTCTATTGGTTATTGACCAGAGAGGTGTCTCGGCCATGTCTACATAGTTCTCGAACCCGTAGGGTCCGCACGCTTAACGTTCGTTGACGATATAGTATTATATGAGTTATGTATGTTGGTAACCGAATGTTGTTCGGAGTTCCTGATGAGATCATGGACATAACGAGGAGCTCCGGAATGGTCCAGAGGTAAAGATTAATATATGGGATAGTAGTGTTTGATCTCTGGAAGGGTTCTGGTATTCACCGGAAGGGGTTCTGGATGTTTCCCGAAATGTTTGGGCACGAGAACACTTTATCTGGGCCAAAGGGGAAAGCCCACGAGGCTTTTGGGAAGTGCAAAAGGGAGTTTTGCAGAGACCAGAGGCTAGACGCCAGGAACCCTGGCGTCTAGGGGGTAGACGTTCGGAACCCTGGCGTCTAGCCCTGGAGTCCGAGAAGGACTCTTGCCTTTCGGGCAAAACTGACTTTGTGGAGGCTTTTACTCCAAGTTTCGACCCCAGGGCTCAACATATAAATAGAGGGGCAGGGCTAGCACCAGAGACACATCAAGAAACACCAAGCCGTGTGACGGCAACCCCGTCCCCTCTAGTTTATCCTCTGTCATAGTTTTCGTAGTGCTTAGGCGAAGCCCTGCGGAGATTGTTCTTCACCAACACCGTCACCACGCCGTCGTGCTGCCGGAACTCATCTACTACTTCGCCCATCTTGCTGGATCAAGAAGGCGAGGACGTCATCGAGCTGAACGTGTGCTGAACGCGGAGGTGCCGTATGTTCGGTACTTGATCGAGACAGATCGTGAAGGTGTACAACTACATCAACCGCGTTGATAAACGCTTCCGCTTTGTGATCTTCAAGGGTATGAAGATACACTCCCCCTCTCGTTGCTATGCATCTCCTAGATAGATCTTGCGTGATCGTAGGAAATTTTTTGAAATTGCATGCTACGTTCCCCAACACAATAGTGGTATCTCGCTAGCCCTTTCTGAGACCGCAAAACAAAAATGCAAAGCACAGTTCAAGCAGCGACTAAACATTGTAATTCATGGTAGAAAAGATCCAGTCATGATGCACCCAACATTAGCTACACAGAATGCATGAGGACAACAATAGTGCTCTCAGGATCTGGCGCTTATTTGAGAAGGTGATGACACAACATAAAAGTAAATAGATAGTCCCTTCGTAGAGGGAAGCAGTGATTTGCAGCGGTGCCAGAGCTCAAGTTTTTAAAATAGAGGTAAATGAAATTTTAAAAAATGCACCCTTCTTGTTTACTTCGCGGCCATTAGTTATCGGTATCTTCAATGCTAAACACATTAGTGGTGGTTCCCAAGCGATAAAAGTAAAGGTTTACTCCCCCTCCACCAACAATCACACTCGACGGCTGGTCGGAAACAACGGGTACCGTCGATACCAACAACAGTCCTAGGGGAGTGTTGTTTAATTATTTGCAATTTGAGTTCAGGACTGGGAATCCCTATTACCGCCCCTCTCGTGCAAGGATGAGTGAATAAACACTCATCGTGAGAATAACCCGCTTAGCATGGAAGATACTGACTACCTCCTGTCGCTCTATGAACAATCCAGGCACACAAAAAGGGGATATTTATTTAAAGTTTTTAGAGGTGGCACATGCAAATTTACTTAGGACGGCAGGGTAATACTGCATATAGGTAGGTTTGGTGGACTCATCTGGGATAACTGGGGTTTCAGGATTTTTGATGCACAAGCAGAATTCCCGCTTAGTACAGGCGAAGGCTAGCAAACAGGTTGAGAAGCGGCCAGCTAGAGAGCGAAAACGGTCATGAACATGCATTATGCATAAGTAACATTGGATACTAGCACGAGTAGGATATGAACACCATGATCATAAATATCATAGAGACTACGTTGGTTTTGATTCAACTACACGCATGAACATGTGCCAAGTCAAGCCATTCGAACATTCAGAGGAGGATACCATATCATCATACTACATCACAATCATTTTAATGCAATGTTGACACCAAAGATAAATCATTATCCACTCCTAGCTACTTAAGCATGGCATGAGAAACTATAATCTCTAAGGGTCATTGCAAACATGTTTAATCATAATAGGTTGAATCATGGATACTAGGTTAAACATATTTACAAAAACAGAACAAGTTGAGTCGATACCCGTTTCTCTCTGCCACGGCCAGGTCATCAAATATCGTCATAATTGCCTTTCACTTGCATGACCAAATGATATGAAAATGATAACAGTGCAAGAGTGTCGTGGACTAAGATGGAATCTGCAAACATTTTATTCAAAGGAGAAGAGAAAGTAATATGGGCTCTTTGTTATATCAACAATAATGCATATGAGCGCCACTCAACATTTTCATCGTGGTCATCTCCTCGGTACTACTCAATGAAAAGAAAAGAAATTCAGAGAAACACACTGAAATATTTTTGGATTTTTTGGGTTTTCTGGAAGAAAGCAAATTAAAGAAAGAAAAAGAAAAACGAGAAAAACATTTACATGGGAGAGCTCCCAACAAGCAAAATAAGAACAAGGAAATCTTTTTGGATTTTCTTTTTAAGTACTACAACTAACTACACTAGAAAGAAAAATCAAAAAGAAGCAGGAAATATTTTTGAATTTTCTCAAAGTTTTTCAAATACACAATAAGAAGGCGAGAAAATAAATCTCGCATGGATAATACAGTGAACAAGTATGAACACCGACAACTAGAATGAAATGTGTGAACATGAATATAATGTCGGTGGAAATATGTACTCCCCCAAGCTTAGGCTTTTGGCCTAACTTGGTAATCACCGTTAGTAGCCTGCGTAGTGGTCGGAGTGATAGCTCACAGAGGCTCTAGGTGCAGACACCTCAGCCCGCTGCGCAGCCACAACCGCTGCGTTATGCGCTCGGGCCTTGCTCTCAAGAACATAATATCTTCCGTTGCTGTGAACATCAAAGAGAGCAGGCGCAGGCAAAAAGGTGCCCACAACGGACCTTTTATTAAACAACAGGTTATAAGTAAAATTATGGGCTTCACCACTAAGGATCTTATGACGTTTCATAGCATCAAAGTCCAAGTTCTGCGTGGGTAGGATGGGGTCATAAGGCCAAGGTTAAACACCCAGCTCTCTTGCTAAGCGTGTGGCATAGATTCCACCATAAATTACCCACTACCAGCGTTGTGTTGCAACCTGCATGCAACAATCGCTCCAAGGTTATAAACTTTGTCACCGGTGAGAGCGGTGCGTATGAGGCTCAAATCTGGAGCACAAAGTGTACTACAATCTTGTTTGCCTACAATGCATTTTCAATTAAATAGTGCAAAGTATTGGATTGAGGGAAAATGAATGCTCTTTATTCTACCTTGCGTCACTCCTCTAGTCTCACCATAACAAAGACTAGTCAAGAATATCTCAAAGTCAGATCTTGGTGGTTCGTCTAACGAACCCCAAAATGGAATTTTGCAGTAGTTACAAAAAGCCTCTAAGGGTAGAGTGAAAGGGTAGTCGTACAGTTTAAACGACACTCTAGACTCACGAGGATGGAATTTAAATTCTTTAGTAAATGATTCAGTGAGGCTGAGGTGTTGGTTGCATTTATCTGCAATGTAGGGACCGAGCTCGGCATTGTGAACATATTGCTCAAATTCTTGTTTAATGCCCACACACACCATAAAATCGTTGCATGGCCATAAACATGATTTGGTGGCGGCATCTCGTATGGAATTTTCACTTGGTTCGACATAAGACCGATGAACGAAGCTGCTACTAGAAGATGCCTCCAAGGACCTCCTCCTCGAAGAACTCCTCCCAAAGAGGTTTATCATATTTACGTACAATTTTCTAAAAAAAAATTGGGTCACAAAATTTTATCAACAAAACTTCACAAGATTGATAGCAACTACTCATAGGGATGCATAGAGGCCATATCAAGCATTCAAACTACTTAGAACTCTAAGAATTCAACATGCAAGCTCATCTCAGCAGCACCAAGAGTAGCTAATTATTCAAAATATAAACCACTAAAGCAAAAACTAATTGGACCAACAGAGGAGTCACATACCAAGCAACAATCCCCCGAAACAGTTTCGGAAATGGAGCTTCGAGCAAAGAGGCGAAATCCACGGGCTTGAGAGCAAGAACACGAGAGAGAGAGAGAGAGCAATGGTGAATTTTTTCTGGAGGTAGGTGATGACATGGGATGAAGAGATAAGTGAGGGGCCCACGTGGGGACCACAAGTCACCAGGGCGCGCCTGGGGGTGCTGGCGCGCCCAGGTGGGTTGTGCGCATGTGGTGCACCCCTCTCTGATGTTATTTACGTCAAAAATTCAGAAATATTCAGAAAAAATCATATTAAATTTTTCAGAGCATTCTGAGAACTTTTATTTTTGGGTCATTTTTTATTGCACGGGGAATTCAGAAAACAGACAAAACATGGCATTTTATTTTTTAACTAATAAAAACAGAAAACAAAAGGTAGGGACAGAAGGTAGTGCTTACTAAATTCATCAACCTCATACCTTTCAAAAATGATTCATTAATAAGGTTGATCAAGTCTTATTAACAACCACTTTCGATTAGATGAACCGAAGAACTTTCGTAAAACACTAAGTTACCTCAACGGGGATATGTATGTCCCGAACAATAAGCATTTCATATTTCTTTTTGGCAGTAGGTAAAGGTAGTTGAAAACTTCCAATAGTGATTGTCGGAGATTTTTCAGTAACATTAATACCATTCACTTGGAATTGTTTCTTTGGAAAGTGCACCGTATGTTCATTACCATTGATATGAAAAGTGGCCTTGCTTTTATTGCAATCAATAACAACCCCTGTAGTATTCAAGAAGGGTCTACCAAGGATAATTGACATGTTGTCTTCCTCAGGCATCTCAAGTATAACAAAGTCAGTTAAAATAGTGACGTTTGCAACAACAACGGGCACATCCTCACAAATACCGATAGGTATGACAGTAGATTTGTCAGCCATTTGCAAAGATATTTCAGTAGGTGTGAGTTTATTCAAATCAAGTCTTTTATATAAAGAGAAAGGCATAACACTAACACCAGCTCCTAAATCACACAAAGCAGTTTTCACATAATTTCTTTTAATGGAACAAGGTACAGTTGGTATTCCCGGATCTCCAGGTTTTTTAGGATCTCCATCCTTATAAGAGTAATTAGCAAGCATGGTGGAGATTTTAGCTTTCGGTATTTTTCTCTTGTTGGTGATGATGTCTTTCATGTACTTTGCATAAGGGGCCATTTTTAAGATATCAGTCAAGCGGGTACGCAAAAAGACTGGCCTAATCATTTCAGTAAAGCGTTCAAATTCTTCATCATTTTCTTCTTAGTTGACTTAGGTGGAAAGGGCATAGGTTTTTGAACCCATGGTTCTCTTTTCTTACAATGTTTTCTAGCAACGAAGTCTCTTTTATCATATCTTTTATTCTGGGGTTGTGGGTTATCAAGATCAACAGCTGGTTCTATTTCAATATCATTGTCTGGTTCTTTATTATTTATTTGAGTATCTTCATGAACCTCATCATTATGTTTTTCATTATCAGAAGGTGAGTGTTCATTACTAGATTGGGTTTCAGCATCAGAAATAGAAACATCATCAGTAGCATCAGGAGGTTTTTCTACTTCAGGTTCACTAGAGGCATGCAAAGTCCTATTATTTTTCTTCTTCTTTTTCTTTTCGAAAGGACTAGGTGCATCAGTGTTAATTATCTGAGAGTCATGTTCAATTCTCTTTGGGTGTCCCTCAGGATAAAGTGGTTCCTGAGTCATTTTACCTCCTCTAGTTGCTACGCTAACAGCAAAATCATTTATACTATTGTTCATTTCATCAAGCAATTCTCTTTGAGATTTAGCAACTTGTTCTAGTTGAGCTTGAACCATAGAGGCATGCTTTCCTACACCTCTAACATCATTGGTAATTCTAAATAACAAGTCACTCAAGCGAGCAATCATATTAGAATTGTATTTCAATTATTTAGGATGCATATTGTACGGATTGTCATTGTCATTGAATCTAAGGAATTTACCTCTACCACCTTAGGTGGTAGTAGTGTTTCAAGCCCATGTATTTCTTCAATAGGAGGTAAATTTTTGACATCCTCACTTTAATACATTTCTTTCATAGATTTCTTTGCCTCTTGCATATCTTCGGGACTGAGATATAAGATACCCCTCTTCTTCGGAGTAGGTTTAAGCGGTGGTTCAGGAAGAGTCCAATCATAATGATTTTTCAATATGTTATTCAATAATTCCTCAGCTTGTTCAACAGTTCGTTCCCTGAAAACACAACCAGCACAACTATCTAGGAAATCCCTAGAAGCATCGGCTAGTCCATTATAGAAGATATCAAGTATTTCATTTTTCTTAAGAGGATGATCAGGAAAAGAGTTAAGCAATTGGAGAAGCCTCCCCCAAGCTTGTGGGAGACTCTCTTCTTTAATTTGCACAAAGTTAAATATTTCCTGTAAGGCAGCTTGTTTCTTATGAGAAGGAAAATATTTTTCAGAGAAGTAATAAATCATATCCTGGGGACTAGGCACACAACCAGGAGCAAGAGTATTATACCAAGTCTTAGCATCACCCTTTAATGAGAATGGAAATAATTTGGGAATATAATAATAGTGAATCTTCTCGTCGTGAGAAAAAAGGGTGGATATGTCATTCAACTTAGTAAGATGTGCCGCAACAGTTTCAGTTTCGTAACCATGGAAAGGATCAAATTCAACCAAAGTAATTAACTCTGGATCGACAGAGAATTCATAATCCTTATCATCAACAAAGATAGGTGAAGTTGCAAACTGAGGATGACATTCCATTTTAGCGTTCAAAGTCTTTTCTTTATACTCGCATAATAATTTTTTCAGATCATCTCTATCCTTACAAGCAAGAATGTATCTAGTTACCTCTCCATCCATAACATAACCCTCAGGAACCTTAGGCAATTCATATCTAGGAGAGATAGGTCTATCAAGTGTTTCAATTTCCAGTTTCAAGCTCTTCATCAGTTTCAACATTCTCAAAAGCTTTAATTCTAGCAATTCGTTCATCAAGAAATTCACCTAGTGGCACATTATCATCAAGCAAGGTACTAGCATCATCATAAGCATTATCCATAGCATAAGTAGCATCATTAATAACTTGCGACATATCAGGATTAATAGCATGTGGTGATGTTTGCAAGTCTACTCATAATAGAAGGTGAATCAAGTGCAGAGCTAGATGGCAGTTCCTTACCTCCCTTCATCTTAGAGGGAAAATCTTAGTCTTAGCATCCTTCAGATTCTTCATAGTGATAATTTGATAATAATCCCAAGTGACTCAACAAATATAGCTATGCTCCCTGGCAACGGCGCCAGAAAAAGGTCTTGATAACCCACAAGTATAGGGGATTGCAACAGTTTTCAAGGGTAGAGTATTCAACCCAAATTTATTGATTCGACACAAGGGGAGCCAAGGAATACTTTCAAGTATTAGCAGCTGAGTTGTCAATTCAACCACACCTGGAGATTGATTATCTGCAGCAGTGATTAGTAGCAAAGTAGTATGATAGTTTCGATAGTAGTAGCAACAGCAATAGTAACGGTAACAGTGATAGCAATGATTTTATAGCAAGTGCAATAGTAACAATAGTAGTAGTAACTTAGCAAGAACAATATGAGAGAAATTCGTAGGTATTGGATCGGTGAATTCGTTGGATGATATTCATCATATAACAGTCATAACCTAGGGTGATACGGCACTAGCTCCAGTTCATAAATATAATGTAGGCATGTATTCCGTAAATAGTCATACGTGCTTATGCAAAGAACTTGCATGACATCTTTTGTCCTACCCTCCAGTGGCAGCGGGGTCCTATTGGAAACAAAGGGATATTAAGGCCTCCTTTTAATAGAGAACCGGAACAAAGCATTAACACATAGTGAATACATGAACTCCTCAAACTATGGTCATCACCGGGAAGTGTCCCGACTTCTGTCAGTCCGGGGTTGCCGGATCATAACACGTAGTAGGTGACTATAACTTGCAAGATCGGATCTAGAACATAGATATAATGGTGAAAACATAAACGGTTCAGACCTGAAATCATGGCACCCGGGCCCAAAGTGAGAAGCATATTAAGCATGGCAAAGTCATAGCAACATCAATCTCAGAACATAATGGATACTAGGGATCAAGCCCTAGCAAAACTAACTCAATTACATGATGAATCTCATCCAACTCCTCACCGACCAGCGAGCCTACTAAGGAATTACTCACTCCCGGTGGGGAGCATCATGGAATTGGCGATGGAGAAGGGTTGGTGATGATGAAGATCCCCCTCTCCGGAGCCCGAAACGGACTCCAGATCTGGCCTCCCGATGAAGAACAGGAGGCGGCGGTGGCTCCATCTCGTGAAACGCGATAATTCTTTCTCCCTGATTTTTCTCTCAAAAAATGTGATTTTATAGCATCAGGGTTGAGGTCTGCAGGGCCACTAGGTGGGGACAACCCACCTGGGCGCGCCAGGAGGGGGCGCGCCCTAGTGGGTTGTACCCGCCCAGGTGCCCCCTCCGGTGGTTCTTGGCTCCAGTAATTCTCTTTTATTGTATAAAAAATCCTCGCAAAGTTTTGTTCCAATCCGAGAACCTTTATTTTTGCACAAAAACAACACCATGGTAGTTCTGCTAAAAACATCGTCAGTCCGGGTTAGTTTCATTCAAATCGTACAAATTAGAGTCCAAAACAAGAGGAAAAGTGTTAGGAAAAATAGATACGACGAAGATGTATCAGTAGGTATCCTATTATTATTATAAGAATTTCCATTGGAATTACCATAATTATTGCAGGAATTTCTAGGATACAATCTACGATTAAAATGCCTCCATGCGCATTGTTATTGAAATTATTTCTAGACAAAATTCACATTGGCGGCATCATTATTTTGCTCAATCAAAGTAGATAATGGCACATCACTAGGATCAACATGAGCATTCTTACTAGCAACCATTTTCATAAGAGCATCCATTTTATCACTCAATGTAGTAATTTCTTCGACAGAATTTACCTTCTTACCAGTTGGAGCTCTTTCAGTATGCTATTGAGAGTAATTTTCCATTATGTTATCAAGGAGTTTTGTAGCTTCTCCCAATGTGATTTCCATAAAAGTACCACCTGCAACAGAGTCTAGAAGATTTCTAGAAACAAAGATTAGTCCCGCATAGAAATTTTGTATAATCATCCACAAACTGAAACCATTAGTGGGACAATTTCTTATAATTAATTTCATTCTCTCCCAAGATTGTGAAACATTTTCATGCTCAAGTTGCTTAAAATCCATAATTTGATTTCTAAGAGAAATAATTTTTGCGGGAGGAACATACTTGGCTATAAAAGCATCCTTACATTCATCCCAAAATTCAATACTATTTCTTGGCAAGGATGAAAACCAAGTTTTAGCTCGATCTCGTAGTGAGAACGAAAATAATTTCAATTTGACAATATCATTATCCGCATCTTTTTTCTTTTCATAACGCATAATTCAATGAAAGTATTAAGATGGGATGCAACATCTTCAATAGGACTACCAAAAAATTGTTCTTTCATAACAGGATTTAGTAAGGCGACACTGATATCACATGACTCCACACTAGTTGCCGGAGGAGCAATTGGAGTACTAATAAAATCATAATTGTTAGTATTTTAAAAATCACACAACTTAGTGTTTTCTTGAGACATAGTGACAAAGCAAGCAAACGAGCAAATAAAAATATTTTTGTGTTTTTGTACAAAAAATTAGAAGTGGGGGAGATGAAAACGAGAGGCAAAGGAAAATAAAAATAAGAGCAAGTAGATGATAGTTTGTGCGAAGGTACTTGATAGGTTTTGATGATGCCTCCCTGGCAACGGCGCCAAAAATTCTTCCAGCTACTTGTGAGCTGCGTTGGGATTTCCCCAAAGAGGAGAGGAAGATGCAGTACAGTAGAGATAAGTATTTCCCTCACTTAAGAACTAAGATTATCAATCTAGTAGGAGAATCACACAAAGCCTCATGAACAACACCTGCACACACAAAAGCAAATACTTTCACCCAACACAAACAAGGGGGTTGTCAATCCCCTCGGTGGTCACTTGCGAGGATTAAATCTTGTAGTGCTAGGTAATAAAGTAAATTGCAAAATAAAATAAAAGAAATAAACATTTTTGTGTTTTTATATAAGATAAAAGTAGACCCGGGAGCCATAGTTTTCACTAGAGGCTTCTCTCTCGAACACATAGCATACGGTGGGTGAACAAATTACTGTTGGGCAATTGATAGAAAAGCACATAATTGTGACGATATTCAAGACAATGATCATGTATATAGGCATCACGTTCCAAACAAGTAGACTGACTCCTACCTGCATCTACCACTATCCAGCATGCATCTCTGTTATTAAGTATAAAACAA